>NW_006160045.1:4922272-4984569 GCF_000334495.1 Tupaia belangeri chinensis
CGGCTCCGCAGCCGACCGCAGCTGCACTGCATGCTGCGACCGCGCGCCTAGGCGCCGCCCGATGGGCCAGGTGGTGCAGGGGGCTGCTCCACAACCCGGGGGGCTGCTTCGCACTGGGGGCGCGACTCGTGCAGCCACACGGTCCTGGAGCCGGGGAGCTGGCTCTGAGCGCGAGGAGCGCCCGCGTCATCTGGTCTCATGGTCCACGGGGGATGTCCAAGGTGTCTTGTCCTGCTTCCCCACCCTCCCACTCCCGACCGATTAGCCTTTTCTTCCCACCCCTCTCTTCTGAGATCCTTAAAAAAAATGTCGTTGAAAGCCATGAAAGCAAGCTGACATTTGGGAGTTGGCGTTTTCCATTGCCTGTTTGCAGTTCTTCCCAGGATTACAGAAACAAAATGCATATTCGAAAGCCAGCATTTTCTCCTTAGCATTCTGAGAGTCTTTCTAAGGAAGATTAAGCGGTGGATAGGTTCTCCAAGCCGCGCTACCTCCTGCTCTGCTCCTGCACTAAGCACGTTAGTTCTTCCATAGCAACCCTGCTGGCGTTGTGTGACCGGCCTGGGAGCCTCCAGAGTGCAACACAATGCAATTGTATTTGCACTGTCGGGTCTAAGTACTATCAAATGATAATATTTACTCTTCCACTTCAAAGAGTTTTTATCAGTGGTTAGAGAGAAATATCAAGAAAACAGTGGATTGCTGTGGAGATTTCTGACAGTGGCATTTTCTGGTTTATATTTCTGACTTTTGAAATGAAATATTGTGCTTTCAAGTGGCGTTTAGGAATAACTGCATGTGCTTGCCTCATCTGCTTATCCAAACACAGCCGTTGATGTTTTCATATCCAAGGGTTAAATTACACAAATACCCATAAAAGTTGTAAAATTTAAAATATGGGGATTTACCACCAAGAGAATTGGTTTTATGAATCCAGAACTTATCTCAAGAATAATTAACTCATACATTGTTGTCAGGATGCCATTTTGTAGTTTGATAATAAATCTGCCAGGGACACGCCAAGAATAAATCTTGGGGAATTGACAGGCTTGTTTCACCCTAGCATGCTAGATCCTCCAATTTCATATCTTTTTGTTCTCTCACAGATTTACTTGCCATTTTAATCATTTATCAGTATTTATTGATTTCCTACACTGTTCAGGGCACTTTAGGGAAGAGAAATGAAAATAAGAGGAACATTCAGTTTTTGTCCATGTGGAACTTAGATTGTCCACATAGAGCTTATATTCTAATGGAGGATCTAGATATTAGCTACAAAATACATAGTTTATATCTTTTTTTGTATTTTTGGTGAGTTTCTTACAAAGGAGAGAGTTTAGATTGCTGTAACTAGACATCTTATAAAGATTTGAAGAACCTTGGTTTTTGAAAATAAAACATTTGGTATTTGGGAATCATAAGTTGCACCCTATGAATTGTTTATAACATTCTTGAGGACTCATTCTTTCAGGAGGTTCTTTGTGTTGTTGGAGTGCTCCTTATGGGAAGAGGTGAATCAAAATATGCTTTTTTGCTAAAATGGAGTAAGGGGAAGAAAGTCTACAGGAAGAAGAAACAGGTTAAAATTTAAAGCATCCATCATGCTTTATGGAGTCATGGGACAAACTAAATTTTTGTTTTTGTCGAGGCAGCCTATAAGATTAATTCCTGGCATTATAGGCTGCAGCTCAGTATATTTGCCAATTTTACTTATGTGGTGAAATAAAAGTGATGGGAAGCTGATTATGTTGTCAGAGTGAGATAATGGCTCCAGAAGCACCATTGATCTGCTGAACCTCAACATTCTACACTGAATTGTAGTGATCAGGGACTTCTAGAGAAGCCCTGTCAGTTATAGCGACAATTGCAGGGGACCACTTTAAGTACACACATGAATGTCACACAGTGTTGGGATTGCCTGAGTTTTATATATGGACCAGCACAGTGAGGCATGATATTTAGTACAGGGGAGTATATAGGATTTAGCCAGTGGTAATGGTGCTTTGGGTTAGCTCATTGCTAATAATGAGATATGGGGACCTAAATTTTTTTTTCATTAAAAAAATTTTATTTTATACATACAATCACTGTACCTCACTATAGCTCATAAAATGAATTTGTCCAGAATGAATACACTACACACCAATCTAGTTAAAGATATTATCATACATGTTATCAACAGACAGTCCTCCATTTCTGTGTCCCTTAAATGTCTTGCCTCTCTATTTTTCTTTTTAATTCCCTTCCTCTTACCCTTCCCTACCTTCTACCCTCTTCCTGCACTGTCTCCAGTATCAGCAGCCATTCTCTATGTTTTTGTATACTCCAATCTTTTAGTTCCTACTATCGAATGTGGACATTTGATATATATTAAGTGGGGACATACAATGTCTCTTTCATAGTCTCCTTCATTCTGTAGTAAATCTTCCATATTTGTCCACTTTCTATCAAATGCCAGGGTCTTGTTTTTTAATGGCTGAGTAGTATTCCATAGTGTGTATGTGCCACACTTTTTCAAGACATTCATCTGTTAGTGGACATTGAGGTTCATTCCATGTGCTAGCAATTGTGAATAATGCCACAATAAACATGGATGTGCAAGCACTTTTCTGACTGATTGTTATCCTATTCTTTGCGTAGATAACTAGGAGTGGAATTGCTGGATCATATGGTAGTTCTATTTGTAGTTTTTTGAGGAACCTCCATATTGTTCTCCACAGTGACTATACTAATTTACATCCCCACCAAGAATGTAGGAGAGTTCCCTTTTGACCACAGTCTTGCCAGCATGTATAATTGTTTATGTTTTATTTTCATCTATAAAACTATTTATTTAATTTTACTTGTCATTATTACTTTTTTTTTTTTTTTAATTTGACCAGAAGCAGACTGAAAGAGAAAGGGAAAGTGAGAAAGCATGCCACTAAATCTGGGACTTGAACTGAAGTTGGCCATGTGGGAGTCCAACACCTTAATCACTACACCACCTGCCAGCCCCTTTGTTTATGTTTTTAATCTTGGCCATTCTGACTGGGATTAGATGGAATCTCATTGTGGTTTTAATTTGTATCTCCTTTATGATAGTGATGCTAAGCATTATTTCTTATGTGTTTTAGCTGTTAGTATGTCTTCTTTTAGGACCAGCAGTTAGCGTAACAGCTATGTCGCTGAACTCCCATGTAGTTGACCACGGTTCGAGTCCCGGACCCCATGGCTCAAACTCACGCCGGGCATGTGTGCATGCATGCATGCCCAAGATTCCAAGAGGAGAATGGAGGAGAAGGGATTGCTGTGTGGCCATCCCCTGGGGGTTGATTTCTCGCTTTCTGTCTTCTGTCTCTCTCTGTCTTTCTGGCAAGTGCATGTGCCCTATAACAAAAACCTCTCAAAAAAAAAAAAAAGTTTGTCTTCCTTAGAGAGATGTCTGTAAGGCTCATTTGCCCATCTTTTAATTGGGTGATCTTTTTTATTTATTTATTTTTTTCAGATAGGCAGCTTGAATTCCTTGTATATTCTGGTTATCAGTCCTTTGAGGCATAGTTTGCCAATATATTTTTCCATTCCAAGGACTGCCTGTTCATTCTAACTATTGTTTCTTTTGCTAAGCAGAAGCTTTTTAACCCGATGTAATCCTATTAGTCTATTTTTGGAATTATTGCCTGCATTTTAGAGGTCTTAAGTTTTTGCCTGCTCGATATCTCTAAAAGTTTCCCCTGCATTATCAACTTGGTGGTTGGGGGGTGGGCTCAATTTTAACTACAAATAATCCATATGCCTTTGACAATAATAATTTTAAGGCTGTATGTGTCTTAAGCATTTGATCCATGAGTTAGATACAATTCCCATTATACTTTTACTATTTACAACATTTTAAAACAATTCTCACTTTCTCTGCAATCGCATCATGGTGCATAGTTTTGGAGAGCCATTATAACTTGGAGACAAGTTCTTTCTTCTTTCCAGAGCTGGATTTATGAACAAACTATGAACCTTTGTAGCCCTCAGGCACAGAAGGAGTTAAATTTTAGTAGAACAAGAGATATCATTGTGATTGCAACATGCAGTTCACCCTGGAGAGAAAGTCTGGAAGATAAAGACATGTTTTTGAGGGATAATTAGCAAAAATCATCTTTATAATTCACTTAAGATGCTTAACAGCACTTGGGGAATATTTTCTTAGAGTATTAAATTCTACAAGGTGGTATTAAAAATCTCCTAGGTAGGTATTTGAAAGTTGAAGGCAAGATGCAGTGTGTTCAGGAACCTTATAATTTTAGGATCTGTTGTCCACCACTGCTCTATTTTGTGACACCAAGTAAATCAATTCCCCCTTTAATTTAACTTTCTCATGAATATGTTAAGGAAAAAAATGACTCAAACTCTTAGAATGTCATAACAATGATCTAAGGTTAGATATAAAAAGTGCTTTCATTCTTTAGAGAAAGATATGAGGGTTGGTAATTATTAATCAGACAAGATTCTGTTAGATTTATGTTTTATGGAATTTAAAGTTTTATATGACTTAAGAATTACTGGGAGTAGCAGATGACGTAATGGTTATGTCACTAGACTCTCATATAGTTGGCAGTTTGAGTCTTGGACCTGGTGGCTTAAAACCATGCCAGGCACATGTGCGTATCTGTGCAAAATCCTGAGAAGAGAATGGAGGAGAAGGAATTGTGGCATGGCCATTTTCCCTGGGGAGCAGTTTCTTGTTTTCTGTCTCTTTGGTGAGCACGTGTGGCCTATAGCAAAAGTCTTTTAAAAAAAGAATTACCCAGGGACCAGCAGTTAGCATAATGGTTATGTCGCTGGACTCTCAGGTAGTTGACTGTGGTTCGAGTCCCGGACCCGGTGGCTTAAACTCATGCCCGGTGAGCGTGCTTGCGTGCCCAAGATCCCGAGAGGAGAATGGAGGAGAAGGGATTGTGGCATGGCCATCCTCCCTGGGGGGTGATTTCTCACTTTCTGTCTCTCTGTCTCTCTCTGTCTTTCTGGCATGCTAATGTGCCCTATGGCAAAAAAAAAAAGAAAAAAAAGAATTACCCACTTTCAGTTTCTAATTTTACCAGCACATTTCCAAAAGATTATATTATCACACTAGGGGGCTTCAAAAATTTTGTGGAGGGTGCAGCTGCTACGGCAATGGTAACCAAGTGTTCTGCAAGGCTGGAAACATATAGCCATGGTGGGTTCAGATCCCTGGATGAGCCTGAAAGTGTTCTGATGTGAGCGGGTGCCCAGGATCCTGAGGAACTAGAGGCTGAGGAAAAGGGACTGTAGCATGATGAGACCTTTTCAGGGTGATTCTCTCTCTCTTTCTCTCTTTCTCATGCAAATATATGTGCTTCTTTTTTTTTTTTTTTTTGCCATAGGGTGTGTGTGCTTTCCAGAGGGAGAGAGAGACAAAAAGTGAGAAATCACTTCCCATCAGAGAATGCCATGCTGCAATTCCTTCTGTGTTCTCTTTCTGGGGCTTGGGCAGACAAACATACGTCTTTGGTGTGTCTTCCAGGCCACCGGGCCTGGGACTCTAACCGTGGAGTTGGCCATGTGCGAGTCTAGTGTCTTCACTACTATGCCACCTACTGGCCCCTCATGTGCTTTCTATTATAAAAATGTTCATAGAAATAGACTAAACTATGAGTTTATTTTGGTGCCAAAAATTTGAAATCCATGTGTAGTTTTTTCATAATATACATTTTCCATGAGCTTTTTGAAGCCTCCTCAGAAATCTCACATTATGCCCATTGATAAGTAGCAAGCTCTGTTGAATTCCTTCTTAGTTTTGTCTTTGGGACAGTTAGTTAAGGAGGTGGTAGACAGAGTGAAGTGTTAGAGAACCCTTGCGAAGGCGTCTGGTTGGTCCCACAGTTAGTGATTGCCTCTGGTGGCCTGAGGGTGACTGCCCTGTTCTGAGTACCCTAGTAATTGTGTGGTCACTGGAGGATAGGACTTCATGGCAGAAGGTGATATAACATGAATGTAACTGGGTGGGTGGTGGTAGGATTGACTGAGGCAGAAAATGGGAGGAGACCCAGGTTTGGGTGACACTCATAAAGAATGATAATGGGTATGATCTTCCATGAATTGACTTTGTGTTTCTAGAAAGAGATGGAGAGTTGAGGCAGACTTAATAATAAAATAGTTTGTCGGTGGCTATATCAAGACTCTGGAATGTAGGCATGACAACCTCAAGCTCACATAAATCTGTTAATGATGCTCTGGATTCATCCTCTCCAGGAGCGGCCCACCTCAGTGAGTTGAGATTTGTGCCTGATGGTGGATCATAAAACAATCGGATTGACTTTTATTACATCGGTCAGTAAAAAAGTACTTTCTGGGTTTATATCAGTTCTAGGGCTGGTAAGTGGAAGTGGTCAGATAAAAGAATGTGGATGTAAAGTGTTGGGATTTTAAGTGAGAACAGTCCTTTTAGCCATTGTGGTGTTCTAGTGTGTAAATATAAGATCACGTCGCATCCAGTGGCAAGAGTGTCTTTCCTGTTTTATAGACTGTCGAGGCACTGAGCCAGAAAGAGGGGCCAAGGAATGACTCTCTCATTTTTGTGCCAGCCCAGATCATTCCGATATCTGTGACAGAACTTTTGAATTGGCGGTGTACATCCTAGGAAACAGAAGCCCTAAGAAATTCCCTGGAGGAAGCAGAAATGCTCCAGGTTGGCAAGAGGTTATCAGGCATCTGTTCATTTCCATATCAATAAAAGAAAATCTCCTTTTATGTGTTTTTTTTTTTTTTAAGGTCCAGAACTGTGTTCCTATCTGATTTTCTTTTTTCCTCACTCACACATTCTAAGTCCATTTATTCCCCCAGAAATATCAGGAAGATTAGCCAGACATACTGAGGAGTGGCCAGAAATCAGAGATGAAAGAAAGGAATGTGTCACAGGGGTTCAAAACACCAAACATGGGCTCTAAATAGCCAGAGACCAAGGAAGTCTAGACTTGGGGATATATATATATATCTCCAGCTCCAAAAGAGGGGTATGAAGAAAATAATTCTATTCTAAAGGTTCCTTGGTCCCTTCAAAGCCACCATAAAACACATTATAAATAGATAAAACAGACATTGCGTTTTAAATCCTTATTAATCATGAGGGAATTCTAGCTGACATCTTTTCTTTCTTCTAAAACATGTGGTTATTTTCAAAGAGCTTCATTTGAGTCTTTCCCATTTCAGAAGTATTTTAGATAAAGAAGCAGCTCAGAGATAATATCAGTAATGAAAAAGTTCTGTAGCATTTATCATTTAAAAATTTCTGTAACAGCGTAGGAGTTTATAAAAACATTCCCAGTAGGGACATGTGAGCAGTAATCTCTTCTTTAAGGCTTAGCAAGCTATGGAATAATGGCATTTCATTCTACCAGACTTTTAATTGTGAACCAACATGGTCAGTTTTTATAGTGACTTAATTCACTTTGCAAAAAATCCCTGGCCTGTAATAATTCCTTCCACATTCATTGTAGATAGGATTATTGCATTAGAAATGTGATTTTTAAATGGCTGAGGCTGGTGGTTTGTCAGCATTTGGAAGGATTAAGTCAATTAAAATTTAGGCAACATCAGTTGCTCTGTGGCACAGATTGTACCATTCATCAGCTAATAATAACTGTGATG
Organism: Tupaia belangeri chinensis; assembly: GCF_000334495.1. Lineage (NCBI taxonomy): Eukaryota > Metazoa > Chordata > Mammalia > Scandentia > Tupaiidae > Tupaia > Tupaia belangeri. The sequence goes on from NW_006160045.1 coordinate 4,929,911, forward strand.
GTATTAATAATGTTGATAATAAATGGCTAATGATCATTGTCCTTAAGTGCTAAGTACTTTTCACACGTACACACACACACCACTTGGTACACATAAAACTTCATACCGGAAAATGAAGATGAACATTTTTTTTTTCCTTTTTTTTTCCCAGGGCTTCCTGTAGGGTGTGTGCACTTGTCAGAGAGACACACACGCACACAGAGAAAGAGAGAAAGAAAAAATGAGAAATCACCCACTGGGGGAATGGCCATGCTACAATCCCTTTGTCATTTTCCTTTTCTGATTTTGAACATATATGCACATGTGCCTGGCGTGTTTTTCTTTTCCTTTTTTTTTTAAGAATTATTTTATTTAACTTTATTTATTCATTCATTAAAAAATTTAATCAGGGAGGGATAGTGAGAGAGAGAGAGGGAAAGTGAAAAAGCAAGCCACCAGCTCCCGGACTCGAACCGCCATTGGCCATGGGGGAGTCCAGTGCCTTTAACCACCACGCCACCTGCAGGCCTCACCTGGTGTATTTTTTAAGCTGTTATATCTGAAATTTGAACTGTGGAGTTGGCTACATGAGACCCAGCCTCTCTAACCTCCACACCATCTGCTGGCCCTATAATTTTTTTTTATTTACCTGGAATTCCAGGTGCTTAATGTGGTTGAACTCACAAAAGGGAGCATGAAAAAGATGCAAGAAACAGAGAAATCCAAGTACACTGTTATCCAAAATTCATTGAGGTCATTGTTGCTATAACTGACCAAGTGACAGACCCCTGCATGCAAATGTTATGAATATTTTCCCTGGGTTCATGACTTCACTTTTTTTTTTTTTTTTTTTTTGCTATAGGGCACATGCGCTCGCCAGACAGACAGAGAGAGACAGAGAGACAGAAAGCAAGAAATCACCCCCCAGGAGGGATGGCCATGCCGCAACCCCTTCTCCTCCATTCTCCTCTCAGGATCTTGGGCACGCATGCACACGCACCTGGCGTGAGCTTTAAGCCACCGGGTCTGGGACGCGAACCACGGTCAACTACATGGGAGTCCAGTGACATAGCCATTACGCTAACTATTGGTCCCCTATGACTTGACTTTTGAGGAATGGGAAGGTGGGGGGGAAATATGCCAGACTGTCAAGATTCGGAGTTGAGTAATTTTCTCAGCTGGAATGTAATTGGGGTGTGGGGAGAGACTTCCTCATATTTATATTCACTCAGTAAAGATGTGTTGTCAGTCCTTTCTGAAGGGATAACCCTGCCTGAGGGCCCTGTCCTGACCTTCGGAGAGGAAGAGTTCTTCAGCTGGACGTTTCAGTGCTGTGTCAGCAGGACTGCCAGGCTTTTACTCTGTTCTATCCTTGAAAAGATTGCAAATTGACTGGTGTCTCCAAGAGTCCTCAGTCTCTCTTCAGGAATACAAGACGAGTTTCCCTTTCACCACTGTCTGAAGTCACAAGCTGTTCATAAGAATCTTTTCTTTCCTTTTTAAAACCTCCTATATTGTCTTATGGTGGTGAAGGAGCAGGGTTTAGAATGGGCCCTTAACTGATCTTTCATATTTATATGCACCAGTCAGAAATTTCCTTTTTTCTTCCTTTATAAGAATCAACTATTCTAGTTTATTTATCATTATTATTATTTTTTTCTAATTTGACCAGAGACAGAGAGAGAGGGAAAGTGAGAAAGCAAGCTGCCATGTCCAGGACCTGAACCATGGTCAGCCATGTGGGAGTCCAGTACCCCAACCACCACACCATCTACCAGTCCCAATGTCTGTCTGTCTTTCTTTCTTTCTTTCTTTCTTTTGAGAGAATTTTGTTATAGGGCATGGGCGCTTGTTGGAGAGAGAGAGACAGAAAGTGAGAAATACCTCCCTGGGGGGATGGCCACACTACAATTCCTTTTCCTCCATTCTCCTCTAGGGATTTGAACACACATGCACATACACCCAGCATGTTTCAAGCCTCTGGAACCAGGACTTGAATCGCAGTTGGCTTTGTGGAAGTCCAGCAATGTAACCATGATGCCATCTGCTGGTCCCTCTTTTTTTAAAAATAATTATTTATTTAATTTTTAAATTATTATTATTTTTTATTTCTTATTTTGCTATTCAAGAGAGACAGAGACAGAGAGAAAGAAGCAAAATGAGGAAGCAAGCTGCCAGGTCTGAGACTCGAACTGTGGTCAGCCATGTGGGTTTCCAGCACCCCAACCACCACACCACCTGCTTGTCCCAGAAATTTCTTAAGATACCTTTTTTTTTTGGTAGAGATTTTCGGCTTAGGGTGCGTGTGCTCTCCAGAGAGAGACAGAAACAGTGAGAGGGAAAGTGAGAAATTACCCCTTAGGGAGATGGCCGCGCTACAATCCCTTCTCCTCCATTCTTCTCCTGGGATCTTGGACATGCATGCACACACACCGGCCCAAGTTTTAAGTCACCGAGTCTGGGACTTGAACAGTGGTTGTCCGTGTGAGAGTTCAGCGATGTAACTGCTACACCATCTTCTGGCCCCAAGATTCATTTGTATAGGTGCAAAAGGACAGAATACATCTGTATTTCTAAATTATTTTTGAAACGTTTATGAAAATAGCAAATCAGTTTGTATCCATCAGGCTTTGTAACTGTCCCAGAAGTCATCTGACAAAATTGAATTTTGGGTCATGGTTAGAAAAGACTCTGTCCACCATTTCCAGATTTTAAAGAAATTTATCTGTGTTTTCTCCCAGTATTTATATAGTGTCTTCAAAATATGTAGATCTCTGACCCATTGGGAGTTTATTTTGGTATATAAAGAGAGGTATAAATTTTTTCTGAATGTTGATATAGTTGTCCTTAAACCCTTTATTAAAACATCCATCTTCCTCCTACTGTTTTAAGATACCATCATTATCCTAATCCAAATTTTCAGTTCCATTTGAGTCCATTAGTGGATCTTCTATTATGTTCTTTTTTTGGTAAATTTTCCAAAGGGCATGTGCACTTATGGGAGAGAGAGAGAGAGAGAGAGAGGAGAGAAGAGAGAAGAGAGACAGAAAGTGAGAAAGTACCTCCCATGGGGATTGGTTGGTCACACAGCAATCCCTTCTCCTCTATTGCTCTCTCTTTTGGGGATTTTTGAGCATGCCAGACTTGAACCGTGCAGTAGGCCACATGGGATCCATCTGCTTTAACTGTCACACCACTGCTGGCTCTTATGTTCTGTTTGTCTCTTCATGTACCAATTCCACACTATTTTAATTATGGAAGTTTTGTAGAGTATTGTAATGTTCGGTAGGGCTAGCTCTCTCTGTCCTAAACAATGACTTCTCTTTTTAGGAGTTTTCTGGCTGTACTTTCTTATTTTCCCATATGAACTGTAAATTTCACTTGCCTAATTCCAGAAAAATATTTTAATTGGGATCATGTTAAATTCCTATATTCACCTGGGGGGGGGATCATGGGCCTCTTTATAGTGTTGAGTTTTTCCCAAGAATATGGAATTTAGCCAGTTTTAAGGGTTTCCTCAGGTAGGCTTTATGCATTTCTTCTAATATTTATTCTTAGGTAGTATGTTTTTTCTTATATGGTAAAAAGAGCCTTCACTTCTATTTTCTCTTCTATTGGGTCATCAGAAAAATCATGCCGTGTTTTCTCTTATGCAAAAATGCATTATGACTTTTCCAATGACTCAATGATTGGCAGTATTTTAAAGATTTATTTGATTTTATCTATTATTGCTATTTTAAAATTTGCTTTAGAGCAACTGTGCACACCAGAGAGAGATCAAGAGTGAGAAAGCAAGCTGCCAGGTCTGGGACTTGAACTGCGGTCAGCCATGTGGGAGTCCAGTGCCTTAACCACCATGGCCCCTTCCTTTGCTATTTTTATGAAAGCAAAAGTCATGATGCCTTTTCTGACAACTCAATAGTTTTATTCGTTACAGTGATGAATGCTTCTAAAACAGTGTTAACTAGTAGTTATATGGTGGGCATTTGAATAGTTGTCTTCTCATTAAGATGTTGACTATTGGGACCAGCAGTTGGCATAATGGCTGTGTTGCTGGACTCCCACATAGTTGACTGCGGTTTGAGTCCCAGACCTGGTGGTTTAAACTCATGCTGGGCATGTGTGCGTGTGTGCCCAAGATCCTGAGAGGAGAATGGAGGGGAAGGGATTGTGGCATGACCATCCCGCCTGGGGGGTGATTTCTTGCTTTCTGTTGCTCTGTCGCTCTCCATCTTTTTGGCAAGAGCACGCGTCCTATAGCAAAAGAAAAACCTCTCAAAAAACAAAAACAAAAACAAACAAACAAAAAAGACAAGATGGGGACTTTTTCTTTTTTTTTTTTTTTTTGGAGAGGTTTTTGACTTAGGATGTTTGCACTCACCAGAGAGAGAGAGAGTCAGAGAGAAAATGAAAAATCACCCTCCGGGGGTGGGGGATGACCATGCCACAGTCCCTGTGGGATTTTGGGTATGCATGCACATGCGCCCTGTGTGAGTTTGAAGCCACTGAGCCTGGGACTCGAACCATGGGAGTTCAGTGACGTAACCACTACGCCATCTACTGGGTCCAAGATGTTGAATTTTGAACTTAGGTTTTTATATATTCAAAAGTTAAGGTAATATCCATCAATTTATATTTTATTTATATTTTATTAGAAGTGGATGTTATATTTTGCCATGTCTTTTCAGTACTTAGGGAGATTGTCGTGTGATTTTTCTCCTCACATCTACTGACATTGTAAATTTTATCATTGACCTGCTAATAGTGATTCATCCTTTCATTCCCATAATAAACCTCACCTGTTCACATTTTCAAAACCATGCTGCTAGATATAGTTGCTATTTTTTAAAAAGAATTATTTATTTATTGGGATTAGCAGATGGTGTAATGGTTATGTTGCTGGACCTCCATGGTTCAAGTCCTGGACCTGACAGCTTGAAGCTCACACTGGGTGAGTTTGTGTGCATGCCGAAAATCCTGAGAGGAGAATGAAGGAGAAGGGATTGTGGCGTGGTCATCTCCCTTGGGGGGTGATTTCTCGCTTTCTGTCTCTGTTTCTCCAGCAAGTACATGTGTCCTATAGCAAAAATATCACTCTAAAAAAGAAAAAAAAAAAGAATTGTTTATTTAATTTTATTTATTATTATTATTTTAAAAAAAATCCTATCAGAGAGAGTGGGAAAAAAAATAAGAAAGAGAGAAAGCAAGCCTCCAGGTTCAGGACTCAAACTGTAGTCGGCCACGTGGGAGTCCAGTACCAAAACCACCAAGCCACCTGCTGGCTTCAGTTTGCTAATGTTTTATTCATTGTTTTTGCTCTGCTATTTCTATGCCAATAAGCATTTTTTATTCCTGTTTTTGTACCAGCTAAAGTGCTAGGCCTCATTATAAGATATGAAAAGGATTTCAATTCTTGTCCTGAGGCAACTCACTGTCTGTCTCTAGAGTATTAGAGACAGACAGGAAAACAGAAAGTTGAAGTGCTGGCTGTTCTGTGTTGGAACGGGCTGTGCAGTCTGCTAGAGAGACAGAGAGGTGAGGCTTGAACCGACTGACCAAGGACAGCTGAGTAGCAGTTCAGCACTTGAACACGGTGGTGCACGGATATTGCAGGCGATGAAATGGCAGGTGTAGTAGGCACAAAGGGTTACGCATGCACTACATGGGGAACGGAGGCAGTACGCTGTTACCATAGCGCAGTGTGTGTGACAGGCTGCGAAGGTGGCAGGGAAAGGATGAATGACCTTGCAGGCTAAAGTCTGGACTTTATTCTGTAGGCTATGGGCAGCCATTGGATGGCGCTCAGAAAGGGACTGAAATGATCAGATACGCTCTTAAGAAAGATTGCTGTGAGAAGGTAGATTGGAAGGGTATCATCACAGAGTCCAGTTAGGAGGCCCTTGACAATGACTTGAGTGAAAAGTTGATGCAGTCTGAACCAAAGTAGTAGCAGGGGGAATGAAGAGGCAGCTTAGAGCTGATAGGTATTGTATGAAGAAAACCCATGATGAGTGGCTACTTAGCTGGGTGAGGGGGAGGAGAAAGATGAGGCACTCTTCAAGATTTTTGGTGAGGGCGGGTGAGAGGATGGTGTTGCCAGTTATTGAGATGCAGAAGGCAGGCAGAGAGAGGACTTTGGTTATGATGGGTCAGATTTTCAAGGATGCCTGTGGATTGTACAGTGGGTCTGGGCTCTCTAGGGCCTGAGGTGGACTGGTCTAGTGAGCTCTAGTTGGTGCTCTAGAATGGGCTCAGAGGTGGAGATGTGGAGCCAGAAGATGTCAGCATGAAGAGGGTGCTGGAACCCACAGGTGGCAGGTGCTGTTCATGGGTGTGCAGGGTGAGACAGTGGACAGTAAAGCCCATTAACAACAAAGAAATAGGCAACTTGAGGAGCCAATAAGATAGGCCAGGAAGGAGAGGCTGGAAAAGAGAGGAAAAACAGGAGAAAGTGGTGCCATGGTAACCGAGGGGGGGGCTGAGCTTCGGAGGGTGGGAGTGATAATAGGTCCCATATCTTAGAAAGATCTAGCAGATAAGGATCACATAGGAGCACACTGGGGAACTTTGAAATTTCTGGTGCCCTGGAGAAAAGCAGCCAATGACAAAGTGTCCAGAGTGGATGGAGAGGTGAGGACACCCAAACCAGAGTTGTGGAGGACCGTGAGAGGTGATGAGAGGTCATTGTTTGAGGTTTATTATCTTAATGAGACCCGGTGCAATGGACTTGAGTGCGGAATCAAGCTTGAGCTCTTAGTGCATGATCTTGGTGAGCCTCTTCGCCTCTCTGAGCCTGATTATTCTCATGATATAACGGGTGCAGTGATTCCACCAGGGTGGTTGTGAGAATGAAGTGAAATTGTGAGGTGATATTCAACTGTCACTTTCTGTTGTTATTCCAAAGACTTTTCACAGGAAGTTGAATTTTATGAACGGCCCCTTTCTCCCTCCAGTCTGCCTGCCTGCCTGCCTTCCCTCCTTCCTTTCTCCCTGCCGCCCTCCTTTCTGTCCTTTCTTTCTTCTTCTTTTTTTTTTTTTCTTTTTTGCCTGTGATCCTGCACCAAAATGGAGCAGTAGTCAGAGAAAATTGAACCATCCAGGGCATCTCTTTTCCTGTTTATTTGCCTCTAAGTAAATAAAGCATCTCCTACTTATTTATTCATCTGTAGGTTGGTGGCACAGAAAGTTTACAGAGCTCAGTTGATGAAAATAGCTACTCCTTTTAGCTGAGCTGCCATGAATATGGATTGAGATTCCTCGTCACAGATGGAAATCCCTTTCCTAAACCCGGCCCCTCTCAGAGGCTCCCCGGGGAGTATTGCAGACCGCCCTTGGCATTTCAGCTCTGGTGAATGAAGGGGAGCAGATTTCCTCCAGTGACTGCGCATGCGATGTGCAGATCTGAGCAGCCCCGGGAATTTGGGCTTATCTGCCTTCCAATCCAGTTTTGTCTTTCTCAGACAGTTTTCTTTGCAGTTATACTTTGCTGATCCTATCGCATCGATTCTGACCAGACTCTGAGAAGTCTGGAAATAAAGAACACCATCCCCCACCAAGCAGTATTTCCTGCACCGCTCTCAGCTCTCAGAGCTGGGGCTGACCTGGGAGGAGAGGGATCTTGTAAGCTCTCCTACAAAGAGGAGATACTCTGAAAGCTGCTGTGTAGGTTAGCATAGTAGACGACTCAGGGTAGGGTAAGTTCTCTAATAAGCATAACTATTCTAAATATATCTTCATGGTTATAGACCAAGTGACAGCTGAGAGGCTATTTTATTCATCATTTCTAGTTATTAGAGTTTAACTTCAGTATTGTTGCCAACCACATAAAGTTCTTGGAAAAGTTTTAGCTCGCCACATACCATGGTTTTGAAATCTCTGATAGTTCTAACACAAAAAAATTTCACTCGAAAACATAAACTGAGGCCAGCTGATGGCCTGGTGATTAAGGTGGGTGGATCCCACCTGGCTGACTGTGTGGTTCAGGTCCTGGACCCAAGTGGCTTGAAAAACATGCTGGGTGGGGACCAGCAGTTAGTGTAATGGCTATGCCATTGGACTCCCATGTAGTCGACTGTGGTTCGCGTCCCGGACCTGGTGGCATAAAACTCACACCGGAGTGAGTGAGTGCCCAAGATCCAGAGAGGAGAACGGAGGAGAAGGGATTGCGGCATGGCCATCCCCCCTGGGGGGTGATTTCTTGCTTCTGGCTGTCTGTCTCTCTCTGTCTGTCTGGCGAGTGCCTGCGCCCTATAGCAAAAACCTCTCCAAAAAAAAAAAAAAAAAAAAAAAAAAAAAGAAAAAAGAAAGAAAACGTTACTCCAAATCCTGAAATGAGGGAGAAGTGGAGAAGGGATTGTGGCGTGACCATTCTCTATAGAAAGTGCTTTCTCAATTTCCCTCTCTGTCTCTCTCCAGTAAGCACATGCACCCTCTGGCAAATTGAAAAAGCCAGCAGTTGCATGGAGGTTACGGCAGCTGTATGCCGTATGGCAGTCTCTGCATCCTGTATGGCAGTCTCTGCAGTTCGAGTCCTGGGTCCTGGAGCCTAAAAACCACGTTGGGCATGTGTGCATGCGTGCCCAAAACCCTGACAGAAGGATGAAATAGAGGAGAAGGGATTGGGCATGACTATTCCCCATGGGGTGGGGCGTTTTCTCTCTCTCTCTATTTCTCCAATGAGCATATGCAAATTAAAAACAGTAAAACAAAAAATGGGGAAAGAAAAGCACAAACTGCAAATAATAAGTTAAAAAATCTGCTTTTCCACCATAGAGGTGACAAATATAAATGTGTGTTTTAACAATTCTTTATCTTGGGACCAGCAGATGGCATAATGGTTATTTTGCTGAACTCCCATGTAGTTGACCATGGTTCAAATTCCAGACCCAGCTGCCTGAAACTCATGCTGGGTGTGTGTGCATGAATGCCCAAGATCCCAAGAGGAGAATAGGGAGAAGGGATTGTGGCATGGCTATTCCCTCCTGGGGATAGTTTCTCACTTTCTAGCTCTCTTTCTCTCTAGCAAGTGCAAGCGCCCTGTAGCAAAAATCTCTTTAAAAAAAAATTCATTATCTAATCTGAATGAAGTCTGAGATTTGTAATCGCTAATTCAGGATTTTTTCTCAGATAAAAGGCGGTCACAGAGTCTGAGATTTTCCTATGGTGTAATACCGTTAACAGTGATGAATAGCTGCACTTTCCCATGAAACACTATCATCTTGTTTATAGTGGCTGCTTTCCTTAGAGTTCTAATCACCACTTTCCCACCCCCTACTCCATGAGACTGGTGGATTCAGACAGCAACCAAGGATGTACATATTAACTGGTTAGAGAAACCAGCAATAACAACCACAACCAAAAGCTACTGAGCTCTTTAACCAAATGGTTACAAAGAAAATAAACTATTGGATTCAAGCAAGCAACTGGCAACCAGCATTGTTGAAGAAGGACAGTCAGTTGCCTGGTTGGATTGTGTGTCTTTCTGTAGAGGAAGTCTTCCTGAACAAGAAGTGGAAGAGGTGGCCCTGAACAGCTTCCCCATTGCTCATGGTGCAACCTGGAGCATCACTTGCCCCCTGAGGAGTGAGGCAGCATGGTGACAGGGTGCTGAGGGACAGATGGGAGAAGGACTAAAAGGAGAGGAATAAGATAGAGGGGGAGGAGAAGGAGGAAGGATGAGAGAGAGAGAGTAAGAAAGAGAATAAAAAAGTGAGTGGTCAGGGTCAGCAAGTGGCGTGGTGGTTAAGGGGCTGGACTGCCACATGGCTGACTGCAGTATGCGTCCAGGACCTGGGTCTTGCTTTCTCATTTTCTCTCTTTGTTTCTTTCTGTAAATGAACATGTCTTATAGCAAATTACAGTCATCATCATCATCATCATTCTTTTTTAAAGAAAGTGGGTAGTACATCAGAAGTTGTCTACAGTCTCAGATATTTAGGTGAAAAGACTGCTCAGTCGAGCAATCCGGCCTCCAGCACTAATTAGCATTGTCATCTTGGGAAAGTCACCTCGCCAGTCTGTGACTTACTTCTCTCTTTTGTAAACTAGGAGAGTTGGTGGTTTCTAAACTCCTCATAAGCCAGTGAGTCTCTGTGAAGCTGGAGAGAAGCCCTAAAACTTTCCGGAGCCCATTTCTTGCCCCCCAGGTTCCTGAGGGATATGACTGACAATATCTTAGATGTGGGCCAATCTGGTGGCTTGTTGAACTGCAGTGCTGGAATCCACATGGCTGACCACAGGTTCAGATCCCTAGTCTGGTTTGTCTAAAACACTCATTTGATGTGAGAGCACGCCCCAAATCCTGATGCGCTGGTAGGGTGGGGAAAAAGGATCTCGGTGTGCTGAGAAACTGTTGAGGGTGCTTCTTTCTCCCTCCGCACATGCACATGCTCTCAATCATGAATAAAATAAAAATAAAAATTCTAAGAAAATCCTAGTTTCCAACACTCTGTGAGACTGACTCATGTTAATGAGTTCTGAGTTTGTGTTGGGGGAATCTTCCTGAATCTTCCAGAGACACATGCTCAAGGTCTGGAGCTGGTTGAGGCTGGAAATGAAACATGGCGTGGGGACCTAATGAGTCTGTCTCTCTTTGTATCTCTTACTCATGAAGAATGGAATAAATAAACTGGAAAAAAAAAATCCTAGGGGCCAGCTTCATGACCTGGTGGTTAAGGAGGCTGAATTCCACATGGACACCTACGTGGTTCAGACCCGGTGGCTTGAGAAATGTGCCCGGAGCCTGTGTGTGCATGCCCTCAATCTCAAAAGGAGAGATAGAGGAGAGGGGATTGCATTGTGACCAGTTGTCATGGGGAGTGCTTGCTCCCTTCCCTCTTTCTCTGTCTCACTCTGGTATTTGCATAAGCATTCTAGCCAAAAAAATAAAAAAAAGTAAAGGAAAAAGAAAGAAAAGAAAAATTCTAGACTTTCTGGCTAAACCAAGAGCCTGAAACTGTTCCTTGGGGCTGCCACGGTTGCAGGACTTTCCACCTGAGCCAGCTGCCAAGGTGCCTTTGTGTTTGCAGTTTGTTCAGCCAAGTGGAGGTACCGATAATGCCACATCGCTGTCATTTCTGCCTTTGGAATTTGAATCACAAATTGATTGACAAGGCTCTTCCTGTTTCTTAGTAAAATTGTTTGCTCTACTGTCTACTGTGTTTGTCTCCAGGAATAAACTAAGACAAATAAAAGGACAATTGATTGTATAAGAGCAATTTGGTAAGCAGGGTTTAAGGAGAAGTATTGCTTTAGATATAAAGGCCGCTTATAGTTAGTTTTACATTAAAGATATCTGTCATGGGGCCAACAGGTGGTGAGGTGGTTAAGGGGCTGCATCCTGCACACCTGACTAGGGTTTGAGTCTCTGACCCACTGGCTTGAAAATCATACTGGGAACATGTGCACGTATGCTCAAAAATCCTGAGAGAAAGATGGAGGAGAAGGGATTGTGGTGTGGCCATTCCCTTTGGGGTGTGATTTCTCACTTTTCCTTTCTCTGTCTCTCTCTGGAGAGTGCATGCACCCTATGGCAAAATACAAACAAAAATCTGCCATATTGATCAGGATTTAGAAATAATCTGTGGGAGACTGGTGAGTGGCGTGGTAGTTAAAGCGCTGGATACTTCCACATGGCCAACCATGGTTCAAGTCTCGGACCTGGCAGCTTGCTTTCTCTCTCTCTCTTTCTCTCTCTGATCAGACTGAAGTATAATAATAAATGAATAAAAATAAAATAAATAATTATTTTTAAAAATGAAATAATTTGTGAGGAATTTATCCTGGGCAGCAATGTAGGAACACCAGAATTCCAAACATTTTTAAAACTCATCAGTCTTTAAAAAATATATCCTTGTCCCAGCCATGGTAGCTATAGGCTGAGGCCAAATAGGAGGCCTGGGTTTCATTCCCAGCGCAACCTAAGAAAGCTGGATACAGATAGTCCCAGCTACTTGGGAGGGTGAGGCTAGAGGACTGAGACATGGCAAGGCACTGTCTGGAACAAACAAACGAAATACCACATGTGCCTATACATACACAACACATCACACACATACACACATTCCAGAAGAAAGTTCTAAATTTCTTCAAAGTCCTTTTGCCCTTCCCCCCTTTTATTTCTCTTTCTTCTGCTCTCTTTCTTTTTTAGATTTTGCCAGAGGATGCATATGTTTGCTTAAGAGAGAGAACAAGAGAGAGAAAGTAAGAAAGCATCCCCCATGGGGCAGGATCATGCTGCAAATTTTTCTTCTCCATCTCTTCCTCCCTTTGGGATTTTGGGCACTCATGTACACATGCCTGGTATATTTCTCAGGCCTCCAGATCTGGGACTTGAGCCACGTAGTCTGTCATGCCCACATGACATCCAACTACTTTTTCTTTTTTTTTTTGAGAGGTTTTTGCTATAAGGTGCCTGTGCTCACCAGAAAGACAGAGGGAGACAAAAAGCAAGAAATCACCCCCCAGGGGGATGGCCATGCTATAATCCCTTCTCCTCCATTCTTCTCTTGGGATCTTGGGCATGCACACACATGCGCCCAGTGTGAGTTTAAGCCACAGGGTCTGGGACTAGAACTGCGGTTGACTACATGGTAGTCTAGCGACATAGCCATTACGCCATCTACTAGTCCCATGACGTCCAACCACTTTAACCACCATACCACAAGCTGGCTCTCTGCTCTTTAAAATGTCTAGATAGGGCCCTAATTGTGTGGGGCAGTATTTATATCACATGCCATGACTTGGGATTGATGGTCTTGTAGTATTTGGTATTGTGTTCTGGGAAAAAGATGTAACAAACACATGGCTGCCTGCAGAGTTAGCAAGGTCTATTCAGTGGTTATTTTATTTTTCTTTTAAATTATTTTTAATTTAACTTTATTTATTATTATTATTTTCCAATTTGATGAGAGAGAGAGAGAGAGACGGAGAGAGAAAGCAAGCCACCAGGCTGGGACTTGCACTGTGGTTGGCCATGTGGGAGTCCAGTGCCTTTAACCACCACACCACCTGCCGGTCCCTTCTTTTTCTTTTTTATTTCTAGTCTTGGTTGCCTCTAATATCTACTTCCTGGGGAATGTTTCCCTAACAATTATTTTGAATTTAATACTTTGTATTTGAATCCAAACACAGTTCAGGGAGTACAGATATTAAAAGCAGACCTTCATTTTGCTTTCACTAGCCCAGAGCACAGTAAGACTTTGGAGCAAATATAGTCGAGAACAAGGGTCAGAGCAGCGGGAGCCAGACAAAAATACCACTTGTTATTCCTCTTCCACAGAGTTCTCTGCACATGCACTAATGGAGCATTACCAGAACATTCTGCAGCCAGACACACCTAGCTCTGAGTTTTTGCTTAAGCACAACAAGTCTTTCACACAACCGTTCATTGATTAGATCCTCAGACATTGTATCCTTTATTTCTCTTGGTCTATGCCCCTATATTTGACCAGGCAACGAGATGTGAAATTTTCAAGTCAAAGGCCTCCTAAGGGGTCATGTATATGCATGGATGTGTGTATGTGTGTGTGTACACATTTGAGGGAGCCCTGAAGGCAGCATGTAAGTTGGTAACACGGGAGACATCCTGTCTCAGGTTTCAGACATCATTAGGCCGAGGCTTTTATTGGAGGTCAAGGCAGCTAATAAAGTGGGATGTGCAATTACCAGGGCACTCAGTGGAGAAGGGTGGCTAACTGTCTCGGCAGGCTGAGAGTGGAGGAAGCAGTTGGCAGCTGCAAGTCTGTCTGTGATGACTTTACGAGCGTTTTTTTTGTAGCTGGGGTGGTAAATGTAATACAAAGGCATGGTTTTAATACGCCTAATCAGGCTCCCTGCTTCCTGTGTGAAGCATCCACTTGGGGGGAAGGAAGTTGCTGGGTTGTGGGCTTTTTGTGGTGGTGGTTTGTGTTAATTTACCTCCTTTATAGAGTGCTCCTAGTTATTAGTGATTCTCTATAATGCTCCTTTATGGTGGCCAGGAAGGAGATAACAGATGATAAAGAGGTTTAGGAGCCTTGCCCAGGTCACCCTCTGGCTTCTGATTCTCCATTGAGGTTTTAATAGAATTTGTTTATGCAGCAATTTTGCCTGTTTGGCTCTTCTGGACTCTGAACCCCATGAGTGTAGTTAGTGATCCTATCTTATTCATTTTGTTTTTCATTTGGTGCCTGTGCACCCATTAGATAGTAATTAGTTTTTTTAAAACATGAATTCTTTAAGGATTTCTGACCTTTTGAGAGAGAATGAAAATCTCCTGCCCCCCCACCATGTAATGAAGAAAAAAAAAACTTAAAAAGTAATTGGGTTGAGGGAAGAGGATGATAGAAAGCAGGAGGTGCTGGGAGTGTGGAGAGGGGTGGCAGATGATGCCTGGGTTGGTCCCAGGAAGTGACAAGATACTGTCCCCCTCCTGGTCTCCAGAAAGGAGTGAAAATGATAGGAAGTAAGGCATGAGAATAGCTCTGGGTCAGTGGGTCTTGGCCTAGGCATTTATGCATTGACTAGTTTGGGGGTCCTTACATATCTTGCTAGTTAATATGTCTTGTGTTTGCTTGGTCTAATGTTCTTTTTTTCTTTCATTTTTTTTTTTTTTTTGGAGATTTTATTTTTTGCTCTAGAGTGCATGCACCTACTGGAGAGACAGAGAGACAGAAAGTGAGAAATCACCCCCCGGGGTGGAGGTGGAGGTGGTGTGTGTGGTCACTCTGCAGTCCCTTCTCCTCCAGTCTCCTCTCAAGATTTTAGACATGCATGTCCCCACACCTGGCGTGTTGAAGCTGCCAGGTCCGAGATTCAAACTGTGGTCCACTGTATGGGAGTTCAATGACGTAACCATTATACCATCTGCTAGTTTCAGTCTAATGCCCTTTATAAAATTTTTTAAAAAATTGGTGGCATGGTGGTTAAAGGTACTGGATTCCCACATGGCTGACCGTGGTTTGAGTTCCAGACCTGGTGGCTAGATTTCTTGCTTTTCCTTCCTCTCTGTCTCTCTCTGGTCACATGGGAAAAAAAAAAAAAAGGAATTAAAATAAATAAATAAATATTTTTAAAAAGTTTAAAAATTATTAAATGTATAAAAATTTTTAGGAAGTGCATGTGTTTGCTGTGGAGAGAGAGACAAACAGAGAAAGTAATCCCCCATGGGCATGGTCAAGCTACAGTCCCTTCTCCATTTCTCCCTCCTTTCAGGATTTTGGACACACATGCACACACACCTGGTGTGTTTCTCAAGGCACTGGGTTCAGGACTTGACCCATGCAGTTGGTCATGTAGGATCCAGCTGCCTTAACTACCTTAACGGCTGGCCTCTGTTTAATGCTCTTATTTGCACTTCTACTCTCATAGAATAAAGGAATGTTGAAATGCTCACTGGATACTTAGGATGGGTCTCGGTATTCTAGGGAGGAAATTTTTTCTCACTAGTTGGAACTAAATGAAGAGGGCAAGTGTCTTAGTTTGTTTGGGGTGTTGTAACAAAATGCTATGAGTGGAGTGGCTTATAAACAACAGAAGCATTTTGTTCTTACAGTTCTGGAGGCTATAAAGTCCTAGATCAAGATGCCAGCAAATTTAGTGTCTGGGGAGGGCACACTCTGATTCATAGACGGTGGCTTCTTGCTGTGTCCTCATATGGTAGACGGGACTAGCTAGCTCTATAGGGTCTCTTTCTCTTTTTTAAAATTGCCAGAGGCATATGTGCTTATCAGAGAGAGAGAGTGGGAAGAAGAGAAAGCACCCTCCAGAGGGGTGGTTATGCCAGAATCTCGTCTCTATTCTCCTCTTGGGATTTTAGGCATGCACGCACACATGCCCAGTGTGTTTCTCAAGCCCTGCCTGGGCTGGGACTCAAACCATGCAGGCAGTCATGTGGGGTCCAACCGCCTCAACCACTATGCCACCGGTGGCCGATTACCATTAATGTTCAACATTGTATGTGACCTTTAGTCCTGGGAACCCCAGAATATTCCTTTTACTGATTAGCATTTTATAATCATAGAACAATGGTGTAGAAGGGAAGTTAGAGGCCATCCAGTATTGCCCTGTAATTCTGTGGTTAAGACCATGGTTCCTGGAGCCTGCCTGTCTGGGTTTGAATCTTCGCTCTGCTCCTTCCCAGCTCTGTAAAGTTACAGAAGACCTGAAACCACTTTTGCCTCTGTTTGCTCACTTGTGTAATGATGTTAATAATAACTCCTTCTAGGCATGTTTTATGTAACACATGGACATTTGTTAAACTTCCATCCCAAACTGGCTTCTTATAGAAAAGTAAAACTTACATATGTAGACGGTGACTAGTCACTTAAGTCTTCAATCCACATAATTAACATTCAGTTCATTTGTTTTCCATTTTCTTCTCATCTCTCTGTCTTTCCATCCGTCCACTCATCCACCTGTTCAATGTTCCTTTGGCCTTCATCATGCGTGAGGGGACTTCAAACAGTTTGTGAAAAATGTAATTACAGTTCAGGTTTATTTTGGTGCAAACCATTTTTGAAATTCATGGGTAGTTTTTTTCATAGTATGCATTTTCTATGCTTTTTGAAGACCCTCTCCAGTGTATGTGTGGATGCTGGATTTGGTGATGGGGATATAAAGATGATCACGACATGGCCCCTGCCCTAAGTCTCTGCCAGTCTGGTGTCATGGATAGAGGACAGAAGCAGTGTGATGAGTGCAGAGAGAGTTACGGCACACAGGGCAGGAGCCACCACATGTTAGGCCACTGTACTACTGTTACTTCCCCTTCTTTCTTACAGTACCCAGTTAGGGAACATGATGGCTGGGTAGAGGATGGCAGGGATGGTTTTCTAGAAGAGATGGCAGTGGCATTGAGGATAAGAGGTGTGTAGAACATAGTGAAGGGGAGGGTGCAGAAAGTAAGGAATCTTATGATCAAAGACAGGTACCCTGAGTTATGTAGGACTGATAGACATAAAGTGTCTGAAGAGGGTGGCTCACCACAACAGCCTTTACAAGATGTCCAGGGAGAAGGTAAAATTTATACATCAGTTTGAACAAATGATGGTACCACGAAATACATCAAGAGAGTGGTACAGGGGCTAACAGGTGGCATGGTGGTTAAGGCGCTGGAATTCCCACATGGCCGACTGTGGTTCAAGTCCCGGACCTGGAGTCTTGCTTTCGCGCTCTCTCTCTCTCTCTCTGGCAAAATCTCATTCATGGAAAAAAAAAAAAAAGAATTTTTTTTTTTTTCTTAAAAAAAAAGACAGTGGTACATGGTCAGCTCCATGGTGTGGCATAATGTGCAGCTCAAGAGAAGCCAGATCCCACGTAGTGAATCCCCTCCCTGTCAAGCCTGAAACACACAAAGTATGCATGTGAGTGCCCAAGATCTTACGGGATAGAGGACTGGAGGAAGGAGATTATGAAGTGACCAGACCCCGTGGAGGGTTCTTTCTCTCTCCCATGCATTTGCATCATCATAAATACAGTGGGAAAAAATATATATAGTGGTATAATGCTCATGTTCATGACTGCCTTACTCACAACAGCCAAAAAGTGAAAGCCACCCAAGTGTCCCCTGGCAGATGAATGACTAAACAAATGTGGTGACTGTGGTTTTATAGCTATACAATGGAGTGTTATTCAGCCTTAAACAGTACGGAAGTTCTGACACATTCTACCACGTGGGTGAACCTTGAGGATATTATGCTAAGAGAAGTAAGCCAGTCACATAGGAACAAATCCTGTATGAATTCCTTGTCTTTTATGTAGAGACAGAACGTGGAATGGTGGTTTCCAAGAGTTTGAGAAAATGAAAAAAATTCTGGGTATGGAGGGCGTTGGTGGTTGTGTATCATGGGAAGATATATAAGGCTGAACTGTACACTGAACAGTGGGTAAAATAGTAAATTTTATACTATGTGTATTTTGCAACATGTACATAGCAGTTCAAATTGTGTCACAAAATGAATTCCAAGGGAAGCGATATTCCTGTGGGCTGCCTGACCATCCAGTGACGGCTCAGAAAAGTGAATTGTAGTGACATTTATTTATTTAGTTATTAAGGATTTTCTCTTAGTTTTCTTTATTCATGTTCAAGCACATGTGCAAACAATTAAGAGTGTGAGAAAGAGAGAGAGGGAGATGAGCACCCTCCACAGGGTCTGGTCACATCTTAAACCCCTCCTTCCAGTCCCCTAGCCTGTCAGATCCTGGGCACTAGTGTGCATGCTCAGCATGTTTCAGACTGGCAGGGCCAGGGATTGAAATTGTGGTCACTGTGTGGGATCTGGCTTCTCTTATTTATTTATTTTATTTTTTATTTTTAGAGATTTTTCCTATAGGATGCATGTGCTTGCTGGGAAGACAGATAGAGACAGAGATGGAAAGGAAGCAATCACCCCCCAGGGGGCATGGACATACCACAATTCCTTCTCTTTCATTCCCCTAGGGATTTTGGGCATGCATGCATATGTGCCCAGTCTGAGTTTCGAGCTGCCAGGTACAGGACTCGAATCATGGTTGGCCATGTGGGAGTCCAGTGCCTTAACCACTACACTACCTGCTGGCCCCCTCTCTTTTATTTTTAAAAATTTGCCAGAGGGCATGTGTGCTTGCTGGAGAGAGACAGAGAGAAAGAGAAAATGAGAGAGCACTCCCCTTCCTGCCATGGGGAACGGTCGTGTTGCAATCCCTTTTCTATTTTTTTTTTCCTTTTAGGATTTTGGCCACCCACACACATATACTGGCAGGTTTCTCAGACTGCTGGGTAGGGAAGTCGAACCACATTGTCAGCCACGCAGTATCTAGCTACCTTAACCACTATACCACAACCTGGCCTCAACCTTGCTTCTCCTGAACAGCACATTACTGCTGTGCCATGGAGCTAACCTTGGTAACATTTTTTGATCTGACCACCAGGTACTTCTAAGCATGTTATGGGCAATATCACATTTAACCCTGTGGTTATCTAGTCTCATGAGATAGGCACTGTTACCATTCCCACTTGACAGATGAGAAAACTCAGCAAGGTTAGAAGCCTGGCCTGGATGGTCCCTGCGCTTATTACTACACAGCCCTCCTCCCCCTCGTCCTGCTGGGTCTCTTCCCTGGGAGCTTTATTCCTGTGCCTTGGGAGGGAAAGGGGAAGGTATTCTAGAAAGGCCAGGCAGATGACCTATAGAGGGTTTCAGGAGTTCCCCTCCCTTTCTCCCTTTTCTCTTACTTCCATTTATATCTTGAGAAAAATCTCAGGGCTGGCCATTAGCCAGGAGCCCATGGGCGCCTCCTCTACATTTGCAGCGTGACGGCACGTGTCAGGCCAGACCCACATTACTCTGACACCATGTGGGACCCAGAGCAAAGCGACTTTTGATTTGTGTTTCTAGTAGTTTGAAAGTTTGAATTGTGGTAACATTTCTTTATTTATTAAAGATTTTTCTTTTATTTTTCTGTATTCATGATAGGAACATGCGTGCAAGCTCATGAGTGTGAGAATGAGATAGAGGGATATGGGCACCCTCCACAGGGTCTGGTTACAACTTAGTTCCCTTCTTCCAGTCCCCAGCCTGTCAGATAAACACGTGAAGCTGGAAAACGAATCTTGGTGAGAGTAGCACATTAAATGGCTCTCTGCATCGTAGTTATTAAGATGCTGCTAGAATTACATTCCGCATCTTGCCGTAGACTCAAAAAAAAAAATTATAAGTGATCGGGTACTTGACAGCAATATGTTCAATGGCAGCGTAACTTTTCCCAACTTGCCAAGATGTTCTGTGTGTCTGACTTTTTTGGAGTTGGACCAAATGCACCCTTTTATAGACCTGATAAGTTAATACCACCTTGTATTTGTATAGCTGCTTTCCTCCATTTAGTGTATTGGATCATTGCCACTTTCCTCCTGGTTTTCTCACAGCTTCCCTTTGAGGAATGTCATGGCTATATATGGGGTGGCCTATGTGAATTTCATTTAATAGACAAAAGAAAGAGGAGGATAGAGACACCCCCTCCCCACCTTCGTCAACTGTATACCATCTACTCTGTGCCAGAGACTGTGCTAAGCCCTGGACCCTTCATCACTGTCACAGTGAGCTCAGGTCAGCACCTAAGACACCTGCCTGCCTGTTTATTTGGCTTTTGTCCGGACAACCCTTTTCTGGAGAACAGCCTTTCTGAGCTTATGGGCTTTCAGGGGTTATGGAAATGCCTGCCTTTTTACAGGTGTCTGTCACTTCCCAGGTGGGGAAAGGGAAGGTTACCACAGTATAACATACCCAGGGGCTTTGCCCACCGTCACCCAACTAGAAACCTCCCCAACTTTTCTTGAAGAAGGCTCCTCCAAACCATTCTCAATGAACTGTGGCTAACTGGGGGTTTCTCTTGAGGGCCTGTGGCTTGTTTCTTGCTTGCTTTCTGGTTGAGACGTCCCACAAGGGTGAAAAGCTAGTACAGTGGCTTTTGTCTTAAGCAAGGCCATGAGATGGTACAGTAACTGCTTTGCTTTTAGATGGTGCTGATGTGGCCCAGATTCAATATTGCGACCCAGAGGTGAGAGGATACATATTCCATTACAACCCCCAGCCAGTCAGCCTCCAGACTCTAGTACCTTTCAGCAGAGAAAGGAAAAGGGATAGGGTGACTCTCATTAGATAGCAGCTGAAAAAGGGATACCAAAATCTAGGAATGGAGCTTCAATTTCTAGAGAGATGCTTTCGTAAAATGCATTACCCATGCTAATGTTAATATGAAAATATCAATGATGTAATCACATATTCCTGGAATTTAGGCTGTATAGAGCTAAAATCTATGTGTATATTACATGTGAACATATAGATTAGGTTATTGGGAAAGTATGGACGTATTTTTCTATGCAAAAATGCATTATGACTTTCCTGATGATCCAATAGTAGATGAACTACAAAGGACTAGGTTTAGATCCATTTGTTTAAACATTTTATTTCTTCTGAGAGAGAGATAGAGAAAGAGACAGGCACCCCCAACAGGGTCCTCACACCATGATCCACTCCCAGCCTCAGCCAGCCAGGACTGCAGGGACTTATCCTCACCTGGTGTACAGGGAGATCTGGGGACATGAATCTGGGACTTTTCCATGTAGATCCAGCACTGGGGACTGTTGTTTTGCAGCACTGCCGTGCCACTGCAGCTGGCCCATTTTTTTTCTCTAGAATTTTGAGAAAGGTTGAAGTCTTCATTACATGGTTCAGCTCCTGAAAAAATGAATGTACTTCTAAAACAAGGACTTTAGATGGAAAAAGCTGACTTCCTCTCCAGGTCACAGTGGCCAGTGTCCAGCTTTAGCTTTGGGGGGGTGAATAGGGTTGAATATATAGCAAACGTGACTATGTTAGATTATTCAGATAAGGTGGTGAGGTGAACAGAGAGTTCCAGACCAGGGAACCTGGAGGAAAGAAACTAAATAGGAGGCCTCTTTATTTTGAGGGTTGTCAGGTGGCTGTCCCCACAAATGCCAGCGAAGGGCAAATTTCTGATAACTGAGATCTTTGGAGAGTCTGTCAGTTAAAGACTGAAAAAAAAAGTTAGGAGATATTTTGTAATAGTGTGTTGAAAGTCACTGAACCCAGCCATGATTAAAAAAATAGCATAGAGCCTAATCTGAGTCCTAAGATTTCTTTTATTAATAGTTACTCAGAAATCGGTTTCATTTCTAATTATTTTCTCTTTTTGTCTAGAGTTAAAAGAGAAGCACCACAAGCTTTTTTTCAAGGCGGCTACATTTTATTCTGAGTAATTTTACCTCAGTGTTTATTCCATGAAGGACATTGGCATTCTTCTTAAAAAAAATATTTGTTTCAGGAGTGATATCAGATCGATGATAGTGATAGTAGGACTTACTAGCAGTAGAATATTCCACGGAAGGGAGCCTGTGGAATTCTGGGAAGATGCGTCTATTGCCTCTAGCATGGGATGTATCTTATACCCTGATGCCAACTGGCCATACGCCCTTGATAGAAAGCTGTACTGAAGGGAATCAAGGTGCTGAAGGTCTTGCTAGGCATATTGTATAATATGCCATGTCTTAGCCATTCCTCTGAGATATCAGGTAGGCACGGGAACCTAGGACAGCTCTTTCATGTCTCATAGTAGAAAGGTGTCTAGGGCACCTGGTGGTCAACTTCTCCCATTAACTGTGCCGTCAACTGCAGTAGAAGGCCTACAGCTGGCAGATGGTGGGTTCTCTGGCTTTTAGCTGATTCTTTCTATGACTTTTATAGGTCATATTTACTTTTTTTTTTTTTCTCTAGAGGGAGTGTGTGCTCACCAGAGACAGACATGAGAGAGGGAAAGGGAAAAAACCACCCAGAGGAAAAATCGCCCACAGTGAGGCCTGGTCACTCTGTAATCTCTTCTCTATTTCTCCATCCTGTTGGGATGTTTCTCAAGCTGCTGGGTCTGGGACTTGAACTATGTGGATCTGACTGCCTTAACCACCAGGTCAGATTTACTTCTGAATATAACCTGGTAGTAAACATTTAACATCCTTTTGTACTTTTATGAATAGGTTGTTTGCAGAGAGCTCTGTGGTGGCCTCTGTTGGCTATTTGCCATAACCACACCACATGAGGGGTGTGGCCATTCCCCTTGTTTATAAAAAAGACAACCCTATCTTCTTTGATCCTTAATTCCCTCTAGTATAACAGTATCTCTTAATAAAAAAGCATGTTGCCCAGTAGCTGCTCTATTTTAAAGTTTTTTGGGGGAAATGGATTGTTGCAGGGTGTCAAATTTAGGAAGAGTCTGAACTATGGTTGGAGCATGTTGCATGAAGGTGCAAATGGCTCATCTGAGCAAGCCAGGAAACCAGACTGCAGGAGGTAAGGCAACTTCCCAGCATCTATAGCTCTCTGTGAATGAGGTCTCAATGGAGCCATTATTTACCTCACTACATATGAAAGGAAGGGGAAGGACTCAGACTCAAAGCCTTTTGGTTTTAATTTTAACCATTGTGTATGTGTGTGTGTGTATGTGTGTGTGTGTTGTGTGTTTATCTTCAGGTGATGGATAATGATGATGGCAGTTTAGGCCTGTTTCTGATTAGTAAATTGACCCTTTACCTAAGACTGGGAGAAAAATTTATCCTGAACCTATAGAACCCTGTTTTTTTTCCTATCACAAGTTTAATGGCCCCAGTTCTGTATTATTATTATTATTAGCTGAGAAAATGAAAGAGTCTGGGGGGATGACAGTTTTTTGTTTAGAGAGAAGTTGAAAGGATTATATTAAGAGCTGGTGTCCGGTTGGGCTAGGGAGAGTTTCCACATAGAAAGAGAAACCTGAAAGTAGATAAGGCCTGGTTGTGCACGCGACTGGCCCAGTCTTCGGCAGTGAGATTGTGATCTTTCTGGGCAGGGATTATTCTGTCGGTAGAAGAGCACATGGAGGTCAAATCTCGCTATCACTGCTTTATACAGGAAAAAGACCTGTGCAGCAAATGGTTCCTTAGCGTTGAGCTAGTTATTCAAGCAATTCTAGACACATTCAAGAAATACTTAGAGGACCTGCTTTGTTTCTGGCACTATGCTAGGAGCTCAGAACTTTAAGTGCAACCAAATGACTGAGTTTGACCTTAGGGTTGTTCTGATGGCCTTGAAGCCTGCTTTTTAATTTAAGAAGAGTATGTCTTTAAGGGCTTGGTTTTTGTTCAAGTGCATTTTTCTTTCCTTTTTTTTAAAAATTATTTTATTTTATTTTATTTTATTTTATTTTATTTTATTTTAGGGTGTGTGTGATAGCCAGAGAGAGAAAATGAAAATGAGGAAGTACTCCCCAGTAGGGATGGCCACACCACAGTCCCTTCTCCTCCGTTCTCCTCTACGGACTCTAGGCATGTACACAGAGGCCCAGTGTGTTTTCAAGCTGCCAGATCTGGGACTCGAACAGCATAGTAGGCCCTGTGGGATCCAGCTGCCTTCACCACCACACCACTGGCTGACCCCCATGTTAGCCATCTTTAAGTGTACAATTTAGTGGCATTAGGTATACGCACATTCTTTGTGTAGACATTGCGATCCATCACCAGAAGTTTCCCTTCATCCCCAACGGAAATAGTATTCATTAAACAATAACTCCCCATTCCTCCCTTTCCACTAAGGTATTTTTAAGGAAAGCAGTGTTTGCATAACTCTAGAGAACA
Source organism: Tupaia belangeri chinensis (assembly GCF_000334495.1). Classification (NCBI taxonomy): domain Eukaryota; kingdom Metazoa; phylum Chordata; class Mammalia; order Scandentia; family Tupaiidae; genus Tupaia; species Tupaia belangeri. The sequence goes on from NW_006160045.1 coordinate 4,954,029, forward strand.
CTCTAAAGAGAAAGACTTGAATGATGTATTAAGTCATTCACTCACTTTTCTATCAAGCTTTTTTTTTTTTTTTTTTTTCAAGTTTTTTTTTTTTTTTTTTTTTTTAAGAGAGGTTGTTTTGCTGTAGGGTATGTGTGCTCACTGGAGACAGACAAGAGAGAGAGAGAGAGAGAGAAAATTCACTCCCCTGGTGGGAATGACCATGCCACAATACCTTCTCCTCCGTTCTCCTCCTTGAATTTGGGGCACATGTGCCTGGCATGAATTTCAAGCCACTGGGGTTGGAATCTGAATCGTAGTCGGCCATGTGGCAGTCCAGTGCCTCAACCACTATGCCACGTGCTGGCCCCCCTTCCTCTATCAAGGATTTTAAAACTACTAATGTGTGCCATCTGCTCTGTGAGACATGCTACAGATTCAAAAACAAAGGAGACTCTGATTTTGTTTTCAAGAGATTTACCAACTAATAGGGGATACTAGCATGTAAACAAACCCCAAACTACGTCGCAAAGGCTGCTGTAAAAGTGTGGGGTAGAGTGGAGCAATCCCAGGTGGTTCCAGAAAAACCAGGACTGAGCCCCTCATCTCAGGGCACAGCACAGCTTTGCTTTGATGAGTGAAGGCGGGGAAAGCTCCAGCTGCAGCCACACATGTCTGGCATGGTTGGGAAAATGAGAGCAAGGATGGTTTAGGTGGTTAGGTGGGCCTCCTGCTCCTGGCCAAGTACTCAGACAGAGTCCTGATGAAGACTTTTATAAGCAGGGGCCCAGTTTGAGCTCTGACAGCAATGAAGAGAATTGGAAGGAAGGCCAGACCTCAGTTGGAGACAGGCAAAAGGCTATCATGATACTTTTGAAGAATTATCTTTCTCTCTTTTTTTTTTTTAAAGAATTATTTATTTTATTTATGGATTTATTTATTTATTTTTAATCTGATGAGAAAGAGAGAGAGAGGAGAGAGAGAGAAGAGGAGAAAGTGAGAAACCAAGCTGCCAGGTCTGGGACTTGAACCATATTAGTCATGTGGAAGTCCAGCACTCTAACCACCAGGCCACCTACTAACCCAAAGATTATCTTTTTTTTAAAACAGTTGGTTTCACTGGAAATTTTGCTTTTGTCTGAAATATCTTGAGAATGTTAGGTCCTTCCCATTTTGAAGTTGCAGGGATGGATATGCCTCTCTCCTTGGGTGTACATGCAACTAGATGCAGGAGGTAGGAGAGCGGAGTGGCTAAAAGCGTGGGTGTTGGAGTCCAGGGGATCTAGATTCTAACCCTGGCTCTCTTCTGAAACATCGATGCCGCGTGAGCAATTTACTCGACTCTTCCCTGCCTTGGTTTCCACCTCTGTAAGATGGGGAGAACACTTCCTTTCAAGGTTATCAACAAGATTAAGTGAAGAAATCTCTGTTAAAGTACATAGCGTGAATTATTGCCAGTCTTTCTTTCCTAAACTGTGACCTTTATTAAGTGTGACCCAATGCTTTAAGGAAGGGGATTCGTAGTCACTTCTTTAAATGTGCAAATGTTTGTTGGGTCTGTACATTTCCCTTCCTGTGGCAGGGTGCTGTTCGTGGGCCAGTGGTCACCGACAGAAAGACATCAAACCATAGAAATAAATGTTCGCACACTTGTTCATGACCAGAGCAGGATTGGGGGTCCTCTGGAGTCACTGCTGTGGAGTCTTACTCTATTGTGGGTAAGATAGAGTGGGGGATGGCTGGTCCCCTTTCTTCCCCCATCTCAGTCTGTCAGACATTGAGACACTCAAGAGCGGCCACAATTACTGTGCCTTGTGGAAAGGGATTTTCCAAAGCTCTCAGCGATCTTTCTGCATTAAAGTTTCTTGTCTTTATCTCTTTCACATACAAATTTAAGCCCCTTTTTTCCCTTTAAGTCACTTTTGTGCTGTTTAACCTCTTTACCCTGATTCCTCCCCCTACCCTTTCTTGCTCCTTTTATAGTAGTTTCCAGCTAATGGATCACCTGGATAAGATTGCCCCTGGCTTTGTGAGAGCAGCAATTAGCTCTCACCCTGAGAAGGCTGCGTGTTCTGTTGCTTGGCAGCCTTGCTGCAGAGGATGGATTGGGCCTGACTCTTTTATTTGAAAGTAGGTTATCGATTAGCACGGATGCCAATTTACTGCACGGGCTTTTGCCAACCTCTCTTGATCTCATTATGGTGTAAATTTTTGAGATTGTATCACATTAGCTCAGGAGAATTCAGGAGTAAAAAATGTAGTGACAAAAAAAAAAAGCCATAAGAAAATGAGTATTTCTCATCATTGTATTATAAACCAGGCAAAAATAAACATGGCGGTACTCGTGTCCTGAAAGCAACTGGTATGTGTGTGCGGAGCTAGGTTGGTTATGAGGCATGGGAAGACCTAGCAACAGGTCTTCAAGTACTTTGTCTTCTCGCTTATTCCTTTTAGGGTTGGTTTCCTGACAAATCATGATTTTAGGAAGAAGGTCAGACTGGTGGGTATATTTGCTGTGTCAAGATCCTTCTGAGCTCTACTTCATGAGATGGAGGAAGTGCAGAGGGACACTGAAATGACAGAGCAGGAGATGTTGGCCACCAAGGGTTGGCTAATGCTAAGATTGTGGGCCAGATAGTCTGTATGCAGACCAGATCAGTCATAATTAAGAATCGAACATCATTTTAAAAAGCAATAGCTTTATTGAGGTACAATTTACACGTAACATTCACTTATTTTAAATGTATAGTTTAGTGGATTTTAGTATATTTCCAGAGTTTTGTAACTGTCCTTATCATCTAATTTTAGAACATTTCTATCACTCCGAAAAGGAATGTGCCCATTATCAGCCATTCTCAACTATCCTGCACCCCCTTCTACAGACAACAGCTAGTTTACTTTCTAGCTCTATAGATTTCACGTAAATGGAATCTTATAATGTATAGTCTTGTGTCTGGCCTTTTTCACTTAGTACAATGTTTTTACAGTTTACTATGTTATTGTAGGTATCACAATTTCATTCCTATTTATTATTGGATAATATTCTCTGATACAGATATACCAAATGTTGCATATCAATTCATCTATCAGTTGATAAATAAATGGGTTATTTTCTGTTTCTGGTTATTAGTAGTCATTGTTATGAACATTGTATAAACATCCTTTTGTGGACACATTTTCACTTACTGATAGAGAATTTTTAAAGACTTTTTAAAAGAAGAATTAATTTTATTTGTTATTATTATTTTTTGGAGAGGATTTTTGCTACAGGGTGTGTGCGCTTGTCAGAAAGACAGAGAAAGACGGAGAGTCAGAAAGTGAGAAATCACTCCTCAGGGGGGATGGCCACGCTGCAATCCCTTCTCCTCCATTCTCCTCTCGGGATCTTGGGCACGCACATGCACCTGGCATGAGTTTAAGCCACCAGGTCCGGGACTTGAATCACTGTTGACTACACGGAAGTCCAGCAGCATAACAATTATACCAACTGCTGGTCCTATTATTGTTATTTTTTAATTTGGTCAGAGAGACAGAGAGAGAGGAAGTGAAAAAGCAAGCTGCCAGGCCCAGGACTTGAACTGTGGTCAGCCCTGTGGGAGTCAAGCACCTTAACCACCATACCACTTGCCAGCCCTGTAAGCATAGCATTGTTAGTTGATGTGGTAACTCAGAAACTTGGAAACTTTTTTCCAGAGCGGCTACAACATTTTACATCCTTACTGGCAATAGATGAGGGTTCCTTTCTCCACATATTCACCAGCAGTTGTTATTCTCTGTCTTTTGATTCTAGTGGCTGTGAGGTGGTATCCAGATTGTGGTTTTGTTTGCATTTTATTAAAACTAACAAGGTTGAGCATCTTTTGATGTGCTTATTGGCGATATATCTTCTTTGGAAAAATGTCTGCTCAAAATTTTTCTTTTTATTTATTTATTTATTTATTTATTTATTTATTTCCTAGGGTGGGGGGGAGGGAGAAACACACAGGCATCCTTGACATAGTCTTCATGCCATAATTTTCTCCTCAGTCCTCCAGCATCATGCGGTGGTGCCTCTCCTGCCTGTGCCACTGTGGCTAGGTCTTCTCTGTGTTTGGGGGGCTTTATTTTGTTTATTTGTCTGGTTTTGAGCTCTAAGAATCCTTTATATATTTCGAACGTAAGTCCTTTCCCAGATAGATAATTGGTCAATATTTTCGTTCAGTCTGTGAATTGTCTTTTCACTTTTTCTTTTTTTCTTAAAGAATTATTTATTTAATTTTATTTATTCATTCATTTATTTTGACCAGAAAGAAACAGACAGAGCACAAGAGAGAGAGAGAAAGTGGGAAAGCAAGCCACTAGGTCCAGGACTTGAACTGTGGTCGGCTATATGGGAGTGTCCAGTGCCTTAGCCACCACGCCATCCTCTGGTCCCCTCACTTTCTTTTCTTTCTTTTCTTTTTTTTTTTTTTTTTAATTTCCTAAGGGCAATGTGCTCACCAGAGACAGAGAGAGGGAGAAAGTACCCCCAATGGGCATGGTCATGCCATAATCCCTTCTTTTCCATTTTTCCATCCTTTTGGGATTTCTGGCATGCATGCACATGTGTCTATCATATTTTTTTAAGCCTCTTGGGTTGGGACTAAACTATGATTGGCCGTTTGAAATTCAGCTCCCATAACTACTAGGCTGTGGGCTGGCTCTGTCAATTCATTTTCTTGATGGTGTTTCTTTGAAGCATAAACTTTTTTTTTAGGAATTATTGGTTTTACAATTTTAGCTTTATTTTATCTACTTATTTTTAATTTGATCAGAGAGGGGGAGAGAGGGAAAGGGAGAGAGAGAGGAAGAGGGGAATAGAGAGAGAGAGAGGGAGAGAGAGCGAGCTGTTAGTCTGGGACTCGAACCACAGAACCATGGTATGCTACCTGCCAGCCCTGAAGCATAAGGTTTTATTTTTTGATGAGATTCAATTCACCAATTTTTATTGTTATGTTTTGGTGTCATATTAAATCATTGCCTAACCCAGAGTCATGGAGATTGCTATAGGGTGTGTGCGCTTACTGGAAAGACAGAGAGAGACAGAAAGTGAGAAATCACCCCCCAGGAGGGATGGCCATACTGCAGTCCTGGGAGCTTGAGCACACATGCACACGTGCCTGGCGTGAATTTAAGCCTCCGGGTCTGAGACTTGAACCGTGGTCAACCCATGGAGTCCAGCCACATAGCCATTATACCAACCACTGGTCCCTACTCCTATATTTTCTTCTGAGTTCTGTAGCTTTAGCTCCAACAACCAGACCTATGATCCATTTTGAGTTAAGGTAATTTATTTTTCCTGCAGTGAAGTATTTTCCCAGGCTCATTCAGATTTCTACGAGATAGACCTGGAATGATCATTGTGACTTGACTTGACTTGACTTGACTTGACTTGACTTGACTTGACTTGACTTGACTTGACTTGACTTGACTTGACTTGACTTGACTTTCCTTTCCTTTCCTTTCCTTTCCTTTCCTTTCCTTTCCTTTCCTTTCCTTTCCTTTCTTTTCTCTTCTTTTCTCTTCTTTTCTCTTCTTTTCTTTTCTCTTCTTTTCTTTTCCTTTCTTTTCTTTTCACAAACATACATAGTGGCCATAACATGCTGGGTAGAATCAAGATTGCAAAGACTGTGAAGCTGCTTGGCATGCGAGCAGACAGGGATTGTAGATCCTGCCAAAATATTTAACACATTTTCTGAGGGATGGAAGAATTCTCCAGAGGCAAGCTACAGGTGGGAGATGAACTCCGAGACCTTGGCACTAGTCAGAGGAAAGCTTGACCTCTCACCGGCATTAGAGGTGACAAAGCAAACAAGCCATCAGAGGGCTGGCGGCGCAGTTTGGTTAAGTCATGATGGCACCAGGGCAGTCTGCCAAGCAAGCTGTCGGAAAGGCAGACAGGGTGATCAGGTTTTTTGCTGGGGTGCTGTCATGTAGTTATTTGATAAAGCTGTCTTTCTGTTTTCAACTCTGTTCCTGCTTTCAGTCGATTTTTTTACATTCCACTTCCAACCTATTGCAACAGACACAGAAGTTTGCTTTCTTTTTAAAAAATTTGCTATAGGGCAATTGTGCCTACTGGTGGTGGGTAGGGGGATTTATTTCTTCCATGAGTCAGAGACAGACTGATAAAGGGAGGGGGGCATCTCCAACAGGGTCCTCACACCACGACTCCTGGTTTTAGCTGGTCCTGATTAGGGGATGTGTATTCAGGGAGGTCCCAAGACATTTCCGATATGGGTCCAGTGGTGTTACCACTGTGCAACCACCTGGCCACAGTGCATTTCTTCGATGTGCCCCTGCTTTTTCTCCCAGTCTCCTAAGAATCACTATCACTTCAGGGGAAGTTGGGGGAGGTGAGATACTTGGCTTAGTTTTACTAAAACCAAGACTGGTGACACAAGATGGAAGTCATTAGATGGAATGACCTCATAGGATATTTGCTCTTGAGGCACTGATCACAAAAGCAAATTGAGTGATAGTGTGTCAAGATGAACTTTAATACTTTGAAACTGGAGCTCTGGGCCAGGTCTCAAAACATGTTAGGCATAGTGCCAGAAAGAGCTTAGCCTTGTAGCAAATTGAGTGATGGTGGAGAAAGGATCTTGGGTTGACTTTCGGCTGTGGCCTTTGGCGTTTGTACACACAACTACCTACACACTGTGTTGCCGTACTCTTCGGGGATGCATCGACTGTCATCACAAACTAATTTATCCACTGCTTACCTTCAGAGGGCTGTTTCTCCTTGGTGCAACTGAGATGACTTTTCAGAAATTCTTTAATTATATGCTCTCTCCTAGTAAGCGGAGCTGCATAATGAGTGGTGGACTGATTTTAGCTAATGTAACCTAGCTAATTTCCTAGAATCATTGATAGAAACTTATTATTACTGCAGCATGTAAAGAATGTATCTTGTTTGTACTGAAAAAGTTTATCCACAGCACTTATTTAGACATTTCTGTGGGTATTTATAGCCCAGTACTGTGGGGATTCCAGATTGGAATCCAAGACACTCAAATCGAGAGTTAATTTTTAGAGACAAATTTCTTATCGCTTCTCTGGCATTATGCTAATCATTCAATTCACATTTAATTCAACCTGCATTTTTGAGAGTGTCCTGTGTGAGATACTTAAGACCTGATTCCGGCCTTCAAGAATATAATATGAGGGGGATCAGCAGTTAGCGTAATGGCTATGTCGCTGAACTCCCATGTAGTCGACCGTGGTTCGCGTCCCGGACTCGGTGGCTTAAAACTCACGCCGGGCGCGTGTGCGTGCGTGCGTGCCCAAGATCTCGAGAGGAGAATGAAGGAGAAGATTTCGGCGTGACCATCCCCACTGGGGGGTGATTTCTCGCTTTCTATCTCTCTGTCTCTTTCTGTCTGGTGAGTGCACGCGCCCTATAGCAAAAACTTCTCAAAAAAAAAAAAAAAAGAATATAATATGAGGAGCCTGGAAAAAATCCAAAGATACAAGTCATCTGGGGGCTACTAAGTGGATCCACACACCCCCTCTGAGGTGGTCTCTTTACTCTGCAAGCTGTGTCTTAACCAGCCAATACTGTAGTTCCTTTTCTCAAAGTGGTAGGACATCTCAAGTCTTCTGTTGCAGTAATAAGTAGTAACGTAGGTTTTTTTTTTTTTTTTTTTTTTGAGAGAGTTTGCTATAGGTCATATGTCTTTGCTGGAGAGACAGAGAGAGACATAAAATAAGAATCACCCCCTAGAGGGGGATGACTAGGCTGTAATCCCTTCTCCTCTATTCTCCCCTTGGGATTTTGGGCATGCATACACATGTGTCTGGCTTGAATTTCAAACTGCTGGGTCTGGGACTCGAACCATGGTCTGCCTTGTGGGCATCTAGTGCCTTTACCACTATACCTCCTGCTGGTCCCATAATGTAGTAATTTAATGATTAACATTTATTTATGTGTATTTCGTGTGTGTGTGTGTGTGTGTGTGTGTGTGTGTGTCTGCGTGCATGTAAATGTATGTACGTGTATTTTTAAATTTGCCAGAGGATCATGTGCTCATGTTGGGGTGGTGGTTGGCAAGGGTAGAAAGGGAGAGGTAGAAGAAGAAAGCACCCTTCTATGAAGATTGACCACCCCACAATCCCTTCTCTATTTATCCCTTATTTGGGGATTTTGGGCATACACACACATGCCAGGTGTGTTTCTCAAGTCGCTGGGCCTGGATTCAAACCACCCAGTATGCCATGTGGGATCCAGCTGCCTCAACCACTAGGCAATAGGTTGGCCCTATGTTTTCTTTCTTTCATTCTTTTTTTGATAGGTTTCTGCCTTAGGGCTCATGTGCTTGGTGTGGGGGGAGACAGGCAGACAGACGAAGACAGTGAAAGGCAAAGTGGGAAATCGCCCCCTGGGGTGGGGGGGGAGGCAAAGCTGCAATCCCTTTTCCTCCATTTTCCTCCTGGGATCTTGGTTATGCATGCACATCACACCCAGTGTGATTTTCAAGCTACCAGGTCTGGGACTCAAACTGCCATGTGGGAGTTGGGAGTCCAGTGATGCAATCACTATGCCATCAGCTGGCCCTGGCCTTATAGTACTCTTTCAGGACTGGTGGGGTGGTTGAGGCGTTAGGCTCCCACATGGCTGACTACAGTCTGAGTTCTGGACCCGGTAGCTTGTTCTTTCATTTTCCTTCTCTCTCCCTCTGGTCAAATTAAAAAATAATAATAATAAAATTAAATTAAATAAATAACTTCAAAACCAAAGCAAAACAAAACAAAGCAAGTCCTCTCTCCCACATGTGCCAGTTTTCTAAATAATAGCCATCACAGCACCATCCCCACCCCCCAGCCTCTGTGATAATTCATGGACTAAATTGGGTTTGAGAAATCCAGGCAACATCACTGAGAGCTGTGAAGAAATTACGCTAACAAGAAATGGATCCAGTTTCCTAACTTCGGTTAAATGGCATTCCACTGGCATCTTATCAAGTGTCTTCATTTTCTACTTTATTTGAGTATAGCTAAACTAGCCTTAATAATAAGTTATTCCCTGGGATAAAATACGTTCTGTGTAAGAAGTTAAAAAGAATCTCAGTAATTACTACTGATGGCAGTTATTTTAAGGAAGTGAATGTGGAAGGGATTAGGAATCAAGAATGAGAATTCTCCAGGTGAGGAGTTAGGACACTGAAGGTTCTAGGTCCATTCCTTCACCAGAGCCACATGTTAAGTAACTTACCTCCAACTTAGTCTTCTGTAAAGTTGGAATCTTAGTACCTGACCTGCTTACCTTTCAGATAAGAATCAAATGAGATATTGGAAGTGCTTAGTAAATGAAAGTGACATCAATTGTAAAGGATATTATGACATCAGCAGCAGCACACTGAAGGAAACTTGGTAGTGTTACGCAAAAGGTCCAGAACTTTTCTAATGAATTTAATTCTCCAAAATAAAAGATAATAAGACCTTTAACATTAGCCATAACTGATGATTTGTCTAATGCAGAGGAGTGTTTATATGGTCACTTCATTTTGATCAGCAGAGAGACCGTAAACGATGATTTAGGGGTCCAACAGGTAGCATAGTGGTTAAGGCACTGGACTTCCACATGGCCAACTGTGGTTTGAGTCCCAGACCTGGTAGCTTGAAAAATCACACCCAGTGTGTGTGCATGTGTCCTCCCAAATTCCAGGAGGAAAATGGAGGAGAAGGGATTGTAGTGTGGCCATCCCTCCTGGGGAGTGATTTCTCACTTTCCCTCTCACTGTCTCTCTCTGGCAAGCACAAGTACCCTATGGCAAAAACCTAAAAAAAAGAAAAAAAAGAAAAGAAAAGAAAGAAAAAGATAATTTAGGATCTCATCTGGACCCAGTGCTCAGTATATCAACTTGTATTTCAGGAGACCGAAGATTACAAGGCTCTTGGCATTTCAGTTTGTGAAAGGGATGGAATAAATTGTAATAGGGGAATGATGAGATGGTAACTCAGTTTTCATGGCTAGAAAAAGTGAAATTAAAGAATTATTCTGAACTATATTAGTTACATAAAAGGATAAGTGGGTTCAGAGCCCTGAAGAACAGCCAAAAGATGTGGCATTAATTCATGTTCTTGAGCTCTAAACTGATATGATATATGGGCTTGAGTATTATTTTTCTCATCTTGAGAAGATTCAAGTTTGAGTGATGAGAATCTCAGTGAGATGGTAAACATTAAAATGGGAATCAAGGGGGAGATTCAAGACACTGTTGCACATTAAATTCACTGATGAATCAGGAGAGTGGGCAGGAATGAGGCCAGTGTGGGAACAAGCAAACCCCACCCCTTTCTCTGATTGCCTCTATTTGTCCCAAGACCTTGTTTTCATATTGTCGTGTTTGATTTGATTTTTTAAAATAGGGATTTTTTGCTGTAGGGTGTGTATTCTTGCCGGATAAACAGAGACAGAGAGAAGGCAGGAAATCACCCTTTAGTGGGGATGGCCATGCTGCAATCCCTTCTCCTCCATTCTCCTGGGATTTGGGGCATGCAAATACACGTGTTCAGCATGAGTTTCAAGCTGCCAGGTCCAGGACCTGAAATGTAGTTGTCCATGTGGGAGTCACCCACCTTAACCCCACCCTCCGCTGGTCAATTGGATTTAATAGTCCAATTTAAGAAAGACACTTTAACTTTCCCTTTGTGCTTTGCAAAATAATGACAAGATACGTTTAGAAACACTACCTCCCAAGTAAGTTCCACTTAGAAAATGTTCAAACTTTAAAACTGCAAACCATGTGCATTGCTGCTAGGAATATAAATGATGCAGCTGCTGTGGAAAATGGTGTGACCATTCCTAAAAAAATTAAACATGAAATTACTATATGATCCAGCAATTCCATGTTGGGTAGAAACCCAAAAGAATTGAAAGCAGAAATTGAAACAGGTGTTTGTACATCCATGTTCATAGCAACATTATTCACAGTAGATAAAAGGTAGGAACAACTCAAATGTCCATGAACATAGATGGATGGATAAACAAAATATGGTGTATTTGTACAGTAGAATATTGTTGAGAAAAGCAATGAAATTCTGACTCATGCTACAACATGGATGAACCTTAAAGACATTATATGCTAAGTGAAATAAGCCAGTCATAATGATCACACACAATATTGTGTGATTTTTACTTACATGCGGTGCACAGAATAGTCACACTCAGAGACAGAGAGTAGAAAGGTGGTTGCCAGGGACTGAGGGAGGGAGGGAGGAATGGACAGTTATTGTTTGATGGACACAGAGTTTAGGAAGATGAAAAAGTTCTGGAGCCAGATAACATTGATGGCACATTGTGAGTGCACTTAATTTCACAGCTTATATTTAAAAATGGCTAATGTAGTATATTTTATGTATGTGCTATCCAATAACAAATTGTGAATTGTTATTTTGCATTGGTGATTTTTTTATTTTTTTCCTTTGGTATTCTGAAAAACATGGTATAAAATTCTCCTCTCCTTTCAGTTCTGGAATGTTAACTATGGTCATCCTTTATTTTTTTAAGAATGATTTATTTTATTTTATTTATAATAATAATTATTTTTTATTTTGACCACAGTGAGACACAGAGAGTGAGAAAGCGAGACCTGAACTCGGGTCAGCCATGTGGGAGTCCAGTGCCTTTAACCACGATACCACCTGCTGCCGCCCACCCCCACTTTTGTTTTCAATGTCATTGCTTTAAGACAGTGAAAGATAATGTTTGTCAGGCCAAGCACGCTTTAACATTTCCATAACCAAACAGCAAATGGTAATTTAAAGTTGATCTCAGTCTGAGTGTTAAGCCGTAAAGAAGCCAGGTTTATGGAAAGTCTTACACTAACAATTGGACTTGCTTTAAACGTGTTTGGGGTACACTCAGGGCTTTGTGGCCCTCAGACCATGGAGCTGGTTTTGTTCTAGATATCTGCTAAGAGTTTTATTTCCCAAGGAGCCTCTAAATTAAAGATAAACTGCAGACATACTACCTGTGGGATATCTAGAAGTTAGAACTTTGTAGCAAGGAAAAGAACCATCCCAGTTTGCAAGAGTGATAACAAAAGGTCGAAGCAGCCTAGGGGGATATTCCACCTGGCTCCTCAGCCAGATGCTGTTTGCTGGGACTCACTTGCCAACAACAGTCCTTTCTGCTTTTGTGCCAGGTGTTTCAGAACCAAGCCATGTGGTGTGTAATCCTCCCGTTTAAGATTGTCTTCTGGGTCTTTTACCTGGATTCTAGATCAGAGGGTACAGGGCAGTAGGCTCGCAGGTGTCCGTTAGTGTACCCCATAATCAGCCAGGGGCACTGTGCCTACATCGGAAACAGCTGTTCTTTTCCCCTTGAGCAACTTCTGCAGATGTTGAGGACACCAATTCTAATTTCTGTGCTGGTGTTCATTTTCCTCTCATACAAGGGCTGTCTTTTCCTGTAAGTTTCCCCTCAGTGATTTTTGTACATTTCTTCCAGATGTCTGCTAACATCTTAGCACCTTTATAAAGCATTGATTTGAAAGAAGTGGTCATTATCTCAATCTGATGATGCCCCAGTCTCCGTATAAGAGAGAACTACCAAATATGTGTACACATAAATATTTGTTCATTTGCAATTTGGCCTACCCTGTGAGAAGATACTGCCAAAATTTGGGAAGAAAATTTGGGAAAAAGTTACCTTCCAACTCTGAAAATAGCAAAATCAAAACCTCATAGACGATTATATATGTGTAGGAAACGTATAATCAAACCCATCCTGAAGGAAGGATTTATCAATGGTGAGTTTCTAGGGTCAGGGTATGCATTTGAAGGATAAAACTATCATTACCAGGAATAGGAATTAATAATCAACTCGTCTGTGTTGTAATATGTGGCTACAAACTGATGGCGCTGTTGTATCCCTAAAAAAAGGGAAAAGGAGCACTAAATGGTAGATGTTGATGAACTTTGAAAACTTCCGAGGAGGAGCAGGGTACTGGTAAATTGGTAAAATGGGTAAGTTTTCTTAGAAGTAGGACAACACTTAGCTGTTGTGAACAAGTATGGCCTTCCTGATTGTTTATGGTCATATTCCTTCTTGATCTATTGGGCATCTTTTTCGATGGGTTGGGCATCTCTCCTAATTATAGTTAGTTGGAATGCCCAACCAGGTGTTAAGTACTTTGATGATCACTGTTTGCTAAAAGGTATAATTCACCAGCCATTGTAAAATTCCTAGCTTTTTTTTTTTTTTAACACCAACATGAAATAAAACTCTGCTAATTAGTTTTTTATTGTGGCGAAATAGTCATAATGTAAAATGTACCATTTTAACTGTTTTTAAGTATACAGTTGAGTGGCATTAATTACATTGGTATTATTAGGCCATCATCATCACCACGCAGCTGCAGAATTTATTCATCTTCCCAAACTGAAACCCTTCTGCCATTAAACAATAACTTTCCGCTACCCCTTCCCTCAGCCTCTGGGAACTTTTTATCTCTGCAAATCTGCCTCTTCTGGGTACCCAATATAAGTGGAATTGTACACTATTTGACCTTTTAAAAACACACTGTTCATTAATTTTACAAAGTAATTGTTAATCACTTTTATAGTTATCTTAAGATTCTACTAAGTTGTGAGCTTAGTGTTACCTCCAAAAATATAACATTAAGATAAAGCTAAATAGGTTATATAAGAAAAAATTAAAGTGTAGGAAAAAATTTAGATAATTACCTACTTTATGAATAGAGAAATTTCTAAGCTTTTTTTTGAGTTTTTGTAATTATTATTATTATTTTTTTCCAGGAGATGGTGAGTTTTATTTTGTCTTGTCTGGATAGAGGTTTGATTTGCTCTTGAGTGTTCCAGGGTGGAGAGAGACAAAAAGAAAGCATAGGACGAAGAGGTCTAGTCGGTGTAATCTTCGTTTTCATCCTCGCCATCAACCGACAGAGCAGCATACTTGCTTGCAGAACTGAACTTGGAGGCTGGGTTTTCTTCAGGTTTCTTTGGCTCAGGTGCAGATCTGTAGTCTTGATCCTTTTTGCCATCTTTCCTCTCTGACTCCTTCCAATGGTCTTTGTTCCCTCCATCTCCTGGACCATGGCTGGAGTTCCCAGTTTGGCCTTTGGGGACACTCATCCCATCTACTTTATTTTCATCTCTCCTGGCTTGTCCTTCCTCAGAGAGCTGAGCTGAAGCTACTTTTCCTCCACCACTGGTAGGGGATTGCTGCTCTGTGTCTGAGCTCTGAGATCGGGCAGGAGGGTTAGAACTTCTCTTCACCCAAGCATTCTCCTTTGGTGGAGGGGCTGGCATTACCTTTAGAGACTGATGAGGTTTGGGAGGCTTTGAAGTTGGAGAGTGACAGTCTTCCTTACTGAGTGTTTCATTTTCTAGAGACTTCTCACTCTCTCTCCTCCATGCATTTCGGCCAGATGTGGCTGAGGTCCCAGTCTGTGATGACTCATTTCCTGTCCTCGACCTTTCCCGTTCCTGAGTTTCTTCACTTCGCCAACTTGGATATCTCTCCCGAGGCCGTCGTTCTAGTTTGGGCTCATCCTACTGCCGCTGCAATTTCTCCTGTTCCTTTTGTAGCCTTTCTTCTACTTCTCTTTCTCTAGCAGCTGTGTCAACAGGCTTTGCCCCTCCAAAGATAGAAGCCGCTCGACTGGACTGGGGGGGGCTGGTAGGAGTACTCCAAGGCTTTATATTCAGTTTGGGTCTTTGGGGAGGACCTCTATCATCTCGCCTATAATCATCTCAAGAGTAATCATCTCTGGAGCTCCATGACCGATCGTCCCGCCTGTCATATCGGTCTTCGTATCGGTCCCCACCTCCTCTGTAGTCATCATCCCTAGTACCCACTACCAAATGCTCTTCTGCCACTGCCTATCCTGGAATCATAGCCTCTATCATAGTCTCTGCTGCCTCGGTCATCATAGCGATCCCGACCCCCATACCGATCCATGTCTCGACGGGGGCCGTCCCGATACCCGTCCCGATACCGGTCTGAATCAATCTCGATACTTGTTTCCAAAGCTATCATCACCTCTTTTAGGTGGGTGGTCATCAAAGCTGTCTGTGGCAGGACAGCCCGGCAGTCTGTATCTGTTTTATCAGAATCCCGATTTCTGTCTCTGCCAAAGGAACAGTCATCCCTGTCTTTGTCCTGTGCTTGATCAGCAACATCCACTTGAATTCTCCTGTTACCTAGAGACTCTTCATTGAGACTCAGGGCACTAAGCAAGGAATCCAGGTCCTCAAATTGGGCATAACCAAAGCCTTTCAATCTCTCTGGATTTCTGGGTTCACGTGGTAATCGCACTGCACTGATATTTAATCCTCTAAAGAATTCCTTAATGGAGTCCTCTGTCACATCATAGGGCAGGTTCCCTAAAAAAGCAGTGTAGGGTGGCTATTTGGGAAGATGGCTCCGGTCAATATTGGGTTCCCGAGCAGCCCGTGGAGCAGTGGGAAGGATGGAACGGTCAATTGGAGGTGCCCTATACACATCGTCATCGTTACTGTGCCAAGTGGTTGAAACATCTCCTTCCAGGTCGCCTGTTTCATCAGCCCAGCTGACTGGTTTGGGGACATAGGTGCTTCCTCCACCAGTCCCCCCATCCTCAGCCAGAAAGTCTGTTAGGGAGATAGTCTTCCCCTTCTTATTCTTCTTTTTTGCTGAGGCCACCATGTTGGGAGCTATAATTATTATTTTTTAATTTGACCAGAGAGAGAGAGAAAGTGACTTGAACCAAAACTTTAATTGCAGTCTGCTATGTTGGAGTCCAGTGCCCTTAACCACCACATCACCTGCCTACTCTAGAAGTTTCTACATTTTAAAAAATGGAAGATTATCATGAGAAAATATGGATAAATTTGAGTACATAAAAATTAAACTGCCTATCGAAAAACATCTGGGCATTGATAGATAAGATCAAAAGGACAGACAGCAATCTGCAGAGGATGTAAAAAAATCACAGCAAAGGTAGGGTCAGCAGGTGGTGTGGTGTTTAAGTGCTGGACTTCCACATGGCCAAATGCGATTTGAGTCTGGGAATCTGGTGGCTTGCTTTCTCACTTTCCCCACTTTCTTTGTCTCACTGGTGAGCACTCATGCCCTATAGCAAATTAAAAATAAAACTCGTGCACTTTGTTCCTCTAAAGAATTCCTTAATGGAGTCCTCTGTCACATCATAGGGCAGGTTCCCTAAAAAAGCAGTGTAGGGTGGCTATTTGGGAAGATGGCTCCGGTCAATATTGGGTTCCCGAGCAGCCCGTGGAGCAGTGGGAAGGATGGAACGGTCAATTGGAGGTGCCCTATACACATCGTCATCGTTACTGTGCCAAGTGGTTGAAACATCTCCTTCCAGGTCGCCTGTTTCATCAGCCCAGCTGACTGGTTTGGGGACATAGGTGCTTCCTCCACCAGTCCCCCCATCCTCAGCCAGAAAGTCTGTTAGGGAGATAGTCTTCCCCTTCTTATTCTTCTTTTTTGCTGAGGCCACCATGTTGGGAGCTATAATTATTATTTTTTAATTTGACCAGAGAGAGAGAGAAAGTGACTTGAACCAAAACTTTAATTGCAGTCTGCTATGTTGGAGTCCAGTGCCCTTAACCACCACATCACCTGCCTACTCTAGAAGTTTCTACATTTTAAAAAATGGAAGATTATCATGAGAAAATATGGATAAATTTGAGTACATAAAAATTAAACTGCCTATCGAAAAACATCTGGGCATTGATAGATAAGATCAAAAGGACAGACAGCAATCTGCAGAGGATGTAAAAAAATCACAGCAAAGGTAGGGTCAGCAGGTGGTGTGGTGTTTAAGTGCTGGACTTCCACATGGCCAAATGCGATTTGAGTCTGGGAATCTGGTGGCTTGCTTTCTCACTTTCCCCACTTTCTTTGTCTCACTGGTGAGCACTCATGCCCTATAGCAAATTAAAAATAAATAATAATGATAAGTAAATAAATAATTCTTCAAAAAATTACAGCAAAGTATTAATGTCCTCAATATATAATTTTTTAAAATTTCCAGAATGTGTATGTGCAGAGTTAGAGGGAGAAAGAAAGTACTCCTCTCAATGGTGCCTGGTCATGCCATAATCCCCTTCCCTCTTCTCTTTCTTCCTGTTAGGATCATGGGTATGTATACACATGTGGTCAGTATGTTTTTCTTTTTCTTTTTTTTTTGAGAGATTTTTGCTATATGGCGCGTGTGCTCACCAGAAAGAGAGACAGAAAGTGAGAAATCACCCCCCAAAGGGGATGGCCATGCCGCAGTCCCTTCTCCTTCATTCTCCTCTCAGGATTTTGGGCACACATGCACATGTGCCAGGAGTGAGTCTAAGCCACTGGGTCTGGGACTCGAACTGTGGTCAACTCCATGGGAGTCCAGTGACATAGCCATTATGCCATCTGCTGATCCCTCTTCTTCTTTTTTTTTAAAGCTTGTATATAATGGTAAAGGTATTTATTTATTTATTTATTTTAATTTGGCTAGAGAGGGACAAAGTCAGAGAGGGAGAGAAAAAGTGAGAAAGCAAGTTTATAATGGTAAAGTTATTTATTTATTTAAATTTGACTAGAGAGGGTCAAAATGAGAGAGGGAGGGGGAAAGGGAAAGGGAAAGACAGAAAGCAAACCGCCAGGCCTGGGACGGGAACCATGGTTGGCCATGTGGGAGTCCAGTGCTCCTAACCACCATGCCACCTGCCAGCTCTGTGTCCAGTGTGATTTTCAAGCTGGTGGGGCTGAGATTCAGTCTGCACTTAACTATGTGGGTCTGACTCTCTCCATACAGTGTTTAACAGCTACACTACGGGGCCAGCCCAATATGTAATTTTTTTTTTGGAGATGATTTTTTGCTATAGGACGCATGCACTCACCAGACAGACACAGAGAGACAGAGAGATAGAAAGCGAGAAATCACCCCCTAGGGGGGATGACCATGCCACAATCCCTTCTCCTCCATTCTCCTCTCGGGATCTTGGGTACACACCTAAGCCACCGGGTCTGGGACTCAAACCGTAGTTGACTACATGGGAGTCCAGCGACATATCCATTATGCTAACTGCTGGTCCCTAATATGTAATTTTAAAATACAAATTGCTAATGTAAACATTAATACCCTCAGTAGATACAGGGACAGTTTATGAATAGACTTTGCAAAAGGGAAAGGAAAAACAGATGACTAGTAAGTATGAGAAAAATTATTCAATTTTATTAGTAATCAAATATAGATACATGCAAATTAAAACAACATCAGTATACTATTTTTGTTTTTAATTTGCCAGAGGGTGCATGTGCTTGCTTGAGACAGACAGGGAGAGTGAGAAGACACCTCTTACCCCTGCCATGAGGTATGGTCACACTGCAATATCCCTTCTTCATTTCTCTCTCATATTTTGAGTACGCATGCATTTGTGCTTGATGTGTTTCTCAAGCTGCTGGTTCCAGAACTTGAACCACATAGTTGCCAATGTGGAATCTAGCACCTTTAACTACCAGGTCACAGGCAGGCCCTTGATATACCATCTTGGAACTAGCTTAGTAAAGATTTAATTTTTATTTTTTATTTTTTTTTTGCTGGAGAGTATACGCGTTTGACTGAGAGAAACAGAGACAGAGAGAAGGTGAGTGAGAAAGCAATCTCCCCATGGGAATGGTGATGCTGCAGTTCTTTTGCCATCGTGTTGGCATTTTTGGTATGCACATGAGCCTGACATATTTCTCCATCTGCAGAGTTGGTATGTGAAACATGGGTTGGCCCTGTGAAATCCAGTTGTCTTATCTACCAGGCTGTGGAGCTGGCTTGCAAAGATTTTTTAAAATTGTGATATTCTTTAATATAATGAAGGATAAATGAGTACAACCATGTTGAAAAGCACTGTGATGAATCTTCAAATTATTCTTACTCTTTGACCGAGTTATTTTATTTCCGAGACTCTGTCTTTAGGGAATAATCATAACTACAAGGATAAATGTGCAAAAATATTTCCTAAAGCATTACTTAAAATTATAAATAATCAGAAAGAAGTTGCATATTCAGCATTAGGGAAATAATTAAATAAATTATTATCAGTCTGTCTAATCAAATACTATGTGGTCAAAGATGGATACTGAATTTCAGCTCTGAAATATTGATTGCCTTGACCAAAAAAATGAAGATTTTTCTGCTGAGACTTCTTACTCCAGATTCATTTCTAGTGGGTAGGGCTACCCCTGTCTCCTTATCTTCATTTATCTCTGACTTTCTCTGTCTCACTATGTCTCTCTATGACTTAATTTCTTTTTTTTTGAAGGTAAAGTATTCTCTGGGTTCTCAAGCCCTTGTTTTTTTGTGCTAATGGCTGCTTTTCCCCATTTCATTTAGGAAAGGCACAAACTCAGGCTAGACCCTGAGATGGATACTGGACTTCAGCTCTGAAATACTGATTTTGCGTGGTGCACACACACAGTTTTCATTTTTTTTTTTTTTTGGAGAGATTTTCGCTATAGGGCGCGTGCGCTCGCCAGACAGACAGAGAGAGACATAGAGACAGAAAGCGAGAAATCACCCCCCAGGGGGGATGGTCACGCTGCAATCCCTTCTCCATTCTACTCTCGGGATCTTGGGCATGCACGCACACGTGCCCGGCGTGAGTTTTAAGCCACCGGGTCCGGGACGCGAACTGTGGTCGACTACGTGGAAGTCCAGCGACATAGCCATTACGCTAACTGCTGGTTCCCAACAGTTTTCATTTTTTTGATTTTTAAAATTAAAATCAAACTTTTTTTATTACTTTTTTCTTTTTCCTTTTATTTTTTTCTTCTTTTTCATTTCTCTAATTCTTCATCTTTATTCATTGGCTGCTCAGCCTCTACTCACTAAGTGTCAAGACAGATATAAGTGAACAGCTTCCAAACATCTGAATACAATTAGGGTTAGAATATTCCTCTATTCCCACCAAATCTGATGCACAAAGAGTGAAAATGGAATGGAAGAGAGATTGCAGATCACCTCCTTCTGCATGCCTCTGAACGCTCAGATTGAACTTCAAGAATTAGAAAGAAACGCACCATCCATCAGATGACTAGAAGTCACCACAGGGTCACAAGAAATATGGGAAAGCAAGAACATCCCTCCTCTCCAAGAGAAAATAATAACTCCTCTTCATCCTCAGACAGTACAATGAAACCCATGGAAATGTCTGATAAAGAATTTAGTGTTTTCATAATGACAAAGCTAACAGAGATGTAACAGAAGAGAGAAAATGAACTGCAGAAGAGGCAGGTGATGAGTTCCAGGAGGTGAGGAAGTTCTTGCAAAAGCTGAAAGTAGAAACACACACCATAAAAAAGAATCAAATGAAACTGTTGGAGATGAAGGCTATAATACAGGAAGTCACAATCTCCTTTGAAAGTAGTAAAAGCAGACTAGATCACACAGAAAATCAAATCTCAGATGTAGAAGAATTGCTCAACTAGTAAAATCCACCCCAAAGACTGAGAACATAGCTTCCTAAAATGAGAATAATATACAAGAAATACTATATACCATTTCAAAATAAGAACAATATACGGGAAATAATAGATACTATCAAATGTCCAAACATCTGGATAACTGGTATTCTAGAAGGTGGAGAGACTCATAAGGGCATTGATAATCTCTTCCGTGAAATCCTGGAAAAAATTTTTTCCAAACCTAGAGAGGAAATCAAAGATCCAGACTCAAGAAATACGAAGGACCCCAAATAGAATCAACCCAAGAAGATCTTTTCCAAGACATGTTATAGCCAGATTGACCAAAACCATAGACAAAGACAAGATACTAAGATTGATAAGAGAAAAACATCAAGTTACCTACAAAGGATATCCCATCAAGCTAACAGCAGACTTCTCATCTGAAACAATGAGAGTGAGGAAAGAATGGGAAAATAAATTCAAAGTGTTAAGGGAAAAGCAATTTCAACCAAGAATACTGCACCTGGCAATATTATCCTTCATATAGGAAGAAAAGACAAGAACATTCTTAGATACCCAAAACCTGAAAGAATTTTCCAACACTAGATCAGATCTCCAAGACGTTCTCAAGGAAGTGTTATGCCAGGAAAATTAAATACAGACACACAGAAATGAGAGTTCAAAAACTAAGAATATTACCAAGTTAATCATAGGGACAAGTCTGGAGTTGAATATTATATCCCAGAATTTAATCAGGTAGATCAAACCACAACAGTATATTAAGTACATGAGACTGAACTGGTGAAATAGAATTTTATGACTTTTGACTAAAACATTGTTGATTTTCTTCTAGGTTTTGTTTTCCAATTTTAAGGATTTTTGCTCTGTCTTGAGCTGCTGATAGATTCATGTACCTACTATTTGAACAGAATCCTAAACTGTTTCCTGGCTTTAAGTTTTAAGCAAAGTTCCTTAGCATTTCTTTGATTTATTAAAGCTAAAACTGCTTTTCAGATAAAAAAAAATATATTAAAAAATACCTGTTTAATGACCATAATAAGCTATATAGCAGCAGCTAAGTGCTACCTTATAGTATACTCATTCTACTCAGAGTTTCATGCCTACAGTCAGACGCGTACTCACAGATATGTATATACCAACACTCACGCCGGGTGCATGTGCGTGTGTGCCCAAGATCCTGAGAGGAGAATGGAGAAGAGATTGCAGCGTGGCCATCCCCCCTGGGGGGTGATTTCTCGCTTTCTGTCTGTCTGTCTCTCACTGTCTGGTGAGCGCACGCGCCCTATAGCGAAAACCTCTCCAAAAAAAAAAACCTCTCTGAAAAAAAAAATAAATAAAATAAAAAAAAAGCTTATGAAGAGCCAGGGCCTGTTCTGAGCACTTTTAAAATGTTATATAAGTAATACGTGTTTAATAATCACAGCAGTCCTATGGGTGATAGGTCCTGTTATTATCCCAGTTTTACAGATGGGGAAACTGTACCCTGGAAAATCAAGTAAGTGCAGAAACCCATGTTCAAACTTAGGTATTCGAACTGCAGTGTCTCTCCACCACTGTGCTGAATTTATTAACATTTATACCTACTTTTTAAGGGAATTGACTTGGGCATCTGATGAAGGCTGGCAAATCAATGGCAAAGAAAGAGCCAGAGAAGAGACACAACTGAGTCCATCTATCCTGTGAAGCTATGGAGTCATGTGGAGCTAGAAAATTAAATTTACACTTGGGGGACCAGCCAAGTGGTGGTTGAGGGTGCTGGACTCCCACATGGCCGACTGCGGTTTGAGTCTCGGACCTGGCGGCTTGTGTTCTTACTTTCTCTCTCTCTGTACCTCTCTGGTCAAATGAAAATAAAGTTAAATAAAATAAGCCTTTTAAAAAAATTAATACTTAGAATTTTCTTTTGCTTTTATATTAACATTTATAAGTTTTCTACAGACTTTCAAGAAAACTATCCAAATAATATTAAATATAATTATTAAAGGATTCTGTGTAGGATGCAGGAAAATTTGATTTTGTAGGAAGATGTATTGGATGTATGCAAAGATGTATGCAAAATGTGTCATGACTTTCCCAGTGACTTGGTATTTTCTTCCATAGAAAGTCTTGATTCTCCCCATCTAGCCTTATTTCTGCTTCTGTTTAGCTTGAGAGAAGGCCTAATTCCCCCTCATTGTGGGAAGTGTTTTTTTTTTTTTTTCCTTAGGTTTTTGCTGTAGGGTGCCCTGTTGCCAGAGAGAGACAGAACGGGAAAGTGAGAAATCACCCCCTCGGGAAGATGGCCACACTTCAGTCCTTTCTCCTCCATTCACCTCTCAGGATTTTGGGCATGCATATGTTCCTGGCATAATTTTTAAGCTGGAATCTGGGACTTGAACCGTGGAGTTAGCTCTGTGGGATTCAGCACCTTAACCACCACACCACCTGCAGCCCATGGTGAATTTTAAAAATGCATTTTAAAATTGGAGTTTAAATTGGAATTGGAGTTTCATTTTCTGTAGACTGGTTGATACATTACTCAGGGCAAGAGGCCATCTCTGGGTCTCTTGCATGGAATTAGTGCTGCATGGATTTTGATAAAATGGTGACACTGAAAACTCAATCTATGAAAACAAAAGAATATTTCATTTTTCACTTTTGAATTCAACATTTTAGTCTGATGCTGTTAGCAAGGTTTATCGGACTCAAATGAAAACACTGGCCCTGGTACCTATACAACTGGAAAAGTGAAGATACTTGTCATCAAGTATTGGTGTTTTCTTGAAAAGCCGGAATCTGTTGTGATAGAAATACCAGTACTTTGCTCACTCTGCGATGTTTGTACGTATGCACATTTGTGTGTGTGAGAGAGACAGGGAAATTTAAAATTTTCCTTCCGAGTGTTCAATAATCTTTAGTCTGTGAAATAAAGTTGAGAATCAGATTAACAGGGAAAAGACATGCACGTTCATTAGATGTACACGTACATGGGAATCGTACAAAATAAGAAGCTCAAAGAGGCACCAAATAACCAAATGTTTTATATTGTAGAGGAAAAAAACAGAAGCATGCACTTAAACCGTGAAAGTATGAGGGAAGAAAATGCAAACATAGTCTGTTTTGAGGGGTCAATTATCAGACTTATAATTCTGTTCTTTCTGTGATTCTGTTTTTCCAGGGTAGATAATAGGGAGCACAGCAAAAGCCTGCTTGTGTCCATTAATAGAAATAAATTTCTTTTACAAAAGGATAACCTTTTAGAGCTTATTCTGTGTCTGCATTCCCTTTGAATAGTCATCTCAAAATATGCCCAAGACGTATTTTGGGGTGGCATATTTTAGCCTTCCCCATTAGGGAAAGTGCGATAGATTTTGACAGTTGTTTGATCAAGCTTACCATATAGTGCAAACATAACATACATGGCTCTAAGGCAATTAGCATATGGAGAAAAATGTAAAAGGGACTAGTTTATAAAGATAGCTACTGGCAGGCCTTGACCATGGTTGCTTTTTTATGGACTCTGCTAGGATTTTCTGTAGGGACTAGTGTGATCTGGAGGGGTTCCTTTGCACACCTTCTTTAAAAAGCAGCTGTTGTATTCCTGTATAATTACATTTGGCAAATGGCCCCAGTAGGTTTTCTTTCTGTATTTATAATCTAGGGAGATCATCCATTGTGCATGTTACTCTCTTACTCAAGTAAACATCATTTATGCCAGTAGTATCTTCAAATTGTGCTTCTCTTTCCTGGTGCTTATTTGACACTTGGGTAGTATCTCTGAGACACTCCCTTCGTTGTGCCTCAGTTTCCCTCTCATTGCAATAGGGGCTGTGTAGCACTGGTGAGCAGCCTTGTTCCCACCTGACGTGGTGAGACCTGCTAGGTGGATTACAGTCTTTGAACTGTACATTGCTTGAATTCCTTGGGAAAAATGAGTCACATAAACATGAACCTGTAATTTCTTTAGAATTGGACGAGGGACATCTATGCTTCTACTTTAAAAACCCTTGCCTTTGATCTTCTCAAGAGAGGGCATTTAAGCAACATCTGGATCTTCTTTGCCCATTGGCTGCTTTTCTGTGCTGAGGGAAGGAGGCAGAGCGTGTAAGATTACCCTGAGAAAGGGTCATTGGCTTGTCATGTTACTTTTTTTTGGGAAATGAAGGGACTAGAGACCTTACCTGAAGTTATTTTCTAGGTCCTTTAGGGCCTCTTTCTGTGGAAGGAAGATGACATGATGTTTTTTCATCAGTTTCAGGATCTTATATACTGTGAATATACGTACAATAACATAACGGTTAGGTGCTGTCCTTATAGGAAGACACCATTAAGAAGAACCCCTATTTTCATGATCAGTAGGTTATTAAGTATTATGGTCTCTTGTCTCCTCCCCAGTGGCTACTGTATGGCCAAATCCTGTAGGTATCCATGTTGCAGTGAATCAAGATGTCAGTACCTGTCTCAGCCTGGTTCCCTAGTCTCCTACCTCGTCTCTCTAAATCCATTTACTTCCTATTCCTAACAGCTCCCAGAACAACTTTCACCATGTTTTTTCAAGTGTATTTTCAGTCTCACCTCTTATAATATCACTGATAGGCACAGAATTCTTCACTGGCTCTCTCCATTGAATGGTGAACTTAGTGCTAATTTCTTAAACCTCCAGTTCTCCTACCCACCTTTCTGAGGTTTCCCCCTATGTATGTTCTGTGATCTTCTCCATCATTTTGAGACTTCAGCTTGCTCTGAAATCACTTCGAAGACTTATTAAAATAAGATTGGTGGGCCCCATCCCCAAAGTAGGGCTGAGGTAGGGCTGAGAACTTGCATTTTTAACAAGATCTCGGGTAGTACTGGAGAGCAACTTCTACCGTCAGGTCAGACAGTTGTAGCTTAACAGATCTCAGCATTCTCCTGTGACTTTTCAGTGTTCCTTTCTTCACCAATACTCTCCTTGGCTCATTCTATTTATCAATTTTTTTTTTTTAGAGGTTTTTGCTATAGGGTGTGTGCGGTCGCCAGACAGACACAGAGAGACAGAAAGTGAGAAATCACCCCCCAGGGGGGATGGCCATGCCACAATCCCTTCTCCTCCAGTCTCCTCTCGGGATCTTGGGCACGCACGCATGCACATGCGCCTGGCGTGAGTTTCAAGCCACTGGGTCCGGGACTTGAACCACGGTTGACTACATGGGAGTCCAACGACATAGCCATTATGCTAACTACGGGTCCCATATTTATCAAAATTCTTTACAACCATTAGCGTTTTTCCCAGTGCTACCTTTTTAAGGAGGGATTGGCAATCCCTCCAAGTGGCTCTGAGAACACACCCTTTGGCCACAATCTCATTACCTCTTTTCATCAGAGGTGCAATGTGCTACAGTTATTTATATTCCATTTCGCCTCTTCTGCATGGTAAACTCTTTGAGAAGAACAGAATATAACTCCTTCAGTTTTGATGGAGAAGCAATTTTGAGATAAGAAACCCTACTTGTTAGAGGTTTTTGCTATAGGGTGTGTGCGGTCGCCAGACAGACACAGAGAGACAGAAAGTGAGAAATCACCCCCCAGGGGGGATGGCCATGCCACAATCCCTTCTCCTCCAGTCTCCTCTCGGGATCTTGGGCACGCACGCATGCACATGCGCCTGGCGTGAGTTTCAAGCCACTGGGTCCGGGACTTGAACCACGGTTGACTACATGGGAGTCCAACGACATAGCCATTATGCTAACTACGGGTCCCATATTTATCAAAATTCTTTACAACCATTAGCGTTTTTCCCAGTGCTACCTTTTTAAGGAGGGATTGGCAATCCCTCCAAGTGGCTCTGAGAACACACCCTTTGGCCACAATCTCATTACCTCTTTTCATCAGAGGTGCAATGTGCTACAGTTATTTATATTCCATTTCGCCTCTTCTGCATGGTAAACTCTTTGAGAAGAACAGAATATAACTCCTTCAGTTTTGATGGAGAAGCAATTTTGAGATAAGAAACCCTACTTGTAGTTGATTCTGTTCCACACTGAAAGATTCTGGCAAGTGCTTTGAGGCTCTCAAAGAGCAGGGATTGTATCTTATTCATATTAGAATCCTCTGCAGCACCTAATTCCTTGCCCTTAGTAGGCCCATAATAAATATGTGTCGAGTTAATGACAAGCTTTAATACTCAAGATACGTGTAGGTCTGAAATGAGGAGAAAGCTTTGCATAGCCTTCTTGCTTCTATTCTTGTAATCCTCTTATAAACTGTGGGCCTTCCACGAGAGCATTTATTATTTTTAATGAACTGGTGTGTGGCGTAGTTTAAACCTATTTATTATCCTTCAACACTTAGGCTTGAATAGTATCCATCAGCCAAGAAGATCTGAGGAGGGGCAGGGCATGCTTCATCCCTAGGTTATTGCTTTTCCAGAGATGAGCACTTTGAAGAAGGCAGTGAAAACTGATCTTTTATTTTTAGCTCAATATATTATAATAACCTTGTTCACACACACACACACACACACACACACACACACCCCACTCACTCTTCAGAAGTCTCTTATGACCAAAGGTGATGGCTGTGTAGTTATTCATCAGGAGGATTTGAGAAAGAGGGACACACAAGGGAGAAAAGGTATATATATATATATATTTTTAAGGATTTGTTTGTAGTATTTGATTTTTAAAAATTTATAGAGTAATACATGCTCATTATAAACAGTGCAAATGGCCCAGAAGTAGATAGTAAAAAGTTAAAGTGCTCCTGGGGAAGTATACTTATATGACTTAAAATTAAATATAGCAATATGTTGACATTTTAATGCCCACAGAGTAAAGTAAATGGCTTTTACAGTATAGACAGTGATACTCGGTGCGTGCTCTCTCTGGTGTCCTCGAGACTGTTAGCACTCCTATCTGTACCTGAACTTCACAGGTTTGTTTTAGTTTGAGCACTTCACAGAGGGTTGTAACCTCAGCCAACAATCTTGAGCAGATGACTGTAACCAAGCTATGGGGAAGGAAAAGCTGAGAAATTCCTCTCTCTCTCTCTCTCTTGTTTTCCTCCCCCCCCCTCCTTGTAGCAGACATATATATTTTTAAAGAATTATTTTTTATTTAACTTTATTTATTTATTTACTTATTTATTATTTTAAATTTGACCAGAGAGGGACAGAGTGAGCGTGCGTGAGAGAGTGAGAAAGCAAGCTGCCAGGTCCAGGACTCAAACCATGGTCAGCCCTGTGGGAGACCAGCACCCTTAACCATCATGCCACCTGCTGGCCCCTTGTAGCAGATATTGAGTGCATATTCTGTGCTGCTTAACGCAGACACTGTGGCAAGCATCAGCAATATGATGGCAGAAAAAACACCACCAGTGCCTGCCTTTTGGGAGGTTCAAATCAAGATATTAGAGTGAATGCAGGAGCTACACAGCCCAAGTTCAAATCCCAGGTCAAGTACTTACTGATCTGTGTTCCCTCAGACAAGTTGTTTATGTGTCTGGTCCTCAATGTCCCCATCTGTAAAATGGGAATGATACAAGCTACCTACTCAAAGGTTATTTTAGGGATTAAAATACATAATACATGTGAAGTGATTAGACAGAGCCCAATATTTGGCAAGTGGTCAATAAATGTTAGTTGTTATTTATAATTGGGGAGGGGGCAAATATTAAATATAATAAGTATGAAGTTATGAACTGAGATAACTTCTATAAAGGAAATATGGATTCCCCGAGAGCGTGTAGTAGGGGGTTCTAATTGTGGTTGGATTGAGGACGCACAGTGTGCAGCTGGTGGAAGGCAGGAGGTGGGTGGCAGGGAGGAGGGAGAGTGTGTGAGCTGAGCCGAGGCTGGAGCCAAGCAGGGCCAAACCAGGTGAGCTCTAAGCACAGCACATCCAAGTGCACTTCTTTCATTTTAGAGAGGGGACACTAAGGCCCAGAAAGAATATTGCTTATCCAGGTCACCGGTTGGTGAGAGAGCTATGATAAGACACGGCTCTCCTTACTCCTGATGCACTGGACAGAGAACCTTTTACCCTCAATCGTTCACCACTTTCAATTCCTGCCAGACCCAAAGCTACCTGTCCTTAGACTTGTGCCAGGTGGGGTAGCAGAAGAGGTGAAAGTGTTAGTGTATGTAACAGGCGCCCCCGCCCCACACACATGCACACATTGTAATGTGGTTCCCTCTCTTTCTTTGGGATGGTTGGGCTCAGAGATACACTTTGGACGGTAGTAGGTAGCTGAATAGGGGAGAACTCAAGCTGTCCCTTTGTTTTCAGATTTAAATCATCTCACCCATGTGTTTCTTTAAACATAAATCTATCTGTTCATCCTCTTGTTCTTTTTTTTCATGCAGTTCACAAATAGCTATGAATACCTATGTGCTAGGTATATTCAGTGTCAGCCCAACAAATCTCGCCTCTGCCCTCATGTAGCTTATAGTCCATCAGCCACAAATCAAGAAGCTTATTGTGTGTCCACACTTGCTCTGCAAGGCTAGTGTGCTATGAGAACAAAAAAATATGTGAGCTGGTTCTAGTGCCCATAAGGAGTGCATACTCTTTATCAGACTGTTTATTTTTTGTTTTGTTTTGTTTTATAATTTTTTTTACTGGCTCTTTTATTTTTAAAAAATAATTATTTCTTTTAACTTTATTTATTTTAATTTGACCAGAGAGAGACAGAGGGAGAAAGAGAGGGAAAGCGAGAAAGCAAGCTACCAGGTCTGAGACTTGAACCCCAGTCAGCCATGTGGTAATCCAGCACCCCTAACCACCATGCCACCTGCTGGCCCCTGGCTTGTTTATTTTTAATTTCCAAGATAGGGGTAGTGATAGTCCCAAATCTTATTTTCCTCCTGAATCTCATTTTCACAGATGCTCAGGGAAGACTATTGTAGCAGCGCATTGCATCCAGCGAGGAGTGGAATTTCAGGAACCGGTTTTTTATTTCCCTTCTGGTCTCTTGAGTCTGGTTGATCTTGTCTAGAGCCCTGGTAATCTCCTAGACAAAATATTTAAATCTTCTGCAGCTCTAGGGACTTTGAGGAAGGAATATTGTGGCTGAAATCCTAAATATTTTGAAATATCATTAATGCAAGAGTTACACAGCAGATGCTATTCAGCACAATCTCTATCCCAAGAGAATGGGTCAGTATCTTTGAATACGGTAATTTACATGTATACTCATAAATTTTTCTATCCCCCAAATTCTGTATTCTTTTCCCTTTTGGGGCTAATCCTTATTTTCCTTTAGTCCCTGGTTACCTTAATATGTACTTTGCTCTTTCTTTTCTGAAAAGGATTTAAAAACAATCACTGTAAATAACTCACCAAGGCTTGAATTGTTATTGTTCTTTCTTTCAGGGGAACTTGCATTTTTTTTTCCTTTCTTTTTTTCTTTTGGAGAGATTTTCGCTATAGGGCACGTGCGCTCACCAGACAGACAGAGACATAGAGACAGAAAGTGAGAAATCACCCCCCAGGGGAGATGGTCACACCACAATCCCTTCTTCTCCATTCTCCTCTCGGGATCTTGGGCACGCATGCACAAGAGACATAGAGACAGAAAGTGAGAAATCACCCCCCAGGGGAGATGGTCACACCACAATCCCTTCTTCTCCATTCTCCTCTCGGGATCTTGGGCACGCATGCACACACGCCCGGCGTGAGTTTTAAGCCACCGGGTCCGGGACACGAACCGCGGTCGACTACGTGGGAGTCCAGCGACATAGCCATTACGCTAACTGCTGGTTCCCAGGGGAACTTGCATTTTCATAGAGATCAAAGCTTTAATCTGAAGGAATGACTCCCTCATTTGTTCAATTTCAGGTGTGGGCAGGGCTAATTTGGGGATAGTGAGGTTTTTCAACATGGAAATTGTGATGAATAGGGTATAGGCATAAGCCTGGCTGCCTTGGTGAGAGACTGTAGTGCCGGGGGTTTTTCAAAAGTGGTGAAGGCCATGGTGTTACCCCTGGTGGTTCCTTGTTTTGCCAGATCCCAGGGTTTAAGAAAAAACAAGTTTATTGGGGCTAGGAGATAGCATAGTGGTTGGGGTGCTGGATTCCCACATGACTGACCATAGTTCAAGTCCTAGACCCAGTGGCTTTAAACTCATTCTTGGGGGATGGGCCTGTCTGTCCAC
>NW_006160045.1:4985299-5021130 GCF_000334495.1 Tupaia belangeri chinensis
GTGTGTGTGTGTGTGTGTGTGTGTGTGTGTGTGTGATTTCTCACTTTCTCTCTCTCTCTGGAGGGTGCATGTACCCTATCGCAAAAATCTCTCCAAAAAGTTTATAAATAAAAGTTTATTAAGTTTACATCATGTGCCCAATGTTACTTCTACAACAAGCCCAAGAAAGAGGATTATTATCTTCAATTTATATGCGGAGATTATAGCAGCTAAAGGATTTGTTCAAGGTCACCCAGTCTTGAGACCTGGCTCTTATTTTTTCAAGGTCCCCCAGTCTTGAGACCTGGCTCTTAGGTCTGCATTACCTGTGTGGGGGAAATAAAGTTTCCACATCACTACCGCCGCTGCTCCTGATTTTTAAGTTATTACAAATTAAACATACACACAGGCCAGTTCAGTTCCATTTTGAATCAATGTAGCGATTGGAAGGTGGATGATAGTATACTTGAAATAAAACAGTAAGAATAATACAGCCAACAGTTACCTGCCTTGCTTCAGAGATTTTTTTATAAGGCTGGTAGGAGGCTGTTACTGGGTTCTGAATGGTCCTCTTTGCCTTCTAACCTACAGCCCTGCTGTGGTTTCTTCAGTGACCACGGGAATTCTGAATTCAGCAAGGTTATTAGCCACCTGGATAATTGCCCCTGTATAGCTTTCAAGACAATCACCTAGAGGCAGAGGATAACTATAATAAATGACTTGTAATTCTAGGTTCTTAGATCTTTGCTTTAACGTAAAACCCACTTTCTACTTCCTTAGGTTCACAACCTGCAGAAATCAAAGCTAAACATTACCAGAACTCATTATCTGCTATTTTGAGTGTGTTCTGGGATGGAAACAAGCCTCCTTTTAGGGGCAAGTGGGTAAGGGGATCCATTTCTAATTTTGTCATGCTTCTGTAGGAATTTTTTTAATAGGGATAATTTTTTACCCCCAGCTATTCTGCACCACAGGCCTGTGATTGTGTCTCGGGGAGGCAGCTTGACTTCATGCTTTAGGGAGAAGCCTTTTATTTCCTGTTGGAGTTTTAAAGTTGCCCTTGTTTAGGTTGTTGCTGTTTTATAAGTCAGCCTGAATATTTAAAGGCAAGAGGCCTGTTGGTCTACGTTATGTGGGCCTTCAGGCATTAGAATTACAGAGCAGCTTTATTTAGGATTGCGAGGCCGGCCATATGTCCTCAATTATCCCATTGCACGCCTGGCCCTTTGTACTACATCCTCCCCCAGCCCCGTGGCAAGGGCCACTCACTGTTATTACCCACATTCAGCAAGACCTGGGACATACTGTCAGTAGAGAAAGTTCACATTTATATCACTGATCCTAGCAACAGTACCCACCATCCTCACTGCAGAAGGCTCCTTGTGTGCCCTCCACGTTAAATAAATTTGTTCCAAGAAGATGATTGAAAAGTTCATTTGCATTGGCGTTCCTAGAATCTTAAGGTTTAATGGAAAGAACATTTGCTTTAAAGTCCAGTGGATTTAGATCGAGATCCTAGTCTAGCTGCCTGGGCTTGGAAAAGTTACTAAACTTTTCTGAACCTCAATTTATCCATTTGAAAATGGGTTGAGGGGTCGGTGTGGTGGTGCCGGGGTCTGGCCTTGGCAGTGGAGGGTGGCTCGTTCACAGGAAGGCGACATGGGTGATTAGGAACAAAAAATTAGACTGAGACCTTATTGCTCTTTAGCATGTTCTCAGCCAGTCACAGCCAGAGCCACCGCCAATTAAACCAGCCACGGCGGGCAGCCTGGAGCTGGCTCTGGCTGTGGCCGACTAAAAACATGTTAAAGAGCAATGAAGTCTCAGTCTAATTTTTTGTTCCTGATCACCCGTGTCGCCTTCCTGTGTACGAGCCATCCACCACTGCCGAGGCTGGACCCCGGCATGGTGGTTAAGGGTGCTGGACTCCCATGCGGCGACCATGGTTTGAGTCCCAGACCTGGCAGCCTGCTTTTTCACTTTCCTTCTCTCTCTCTTTCTCACCCTGTCCCTCTCTGATCAAAAAGTTAAATAAATAAAGTTAAATAAAATAATTCTTTTTTAAAAAAATGGGTTCAGGGATGGTCCTATCGCCTAGTGGTTAAGGGAGTTTGATCCTACATGGCCAACTGTGGTTCAAATCCTGGCCTTAATGGCTTGAAAAACATGCTGGGTACATATGCACGTGTGCCTAAAATCATATAGAGTGGAGAAGCGGAGAAGGGATTGTGGTATGATTACGCCTGGGGGGGGCGGTGCTTCCTTGTTCTCTCTGTCTCTCTATGGTGGGTGCATGTGCCCTCTGGAAAAGAAAAAGAAAGTGAATTAAAGTTATAAGGAAGTTGATTTTGGTATCCTGAGGAAATATGGGCGGGATCATATTTTGAAGGTATAATGGTTATATTGCTGAACAGCTATGTAGTCGACACAGCTCAAGTCCTGGACCCAGCGGCTTAACATTCATGCGGGGGGTGGGGGTGGCAGGTGGCATGGTGGTTAAGGGTGCTGGCTTCCTACATGGCTGGCCGCAGTTTGAGTCCTGGACCTGGTGGCTTGCTTTCTTACTCCCCCCCCACCCCCTTCACACTCTGTTCCTCTCTGGCCAAATTAAAACAAACAAATAAATAAGTAAAGTTAAATAAACTAATTCTTTCAAAAAAAAAATCATGCTAGGCACGTGTGCATGCATGCCCAAAATCCTGAGAGGAGAATGGAGGAGAAGGAATTGTGGCATGGCCATCCCTCCAGGGGATGATTTCTCATTTTCTGTCTCTATCTCTCTCTCTGTCTCTCTGGTGAGTGCATACCCTATAGCAAAAATCTCTTTCTCTCTAAAAAAAGAAAGAAATATGGGGATAATGATAGTTGCTTTGTGCATGGATTGTTGTGGAACTAATTTTTGGCTCATAAACTTTTATAATCAGTATTTTATTTTCCCCTTCCCCTACTTTCCCCATAGGCTTTTGGTCCAACATATATTTATTGGTCTTCCTATGATATTTCAAGGTGTGTACACTTGAATATTAACTGGGCAAATGCCTTAATGGCACAGATTTGAAATTCTCATAATAGACCATGGAGGGACCAGCAGGTCGTATGGTGGTTAAGATCCTGGACTTACACATGGCTGACCACGGTTCAAGTCCTGGACCTGGCGGCTTATGTTCTCACTTTCTCTCTGTGTCTCTCTCTGGTGAGCACTTGAGCCTGGTTGTGAAGTAAAAAGAATAATGATGAATAAAATTAAATAATTATTATTTAAAAAATAAACCATGGATATCACAAGTATTCCTGGTTGTGTGTGGGTTGTGTTACTGGGCCCCCCAATTATAACACAGTTAGCATTCGTCCACTTTGAAAGATTTTCTTACCTGTCTTTGGGGTTGGGTCAGGAAGTGTACTCTTCATATCATGTATGCGGTTTCTCCTGCCTGCTCCTTGGAAGAGCTGCATGAAAGCACCCAGGACACTCGCTCCCTCTCCACACCCTGGCCATCTGCATCACCTGTCTTGGTGTCTCCCCTCCTCTCATTTATTTCTGAGAATCAGAAAACTTTCTTAAGGTTTTATGGCCAAATTTGTATTCTGATGTCTAGAGCAGAGAGGAGTCGCTGCTGCCATGTGAACTTAGTGGTCAGAAGGCTTCTAGGTAAAGCTTTCATGGGAGCTGATGTCATTGGAGTTTTTGTTTTTGTTTCGTTGTTTTGCTAGAGCTCTTGTACTTGCTAGAAAGAGAGGGAGAGAAGGAAGCACTCCCCGGGGGACGGTCATGCTGCAATCCCTTCTCCTCCATCTCTCTCTATTTTTAGGACTTGGGGTGCACACACACATGCCTGGCATCTTTCTCAAACCACTCGGTCTGGGATTCAAACGACACAGTCAGCCGTGTGAGATCCAGCTGCCTTAACCACCAGGTTACAGAGCCAGCCCACCCGTCCTGCTGGAATGTGGTGCAGAACTGGGTCTAGTTCCCCGGAGGAGTATAAAGCCAACACACAAACAGTTTAAGGGGAGCTGGCTTCCACTTCCGCAGAGATGTCTAGGTTTATTTCCTATATCCTCCTGTGGTCCTTGCTGTATGGGGCTCAGCTGGTAGTGAAGCAGAGAAATAATGGATGAGGACATAGAGGGGACCTCACGTGAGGAGTCTGGAAGGTACCTAGGAGGAAGGAACAAACAAAAACAACATGGGGGCCTCATGGAAAGTAATAATTCCCTATGAAATTTTCCCAGTTAGAGAACTGACTGTAACTGCTCTTTGGAGCATCCCCCTAGAAACTGCACTCATTTGAAACTGTAGTGAAAAGTATCATCTGTCTTGTAAGGACCTATTACATTTGTCTTATGGCTCTGCCTCAACCTCAGAGCAAATCATCTCCTTAAAATCTCAAGTTTTCAACTTCCCCTTGTACAGGGCTTTCTTTTGTGTGATGTTTCTTAATTGTTCATTTAAAAGTCCTGACTGGGACTATAAAAGGCAGTTGATGTGTCTATTTAGCGTCTTCTGTAAATTCAGCCCTCTCGAGTACCTTCAAAGCACACAGTCTCCCCGATCCACGGGATTTTGTGCACACCAGGGTACCAGATTCTATTAAAAGAACCATTATTATAGTTGCTTTTGTAAATGTGGTTTATTCCAAGCACTTCATGCCAGAATTGTTTCTAGAACTCATAGCGGCATTATCATTAAGGTGTGTGGAAAGTATACTAATTCCTATTCTGTAGGAAAAAAACAATCAGGGCACAGGAATAATATTGCATTAGTGAATCTTATAAGAATCTAGGGGAAGCAGTGCTTGACATGCACAATAATAATAACAATAATGTGCTCACCCAGCAACAGCAATTACCAGAAGTTGTGGTTGCAAACTACATTTCCACAATAACTATGCAACTGCTCTATTCAGTTGGGGAAACAAAACTGTTAGTTGACATTGTATTAGCTTCTGATCTTCCCATGTAAGACTGCTTCCAAGATGGATCCCCCACTGTTGGGACCAACAGGTGGCATGGTGGTTAAGGCACTGAAACTCCCACATGGCTAACCACAGTTCCAGTCCCTGACTTGGTGGCGTGGTTTCTCACTTTCCCTCTCTCTCTCTCTCTCTCTCATCAAATTAAAATCAATGAATGAATAAATAAAAAATAATTATTTTTAAAAATGATGGATCCATTACTGTATTTCATTCTGAGCTGACAGCTGCCTTCCCAAGGAAATTTCTTTTTTTTTGGAGAAGTTTTTGCTATAGGGTACGTGCCCTCGCTAGAAAGACAGAGAGAGACAGAGAGACAGAAAGCAAAAAATCACCCCCCAGGGGGAGATGGCCATGCCACAATCCCTTCTCCTCCATTTTCCTCTCGGGATCTTGGGCACACATGCACACGCCCCTTGCGTGAGTTTAAGCCACCAGGTCTGGGACTCGAACCGTGGTTGAGTATATGGGAGTACAGTGACATAGCCATTATGCTAACTGCTGGTCCCCCCAAGGAAACTTCTTACTCCTGGTCTTTCTCACCATGCTCAGAGACCCAGGAGAGGCACCAGAGTTTCTCTCTGGTGCCTCATATATTGGGTTCTCTCATATTAATTCAAAGTTAATGTCCTAAAATATCAGGTGCCCATTCTTATTCTCCAGTTGCCCATGGAGGCTGAAAGCACCACTCTAAGAAAGTCTTTCTTGCAAGTTAGGAGAAATGGGGTAATTGGGTGCAGAAATGGGATGTGAAGCTTGAGGCCTTTGTTGTGCCTGCTCCCAGAGTGGCCCCTCTTTCTCTGCTGTTCATATCTGATACTGTTCACTATCTTTGCACAAAGGATAATGCATTTCATGTGATGTGTCTTGAATTGATTTTCCTTGAGAGTAGGGAAGGGGAGTGGGAATATAAGACAATTGTTGAATCCAATAATGTGTGGGTTTTTTTTTTTTTTTCCATGCACTAATGTGCTCTTGACATTAAAAGAACAACTTGCAGCTGTGGAATAGCCTAAGGCATAGTTGCACATAACTACGTTGGCAGTTATTGATCTGAAGAATTAACCTCAATGGCTGCTTTGAGGAATAAGATGCACCTCTCCTGAAGGAGACCATGGGAATACTGGAGAGTGTGTCTGGATGGATAAGCTTGAAACCTGGATCTGGATGCTGTTGTTTACTGTAGCTGTGCAAATTTTTTGTGCCTCAGGTCACATCGTCTAAGGTGGGCCTAGCAAATTCCCATGACCCTCTGACCACAGGCCACTTCTGTTCCCTTTTGCTTTGCTCTTTAAAAAATTAAATATCTCAGGAGCCAGATGGTGGCACAGCAGTAACACAGCTGGACATACATGAGAAAGGTCCTCGTTTTGCACCCCAGGACCTCCTGAGCATGCTGGGCATGTCACATGTGCCCATAATCCTGTCCAGGGTCTCAGTATGAGGACCGTGTTGGGGGTTGCCTTTCTCAGAAGAAATAAATACTAAACTTAAAAAAAAAACTTAGTTTTTTTATATTCTAATTAAGTTAAAATATTGAGTCACTAGAATTGTCATGATGTATTTTTCTATGAAAAAATGCGTCATGACTTTTCGGACAACCCCGTAATTTCTGTGTACAAGCATGGTATATACCCATACACCGTAGAGGATATGGAAAATATAGACAAACCAAGAATGTAAAATCATCTATAATTCTACCATGCAGAGATCGCAGAATTAAGAGTCCAAATGACGTGGCTGGCGGGAATGATCCAGTCTGAATTAGCTTGGTGACATTTATTCGGTCATTGGGAAAGTCATCACTCATTTTTCTATGTTTTTCTGTGGAAAAATGCATCATGACTTTTCTGACGACCCAATGAATGGGGCGTGTTTTGCTTTGTGTGTGTCAGTCTAGGTCCTCAGAGGGAGAAGCCTGTGGCTTTGAGGCCTCGGTACTTGGTACCGCGCGTGGCTGAATGTAGGAATGAAGCAAACAGAACAGAATACATGGAATTAAGTCATGACTTCCCAACTTTCTAGAGAAAACATGGTAGAATTTCTGGGGCTTTCATTTTGGGTAAAGCTAGAGAATGGTCTATAGTCTAAAGGCTTTGGGCATCTTTCTTCCATACTCGGTTGGTAGTTTCCACTTCCTACCACCCACCTCTGAAAACTTCTCCCAGACATATATCCATTTTCACATTCTCATCCTTTTTAGTAAAGAAGTATGTACATTTCTGCCAGCAGGTGCAAGCCACTAGGTCTACCAAGAACTGCAAAGCAAGAAGGAGCATAGCAGGAGGAGCTGTCAGAGGAGAGAGTAGCCTTCTATTTGCCTTCTGGCTGCAAAACCATCTGGGAAGCTCTGCTGCAGATAGGCTGTGGGGCCCAGCACTGCCTGGAGAAACACTCATTAGTTTCCTTTTTCAGCAGGTTTCTTTTCTCAACAGATAATTTTCTTTTTGCTAATTGAGGGCTCCTCAGATCTGAATCTGCACTCCAGTCTCTTTTAGTCTCACCTCTGTGCCAGGGAAATTTTCTTGGCAATTGAAACCAAAGCGATAGATTGGCAGTGGGGCTCTACTTGGCTGGGGGTGAAATAGCCAATGATTGCACGTAATTGCAGAAAACAATTTTGAATTTTATTAATGAGGTACTCTAAACAACATCCTTTAGCCGATTGTCCCACTTAACAGCCAATTCACCGGGGTTCAGTGTGCTGTAATTTACATTTATCTCCCGTCATTGATGACACCAGATCCTTGTTTTCTATAATTGACACAAGTTGGTCATTTTCAAGGGTGTTTCTCTCTCTAAGGATATAAAATAAACAGACTTGCTGGAGAGCTGCATTGATTTAACTTCATCCAGAGGACCAATTGCTTCTTTTGGAGCTTATTTTTCTTTCCTGAGGAGAGGAGACACAGGCATGGGATGTCTTTAGGTTAGGAGATATGGAGGCAGAGGTCTGGAGAGGCAAGGGCATATCTATAGTTAGAAAATGAGACTTTTCCCTTCATTTTAGGGCTAAATTTTTTTTTTTTTTTGAGAGGTTTCTGCTATAGGACACGAGTGCTCACTGGAAAGACAGAGAGAGACAGAGATAGAAAGCAAGAAATCATCCCCAGAGGGGATGGCCACACTGCAATCCCTTCTCCTCCATTCTCTTCTTGGGATCTTGGGCACGCACGCACACGCACCCAGCGTGAGTTTAAACCACTGGGTCCAGGACTCGAACCATAGTCGACTACATGTGAGTCCAGCGACATAGCCATTATGCCAACTGCTGGTCACTTAGGGCTAAGTTTTTAAAAGAATTATTAACTGAATTTTATTTATCATTACTATAATTTTTAAAAAGTTTTCTACAGATCTGTACACAAGAGAAAGAGAGAAAGTGAGAAAGCAAGCCTCCCGGTCCAGGACTCAGACCACAGTAGGCCATGGGGGAGTTCAGTAATCACCAAGCCATCTGTTGGCCCCACAGCTAAAATAGAATGTGAGTTTGTATTCTTCTTACATTTCAAACAAAACCTTAAAATTATCGGTTGTTTCAAAATGGTTTTATGGAAAATTCATCTGAAAAAAAAAACTTGGCGAGACCAGCAGGGGGCATGGTGGTTAAGGTGCTGGACATTCCCACATGGCTGACCATGGTTTGAGTCCCAGACCTGGTGGCTTACTTTCTCACTTTCTCACTCTCTCTCTTTCTCTCGCTCTCTCTGGTCAAATAAAATAAATGAATCAATAAATAAAATGAAAAATAAGTAATTATTTAAAAAAAAAAACTTGGCATTGAGCATGAAGCTCCATGTTTTTGAGCAAAGTATACAAAGGTTCTGGGGGAAAAAGACAGAATAAGGAACTAAGATGTTTACAAGAGCAGGCAACATTTTCTTTCTATTCTTGATGGGAGGTGGGCAGGGAACTGCTCCAATAGCTTCATTGAACACTGTCCTGAGGCCCTGCTGTGTGAGCGCTGAGCACTCCGGGTGTTTTACAGCATCCATCTCCTTAGCCATGGCTAAGGAGCCAGCTTCTTCTTCAGTTTCTCCACTATGTCCTCGTATTCCGTAAGATCAAGTTTAGTGTCCACGAGGATGATGGGAGTGTTGGGACAATGGTGTCATACTTTAGGATAACACTTTACATAGGACATTTTCAGATGAGGCCCAACTCCTAGGGGAAAGAAAATTAAGACTACACCTGTTTGTGGGTAGGATAGGAGTCATATTCTTGGAGAGTTTTTTTTTTTCTATAGGGTGCATGTGCTCGCCAGACAGACAGAGAGAGACAGAGAGACAGAAAGTGAGAAATCACCCCCCAGGAGGGATGGCCACGCTGCAATCCCTTCTCCTCCATCCTACTCTCGGGATCTTGGGCACGCACGCACACGCGCCCTGCGTAAGTTTTAAGCCACTGGGTCCTGCACGCAAACCACGGTCGACTACGTGGGAGTCCAGAGACATAGCTATTACGCTAACTGCTGGTCCCAGGATAGGAGACATATTCTATCATAATCTTCTTGTGTAACTGTATCCTATAAGCTCAGATTCATTAGTTTTTCTATCATAACATTGGCAAAACAGTTGTCAAAGATAGTGGGGAGGAGCCAGCAGATGGCATGGAGGTTAAGGTGGCTGGATCTCACGTGGCTGACTGTGCTGTTAGAGTTCTGGACCTGGTGGTTTGAAAATCCTGCCAAGTGTATGTCAATATGTGCTAATCATGCCAAGTGTATGTGCATATGTGCTCAAAATCCCAAGAGGAGAAGGGATTGTGGTATGGCCATACCCTCAGAGGGTAATTTCTCTCTCTCTTGCACATGTGCACTATAGCAAAAATACTCCCAAAAAACAAACAAAAAAAGGCAGTGGGGAAATACTCTTCAGGAAGGCACTGGTTGTATAACTTATCAGAAGGCAAGTTTTACCTTGTAACTCTGTCTCCTACCACCACACACTTGATGGCCTGCATTTGGGCCACGTGCTGGAGATCAAAAAGGGAAATGCAGGTTGGAGGCAGGCCCAGAGGTCTTGAATGTGAGGCTAAGGATGGACTAGATTCACTGGCAATGTGGAAGGTTACTAAAACTTTTGGACATCCAGTTGTGTGACCATTCTCATGGTTATGTTGAGCTGGTGGCTTTGTGGAAGATTGACTATAGAGAGGCTTTGTAGTGACTTAAGCAGGGGCACAGGAAGCATGGAAGGTTGGGAGCAGACAGAGATGTGACTGCTCCATGTGGCCCTTGGGCCACTTTCAGGATATCATAGGAGCCTTAGGAAGAAGGACAGTCCTTAGTAGGCGAGGCAGGAGAAGGACACTTTAGTATCTAATTTTCTCTGGAGGATTTTATTTGCTACCTCTGTAGCATTCAGTGCAGTCTAATTTCATTTCTGATGGCTAGGGTCTGTGTGACTAATGTCAGGTCAGAATTAAAGCTGGAAGAGAGAAGCATTTTCAGAGGAGGTTATCACCAAAGAAGCAGCTGGATTTTGCAGAACCAGGAAGCCAGGTGCCTATGGCCTTCCCCATCTTTGCCAGGGGAGCTCAGCTGGTTGCAAATGCAAGGACCGAGGATATCTCCAAACCCATCCTCAGATCGCTATCCTGAAGAGGTGTTCCGAGCATCCAGGTCTTCTGCAAATTTCCTCTTGCCTGGAGAAACCTCTCAGACACAGGGCATCCTTTCATAAGACACATTTGTCTTCCCACAGCTCCACCCTCTATTCTTTGCCACTGGTAATACTCTGTTCTCCTCAAGATATGCCACAGCCTGACTTGTTTTTCCAGACCAAAAATATATCCTGAGGAAGTATGGCAGTTTTTAAGCTTGCATCAAGGCAACGTTTGTATGGGTTTTATATTTTCTCATGATGTTTCCCAGAGATGGGCCTGAAAGAGAAAACCAACCAACTGTTGCTAAATGTAGTATTCCCTTATGAATAGAAAGGCCTAGTTTCCAGCCAAACCGGGATCTGGGTGTGGGA
Organism: Tupaia belangeri chinensis; assembly: GCF_000334495.1. NCBI lineage: Eukaryota > Metazoa > Chordata > Mammalia > Scandentia > Tupaiidae > Tupaia > Tupaia belangeri. The sequence goes on from NW_006160045.1 coordinate 4,996,230, forward strand.
TGGGAGCTGTCACCGCAGATCCCCAGACATCTGTCTGAGCCCCTGTGTGGCCTGAGGCTATCCCAGTTAGTGACGCCAATAGAAACACTGTCCCTGAGGGAGGTGGAAGATCCACCATCCAAAGAGTTGGCGTCATCCCATTCCTACTGCAACTGTCTAGTTTTCTACCTTCTTTTTTTTTTTTTTTAATTTTTTTTAAGAGAGATTTTTGCTATAGGGCGTAAGTGCTCGTTGGAGAGACAGAGAGGCAGAAAGTGAGAGGTCACTCCCCTGGAGGATGGTCACACTGCAATACCTTCTCCTCCATTCTCCTCTTGGGATCTTGGACACACATACACATGTAGCTGGAGTGAGTTTTTCAAGTCACTGGGTCTAGGACCTGAATCACGGTTGAGTATGTGGGGGTCCAGTGACATAACCATTACATCATCTGCTGGCCCCATTTTCTGTTCTGCCTTTTGATGAGACCAAAAATGACCAGGCTTTGGAGGCCGGCTTTGTAAACTGAAGGCATCTATGAGAAGAGGGCAGCTATTACAAGGAGAGCTTGGATATCTGCCTATCCTGTACTATACTGTCTTAGGATTTTGTTGGGGCCTTTTTTTTAAAATAGATTTTCTTTCTTTTTCTTTAATTGAGAGGCTATTGCCATAGGGCATGTGCGTTCACCAGAAAGAGAGAGATAGAGAGACAGAAAGTGAGAAATTGCCCCCCAGGGGGGATGGCCATGCCGCAGTCCCTTCTCTTCCATTCTCCTCTCGGGATCTTGGGCACACACGCACATGCGCCTGGCATGAGTTTAAGCCACCGGATCCGAGACTCAAACCACAGTTGACTATGTGGGAGTCCAGCGACATAGCCATTACACTAACTGCTGGTCCCTAGATTTTTTTTTAAAATAGATGTTTGCTTTCTGTCTTTCCAGTGCATGCCTCACTGAAGAGACAGAGAGACAGAGAGATAGAAAGTCTTATCACCCTAGGGGTGATGGCCATGCAGCAATCAGCATGGCCTTCTCCTACATTCTCCACTTGGGATTTTGAGCACACACAGACATGCACCTGGTGTGAGTTTTGAGTTGCTGGGTCCAAGACTTGAACCGCAGTCAACTACGTGGGAGTTGAGCAATGTAACTATTATGCCATCTGCTGGTCCCAGGGCCTCTCTTGGTGCACCTGTGTGGGCCGTCTGCTTGGGACTCGGCCCTCTGGGAAAGCCTCAAATGTGATGGTAATGCTTGATTTCTTAGGCCAGATTGAGGATGCATGTTTATTACATTTCTCGTGCTGCTTTGTGTTTCTGAAAGAGTTTATGATTACATTTAAAAAGACAAAAATTAAAGCCTTTCTTTCTCTTTTCCTTATTTTCCTTACTTGGCCCACCAACGAAGAAAGAACTTTCTCTAGGAGCCATTGAATTCTCTCTTGGGAACATTTTTTCCCCTTCTCAGTTTCTTAGAAATGCAGTTTTCCCTGTTGTCAGCACCACACCCTATAAAACACTGGTATTTCCCATTCGGTGTACCCATGAAAGTGGGTCTGCACTCTGTTCTGATGAGGGAGACTAGGAGCCAACTAAGAGTCTGAGGCTGCCGAGAAGTGGTGCTCCGTCCAGCAGAGGGGTTTGGAGCCTGCAGAGTGGGCCCCTTTAGCCATCCTGGGGACCACTCTTCCTGCCCCTCCCAGTCGAGATAGTAAGTATCTGGGTTGCTCTAGCTGGGAGTAGGATGCAGGGACTGGCCTCCATTGCAATGCTCAGTATTTGTACAGCAAGAGTCTTCCATCATGGAAGCACTTTCTCATAATCCAATCTGGGAGTGAAGTGCATCGTTCACCCCCATTTTAAAGGGTGTGAGTTGGAGGCCAAGGGAGATCAAGCGACTTGCTTGTGATAAAATAGGAAGCAGTGGAAGCAGGACTTGAGCCTCTGTGTTCTGGCCGAACACCTGCCGTCTCCCTAGCTCTGCTGGCTTGCCTGCAAACCCTTGAGAAGGCAGTTTTAATCTTCACTCTCAGTAATTTTATTTCTCTTTTGTGTCCTTCCTGGATTGGTTAGTAGATTATGATGCCTGTGGTGAGTTCAGAGTGAAAAATAAATTCAGCCTTTCTCTCTGCACCTCTCCTGGGGCAAGCATCACCCCAAACCTTACTAGGTGAATTGGGCTTGTCTCTCCTTGAATACCGTTGAAGAGCAGCAGCCCCGTTGGCTAACTTCAGCCTTCCTGCTAGCATGAATTCGCACATTTCCCCTTGGTTTGAGAGCCCAAACCTGTACCTGGTGTGCGATGACCCGAGAAGTGTCACTGTAGGCCAAATCTGCCATGTACATGAACCCCTCCTGCTTTGCTATTCATCACGGGTCGCTCTTTAGTGGAGTACCATCCACTTAATGAACACTTACTACCCACGGATTGAATACAATTATTTTACAGCTGGCATTTTCTGTGACTACAATTAAAAAAGGATTCCAGTCATCATTTATGGGTGTTCTTCCTGGAGCTAATACTGAGCGAGAAGTTGACCCAGTTAGTTTAAAGCTCAAGTTAATAAACAGCATTAATGTGTTTTTAGGTCTATTGACCAATATCCTTTAAATCAGTGTGGTTTTCCAAAGGGGGCAAATAAAACCCTTATGCACCCAGGGCATTGTTTTTTTCCAATTAACCTTGTTTGTTGTGATTTCCTTTTGGTTCGATGCAATTTAGGTCAATCTTAGATTTTTAAGAATGAACCTCTGGAGGGAAAGGAAATTAACAAGACCCTGAAGGGTCTCAGTTACCACAATTAACCCCAAAAGACAGGCTCTCAGCCTGACAGGGGGCAAGAAAGGGGCCGCATGACCACTTTGGGCCATGTGTTCACATGGAGACCCTGGTGGGAGCATCCTTTTTTCTTTCTCACTGGCTGGTTTAATCAACTCTGGAAGTGGCAACACTGACTGTGGGTTTACCGGTTTCTCATGCTGTTTGTGTTGTTTAGACCGTGTCCTCTCTGTTCTTGAGAGGACAAGTCAGCGAGCTCTTGAACTAGCAGGGATCACTGGTGGTAGGGCTCAGAGGTGGGAGACCCTGCCACAGACTGACTTAAAGCAGAGAAGAATAGGGACAGGAACTAAGGGAAAAGAGAGGGCACAGGGCTGGAAGGCAGAGCCGGCTCCCTTCCCTGTTTGGAGTAGGGCCCTCATTCACTGCTTCCTGGGCCATAAATCATGCAAGGAGTCCTCGGAGCCTTTCATCATCATTAGAAAGCATTTACGCAGTGTGGATGCACACGTGGCCCCGTGCTGCACCCTTTGATCTGCCAATTCCTTACTCCCTATTTAGATAATGAAAGATGCGGTGCTTCAACTTTAAGTTCCACTTGACTGCAGAATTTCCTGATTGAGGATGGAGCCTGGGGCTACCTTGAGGTAATTAAGGTATAGTCATTATACCTGGAATGTACGTGTTTCTAAAATTTCTATACAGGAAGACTTCCACAGTTCTTTCCAGGCCCCTTCCCATGACATTATCTTTTCTTCAAAGGGACCAGAAGTTCTAGTTTTGTTAGCAGAGAAATCTATTGCATAGGAAGGCAGGATATATAGATGAGACCTAAACATCTAAGCTGATGATTTGATGGAAACCTAACCTTGATAAAAGAGGACCTTTGGAGACAGATATTTCAGTGGCTGAGAGTCCCAGGTATGCCTGGATTTAACTGCTCAGTGCATCCTTCAGGCCCTCCAATACTTCGATCCTCGTGTTCTTCTCTCAGTGCTGTCTAGACCACAGATGCGTCAGGAATGCTCATACCTGGAAAACTGTACTCTATGCAACTAATTTGTGGTCTCCAAAAGGTCTTGACGTTCTTCTTTCTGGAGACTAGAATGTCTTCTGCCTATCTTGCTGATAGGTTTTTAAAACTCAGGCCTAAGGTGGAAGCCAGGCTTTCTATTTAGGAGCTCAGTTTGTTCTATACAGGGGTTGGCTTACATGGTCCTCGTATCACATGACAGCTAATATTTTGTGTTAAGGGAGGGAAATACCCATCAAAGGCTAAGTCTCTAACCTTCTCTGTGAAGTGAAGGAGCTTAAATAGGAAACACAGGTGACCAGAAAACCTTTTTACATTTACACCAATGCGTATCCGTCATTTAATTATAAGCAAAGTACAGTTATGTTTTTCCTGTCTGACGGAACACCAGAAACAAGTTATATTTGAACAGAATTGACTAACAACTGAAAAGAATTTGTAAGTGAAAAGCTTTTTCTCCACTCATGAATGGATATTGCTCTCATGATGCCAGTCGAAATGACACCATTTTACCGCATTAACAAATGTTGCCCTGCTTCCCACTGTCAAATACCATTTTACATCTTGCTTCTCTAGCCTCTGAGACCAAGTGGAGTAGAAATCTTTGATATTGATGTTTATAAATCTACTATAATATTTTGACATGAGAATAAAGAAAATTAATATTTTTATTTCTTCCACTTTCTGATTTGATCCTTGTTATCCTTTTCTTCTTTTGGCGTATCTTAGTTCAATGTCTTGTTTTTGTTTTTCCATCTTCCTTTTATCTTTTTGAGAATTTTTGATATATAGCTTTAATCCTATTTTTCTAGAATTTTTCAGATTTCTTCAGAATTGGTAGAATATGTTTGTCCTTCCACTCTCCATTTGAAATTAATTTAAATTAGTAATTATCTCCCTTTTTTAAAAAAAATTATTTGTTTTAGTTTTATTTATTATAATTTTTTTTTTAAGAAGAAGTTTTTGCTATAGGGGGCGTATGCTGGTCAGAAAGACAGAGAGAGAGAGAGACAGAAAGTGAGAAATCACCCCTCCAGGTGGATGGCCATGCTGCAATCTCTTCTCCTCCATTCTCCTCTCAGGATCTTGGGCACGCATGCACACGTGCCTGGCATGAGTTTAAGCCACTGGGTCTTGGACTTGAACTGCGGTCGACATAGCCATTACACCAACTGCTGGTCCTTATTATTATGATTTTAATTTGCTATAGGGCATGTGTGCTCACTAGAGAGAGAGAGACAGAGAGAGAGAGAGACTGAGGAGAGAGAGGAAGAGAAAGAGAGAAAGCAAGCCAACAGGTCTGGGACTCAAACTGTGGTTAACCATATGGGAATCCAACACCTTAACCACCACGCCACCTACTGGCCCCCAGTAACTATTTTCTAAATGCCAATCATGTTCTTGGACTGGGCCAAGAGCTCTAAAAAAGATGAAAATGAGTAAGATGTAGTATTGTCCCTAGGAAGCTTATGGCCTGTTGTGGGTATGGAGGGTGAAGAAGTACAGAAATAACTGCAATACAAACCAAGACTATGGCAGATGGTAAAAGAGAACTGCTAGACAACGTATTGAAAATGGTAGGGGTTAAGAAGAGCCCACAGTGTTTGATGGGCTAAGTAAGGAAGGGTATTTAAGTTGGATCATTGAGAACTGATTGTAGGATTGTTTATTCTTTTGTGCTTAAATCTTACTCCCTAATCCTTCCCTTAAGTTTCTTCCTTTTCCCAGACTAAAGCTCTTTACCTGCTTTTTATACTCAACTTAGGTTTATACTCAACTTAGGTTTATACTCAACTTAGGTTGTGACATAAGATGTCTTCAGATTTGGTTTATGCTCAGTGCTAAATGGTGGTATCTGTGGAAAGAATGACAGATACAGGTACTTACGGACTTAAGTACAACCATTGGTGACCATCCAGGTGATCCCCAGCCATGGACCCCAATGTGACATGACCTGAGTAACCTTACTGCACTGAGGTATTGTGGGGATATTTGGAGGAATCAGTGTGAACTAGCTCCTGAGAAGAACAGAACTGCCTGATTATTGAACACGCCTTTGAGACTAGGGAGGACATGGGGCTCAGTCACAAAGCTGATACCTCTCTTTGGGGCCTGTGGTGAGAGATTGCCACTCCTTTCCATTTTTGAAAGCCAACAGAGTCTCTCCTTCTCTGGAGGACTCATTTCATTTGCTATTTCACTCATCCACTTGTTCATTCATTCATCCATTCAACATATTCATTCAGTATCTCCTCTGTGCCAAGCTATACACCAGGATTGGGAATACAGGAGGGAATTGAACCTTGTCCCTGCTTCTAAATCTTGTAGTCCTTTAAAGATGTATTATGGACCTGCCAGTTGGGAAGGTAGGAATTAGACTGCTGTGTATCATCTCTGTATTTTTGTGTTTCTTTAGAGACTTACATGGTCAGAATCTTTTTGGACTAACAATGTTAGTTTCTTAGATAATTTGAAAATGTGTCCTCTACTTTCATCATTGAGAAAGGTATAATTTTGGCATGAATCAGTCTTCCTTTTAAGATTTCATATGAAAAGGAGTCTGATCCCAATCATGGCTGTCTTATTTGCTATTTCTTTAAGAGCTATTCCTCTCCTTGACTTCCATTGTCATTGGAATGACTTGCTTGGGGGGAATATATATATATATATACCTCCAAACCATCCAATTTCACATTGATATTTTGTAAAGATAAATGGCCTTTTCTTTAAATGAAGCTTCTTGGAACAAAAAGAAGAGCCATAGAAAGATCTTGCATTTATGTTCATTATTAGGGTAAGCTATTGATACTTTACCCTATCCTATCCCACTCCATCCTCAAGGGGTCCCAAAGAACAAAAGGCAATTCAGCTTGCAAAATATTACTTCTGTTACTGTAGCACCAAATTATTAAAAATAAAATTCCCTCAAGGCGAAGCATTTCATTTATTTTCTTTTGAATGAGTAACTTGTTTATTAAAATGAACTAAGTGGCCAAATCTAGATCGTATGCAGGCAAGAAAAATTGATTCGTTGTAGCCTTTTGGAAAGTATGTTTATGTCCTCTGGAATTATCTTTGGATTTTAAACGAAGAGCTCATTTAGTTGGATGGAAACTGCTTCCCCTGGAAGTAAGCATAACTCGGCTCTACAATCCGTAATGTCCTATTTGACCTTGGTACTTTTGCAGATTCGTTCTTTTGGGCTAAATCAAGAGGTGGAAAAAGGTTTAGCTGAGTTTAGTGATCTATTCTATACTCCTGCCTCAACTGTACTGCAGTTTGGGTTTTTTTTTTCTAAGTGTTTAATAGAAAGTCACTTCAGTTTTGCCTCGTTTCATTCTTGAGAACACTGAACTACTCCACCTATTGAAGAGGAAGTGCAGAGGGCAAGGAACCAGTTGCGATTATTGTCTTTTGACCCAGCCCCAGAGGCATCCTGCCTACCCGGAAGGTTATTTGTCTCAGTAGGGAGGTCTTCAAATGCTGTCCACTCATCTGGGGTTAGAGATGTGATGTCTAATTCCTCTTTCATTGAGGTCCCATTTGCTCTAAACTGATGGAACTTGAAAGGAGAAAAAGGTGTAAATGGATAAAACAACAACAAAAACTTCCACCTTGTTCGGCTTAGAAACAGGTACCTTGCGTTGAAGAGAGATGCTTTTAGTTTGAAAACAATTTTCCTTTTAGAATTTGGATGACAAATGATTCTTACTCTCAATTTTGGTGGTGATTGTTTCATTTTTCATTTTAATACATATTATTTCTGATATATATGTAATATTATGACATCCTTTTGCCCCCCCTCCCCTCCAAGAATCTTTATCTGGTAAAGATTATTAACTCTATTTTTCAGACGAAACCAAAGCTCAGAGCAGTTCATGACTTGCTCGGGGATGCACACTTAATAGTAACCAGCAATTGCACAGCAATAGTGCCACCCCATTTGGTCCTCACCACTCTGCCAATTAGATTTCTGTGTCTCCCTAACTTGATATATGCAGACCATAAGCACGGGGGTGGGGGGCATAAACGAGCTGCCTGAGCTGAGTCAACTGTTGGCAGAACTGAGACTTGGTCCAATTTTCTTTCCAAAGTTCCAGGATGGTGACACAAAATATTTGTTTTTTTCTTTGTCCTTTGTGCTCAGTGCCTCTGAAAAGAGAGCCCACCTACAGTTAGTTCAACACATGCATATCCTGTGCAATGGGCAGAGGTCAGAGCTCAGAGGTCCTGAGTGGGACTCCAGAATTCGGAGGCTGAGAGTGTCCCAGGGAAACCTCCAGCTTTCTGTATATTTGTCACCTGAGAGGTGAAATCTAGGCTTCTGGAGACAAACTGTGCCTGTGACTTCTTTATGGGGGTATACGAGGGTCACCTGCACTGATGGGTTCCACCCGGTGGTCTGGTTAGCATGGATGAGCAGGCCTGGTATCAGCAGCTGTTACCCTCAGGGAGGGCAGAGCTCAGGTGGAAAACAGAAGGGAACTTGGTGGCTCTTTCTTTTCTTTTCTTTTTAAGAATTATTTTATTTAACTTTAACTTTATTTATTTATCTTAATTTGACCAGAGAGGGACAAGAGTGAGAGCGAGAGCGAGAGAGAGAGAGAGAGAAAGCAAGAAAGCAAGCTGTTAGGTCTGGGTCTTGAACCATAGCTGGCCATGTGGAGTCCAAGGCCCTGAACCACCATGCTGCCTGCCTGCCCCTCTTTCTTTTCCCTATTTACCTTTCCACCCCTCTAAGAAAGAAGGAGAGCAGAGGAGAGTGAGTGAGAAAAAGCAGAGGGGTCTTGGGTGTAGAGCCCGATGGTTTTCACTCTGTCTGCTGGGAGATCTGAGTGTCAACTCTGCGGAAAGACAAGAGCCAGCTGTTCCCTTCTGTCCCTTTTCCAACCTGGTGACCCAGAGCTCTGCAGAGCGCTACACCAAATTTCCCAAGGTGGGCTGTTTAGGAACAGCCAGTTGGACCATCTCTTTCCCATGTGCACTCTAGCTAAGAGTCTTAATATGCATTGCACCTTGCTGTAGGGGGCTCTATCTTTCTAGACCCATGAATTAATAAACAGGGTGAAACTTTCTTAAAAGGAGGTTGGGGCAGGGACCAGCAGTTAGTGTAATGGCTATGTTGCTGGACTCCCCCTGACCGCGGTTCCAGTCTCGGACCCGGTGGCTTAAACTCACACTGGGCATGTGTGCGTGCGTGCCCGAGATCCTGAGAGGAGAATGGAGGAGAAGGGATTGCGACGTGGCCATCCCCCCTGGGGGGTGATTTCTTGCTTTCTGTCTCTCTGTCTCTGTCTGTCTGGCGAGTGCACGCGCCCTATAGCAAAAAACGTCTCCAAAAAAAAAAAAAAAATGGGAGGTTGGGGCAGAAAGGACCACTGAAAAGTCATTGGTGCTTAATTCCTGCTTGTTGTACAGTGTGACAAGTTCTTCCAAGGCAGAGCTGAAGCCCTTTTTGTAGTTCCTGGCTTGGCACTCACCTGGGAGACTGTAGGTCAGGAGGGATGTGCCCCCATGCTGCTGTCTGGCAAGACTCTTTTCCTGAGTATCATGAGTATCTTGTTTTAACCTGTGTTTCTTTTCTGTCTGTCTGAGAGATGAGAGTGTTGTCATTGCAGGAGGCACTGAATCCCTGCTTATGTGAGAAACCAGAGCACGGGCATGTCTTCCTGAGTTTTCACCCTGATGTCTGCCTCCCTGCCAGCTCCCACCTTTCCAAGATGGAGCAGGCCATGGCTGAAGAGAGTGGCGTTCCTCCCATCCAGCCCACTGGGACTACCTATTGAGGTCTCAAAACAGTTTTGGGGTTAGCAGCAGATTCACCTCACTGGACTCCTATTAATAGCTCTGAACAGCCCATGCTCTGGTACGCACCTTCCTTTGCCTTCACAGGGGGCTTGACGGGTGAGAGCCTGATGGCAGCTCAGGGGAGAGCCTGCTTACAGGGCTCTTCCCAGGAAAGCCCCAGCGGCTCTCCCAGCAGCTGTTCTCCAGTTTGCATTAAAGATCAGTGGGTAATTCAGGGGAGTGCAGGAACAGAAAATAAGGGAAATAAGCTAGTGTGTTCTTCCTGGAGAGTTATTTGTCTTCCCCCAACAGTGAAGATGAACAGGAATAATGTGAGCCATAGGAATGTCATATTGACCAGTTTTCGAACTCTTCCATGGATATTCAAGTTTAATTCCATAGTAATTCTATAGAGTTTTCAGGTAAGAGTGATTATTCTTGCTTATGTTTTTCACTGAGGCTCAGAGAGTTAAATGACCAAAGGATTGGACATCAGGATCTGCTTTTTCACACTCTGCTCCTTCCGTTCTTCCTCTGGTTTTGGTTTTCCTCCCCCAGCTTGACAGGTAATCCTCTTGTTTTGGAGTAGAGAGTGGTGGGTGGCAGGGGACTGGGTGTAAGATTTCAGAGCAATTGGTCATCTGTGCTGACAGCAGGAGGATGAAGTTTCCCCACTGACCAGCAGGCCAAGGTGGCGTGTATTCCTCACTAGTCAGGCGTCCTGAAGGAATGAAACCTGGGACTGTGCAGTGTGCCAAAAAAGCGTGTGTGTGGGGTGGGGGGAGGGGGTGTGGGGGTGGGGGGTTGGCAAGCAAGGCTGAGATAGGTTCTATAAGGCATGAAATACTGTCCTTTTCAAAAAGAGGTTGAGTTTCTTTGCAGCTGGTTTTCTTTAACTACCAGCAACACCAGCATTGTTTCCAAAAGCCACAGAATTTCCAAACACAATGGAATTGCAAGAGTGTAGGGTGTGGGTTTGGGGAGCTAAGGGTGAGTGTGGACAGTCTTGGGGAGGGAGCCTGAGCGCTTTTGTCCTCCGTGGGTAATGAATTTCACACGGCTCCACTGTCCTCATTTTGTGTCTGCAGGATGCTCAAATGTAAGCCTGGGAAAGAAGGGGATCAGGCGGGAACAGGCCCCAGGGATTACAGTGGCCATAAAAACCAAACATCAGCCCAGCACAGCCCCATTTGGTGTGACCTCTAATGACTGCCTCCCATCAGCTGGTGTCAGAGGAGGCACATGGTGTCAGTTAAGTTCCAGAGTGACATTTGTGTAGTTTCTTAATGGGAAATTAATTTTTTCCTTCTCCAATCTTAACAAATGTGCAGTCCGCCTCCATGTATTTTAGAAATAGTGGCGATAGTAACAGCAAACAGGAGCGCTAAGGTCACTAACAAGACTTGTAGTGGGGTCAAACCTAAGACAGAAATAGGGGGACAAAAGGAGCGAAGCTAACAACCACCTCTTTGGCAACAGTTTTTCACATGCTGAAAACACTCAGCAATATTTATAACAGGACTGTTGGCCCTCAGGTCAGAGGTGACCTGACTGTTCTCTGAAGTTTGAAGGGAAGTAATAAAATGTTTTCCTGTTCTGCTTCTACTGGACGGCTCTTGACTTCTACTTTGCATTTCCCTTTGTACTTGGCACACTCAGGCAACCTTACCAAATGGCTCAGTATTTGTGAGATTCATTCCTGGGTTTTGAAGTGAAATCTTGAAAGTGATTTTTTTGTTTTTAATCATTCGACACACGGGGAAGTCAGTAGCCTGTGTTCTAGGTCTGCTTGTTCTATGAGTTGACTGGAATTCATCAGGTATTGGTCTAGTCAGACATGCACGCGGAAGCTTTGGTGCAAGGCAGAGCCTGGCGAATGCTGCGCAGCACAGAGAATCAATAATAGTTCTTCCATGTTGAAGAGCGTACTTCTTTTATCCCCGTAGAAGGAGGGACATTGTAATGGTTAAGAAATAGTACATGCTGGGCTAGCCTGTGGCATGGTGGCTATTGTGGCTGGATCTCACACAGTCGACTGCACAGTTTGAGTCCTGGCCCCAGTGGCTTGAGAAATGCCTGGCACGTGTGTATGCCCCAAATTTGACAGGATAAAATGGAGGAGAAGGGATTGAGGCATAATCATTGCCAACAGGGGAGGGGAGTGCTTTCTTACTTTCTCTCTCTGTCCCTGTATTAAGTGCACGTGCCCACTGGTGCCAAAAATAAATAAATAAATAAATAAAATTTAAAAAATTGCATGCCAACTTATTAAGGTGAGGAAGAATCTTAAATAGTCTGAAATGAACAATCCTGGATATGAACATATTCTTCAGAGAGATTAAACAACGTAGGAAATGAAACTAAAAGAACTAGAAGAAAACATAAGTGGGACCAGCAGTTAGCGTAATGGCTATGTCGCTGGACTCCCATGTAGTTGACTGCGGTTCACATCCTGGACCTGGTGGCTTAAACTCACGCTGGGCACGTGTGCGTGTGTGCCCAAGATCCCGAGGGAGAATGGAGGAGAAGGGATTACAGCATGGCCATCCACCCTGGGAGGTGATTTCTTGCTTTCTATCTCTCTGTCTCTCTGTCTGGGGAGCGCACACACCCTATAGCAAAAACCTCTCCAAAACAAAAAAAAAAAAAGAAGACATAAGTTAAAATCATTGAACAAGACTAGTAAGTTACAAATGACACGTACAGGAATAGTCATGGCAGTAAAACAGCACAACCTGGAAATAACCCAAATGTCTATTGAGAGGAGAGTGGACAAACTATAGAATTTTTCATGCATAGTTTTTGAAAAAAATTTTTTCAAAGAATTATTTTATTTAACTTTATTTATCCATTTATTTATTTTTAAATTGACCAGAGAGGGACAGAGAGAGAAAAAGAGAGATAGAGAGCGAGAGACAAAACAAGCTGCCAGGTCTGGGACTCGAACCATTGTTGGCCATGTGGGAGTTCACTGCCCTTAATTACCACACCACCTGCTGGCCCGAGTTTTTGAAAATTTTTAAAAAAGTTTATTCCATGAGAGAGAGACAAACAATACCACCAACAGGGTCCTGATGCCATGGTCTACCACCCAGCCTGGATCAAGAACACACTTGTGCCCTGTGTATTCATGGCAACTTTCCCATGTGGGCCTGCCTCACAGAGCATTGTGTTTTACTGCTGAGCCACCATTGGCCTTCTGAATTATTTTAAAACAGCCCAAATGAATAAATTACAATGACACATAATCATATGGCAAAATTAGCAATGTAGCACAATATTAAGTGCAAAAAAATTACAGCACAGTAGCATTTCTTAAAAAGGATTATTTCATTTTATTTATTATTATTATTTTAATATGCTATAGGGCATGTGTACTTAACACAGAGAGAGAGAGAGGAGGAAATTGAGGAAGGAAGCCGCTAGATCCGGATCTCGAACCATACTCAGGCATGTGGGAGTCCAGTGCTTCAAGCACTGTGCTGCTTGTTGGCCCCACACAATAGCATTTGAAAAAAAGAATTATTTATTTATTTAATTCAATTATGTTATTATATTTTAATCTGACCAGAGAGAGAGCGAGCAGATTGCGCGGTCCAGAACTCGACCTGCAGTCAGCCATATGGGAGTCCAGCACCTCTAACCACCATGCCACCTATGGGCCCCCCCCAATAGCATTTTTAGCCCAGTGCTTTAATATGAGAAATTTCAAACATTAGTAAAGTATGGAAGAATTTTATAGTGAATACCTGTATATTCATCATCTAGGTTATACTGTTAACATTTACTGTATTTGCCTCATCACATATCCATCTATTCTTCCCTTTAGTTCAGTAATCTTCAGCTTGGAGTGATTTTGTGCACTCCCCAAACGCCCCCCCCAACACTGTATAATGCCTGGAGTCATTTTTGGGTGTCACAGTTAGGGGTGGGGTACTAGTGTGTAGAGGCCAGGGATGCTGCTCCTTATCTTGGAGAGGACAGGTTCTACAACAGAATTCGCTGGCCCTGAATTTCAGTAGTGCTGATGGTGAGAAAACCTGCTTTAATTTGTCTTATTTTCTGATGCATTTCAAAAAAAGTTGGAGACATCAGAGTCGTTTTTCCTGCATACTTAAGTATGCATGTCATTAACTGAGTCTCAATATTTGCTTACAGTGTTTTTCTTTCTATGCAAAATTTAAATACAATAAACAGCAGAAATCCGAAGGGTGCATTCACTTAATTTTGGCCCTGCATGCATCTGTGTAAGCCAAACCCTGGTCAGGACACAGAACATTACTGTTGCCTTTGGAAGTCCCCTCAAGGCCTTCCCCAATCAAACCCTCTGCTGTCTCTTCTGGAGACAACCACTGTTCAAATTTCTTTTTATCATAGATTAGTTTTGTCTGTCCTTGAATCACATATAAATGAAATCATAAAACAGGTACTGTTTTGTAAGACTTCTTTCACATACATAGCAAACTATCTCAAAGTGTGTCCTGTGGACCTCTGGGGTCTCCAAAAGTCTTTCAGTGGATCCCTGCTATGATATTTTCATTATACTGGTATGCTTTTCCCCTCTCTGTACATTGTGCTGCCATTTACAGCAATGGCACGAAGGCAGTGGTGAGTAAAACTGCCATGCCTCAGCTGAGATCATGGTAGAAATTGTCATATGTCACTGACTTCTTCACCACCCGCTTGTAGAGAAAGGAGCCCACTTCACTAAATAACACCCTGATGAAACCGCACAATGTTTCATCATTTTATAAATCTTATTTATACTAGTTTAATCAAGTCTTAGTCTCTGAGTGCATGTCCTTTTAATATTGCATGTGACAAAAAGAGGAGCATGTATGATGGTACCCTGGTGGTCTTCAGGAAAAGCATAAAGGCAACTCTTGGAGTTGCTAGCTGAAATAGCTGTTTTACTCACAGAACGCCATTTCTATGTGGAAGAGCGAGCGGCTGACAATCTACGGCTATTTAGACTTGAGTGTGTGGCAGAGTGAATGTATCAGCTTAGAGGAAATAACGAACATTTGTTTTTAGTAATAAAACTTGAACTTGCATGGGAAAATTTGGATTTTCGCCACTGTGAGCTTGATAGCTTGCTCATATCTAAAGACTTTCAGTGAGATTGGTGATAATGTCAACAAATGTGTTCTTTAAAATATTGTATAATGCCATGCACCAACATTTTCAAGACCCATATAACTCAATGAATCATTATTTTCCAAATGACCTATGCCCAATATAAGCATATACAGGTAAAAGTACCTTTCCAAGTGTAACATAGATCAATGGCTTTTTATGTAGCAGTGTATGAAAAGTTTATTAAGATGGTTTTAGGACTCTACATTGCAACTAACCCTTAAGAAACTACTATTTCTGAAGTTTTGGTTTGTATCAAAGATGAATGGCCATAATTATCTGAAAAGGTTATTAAAATAATCCTCCATTTTCCAACCTCATACCTGTGTGAGGCTGAATTTTCCCTATATACTTCAACCACAAATCTGTTCAAACACAAGAGACTGAATGCAGAAACATCTCTTAAATCCCAGCTACTTTCTATTGTATTAAGCTAAATATTAAAGGATTTGCAAAATCTTTTCCTTTTTTTTTTTAGAGAGATTTCTACCGTAGTGTGCATGTGCTCATTGGAGAGACAGAGCAACAGAAAGTGAGAAATCACTCCCCATGGGGAATGGCCTTGCTGCAATCCCCTCTCCATTCTCCTCTTGGGACTTTGGACACACATGCACACGCACCCGACGTGAGTTTCAAGCCTCTGGGTCTGGCACAAGAACCATGGTTGCCATGTGGAAATCCAGTGATGTAACCACTACTTCATGTTGGTCCTTGCAAAAATCTTTTAAAAATAAAGCACCACTATTCTTGTTCATTTTTTGTTCATTTGAAAAAGTTACTAGAAAAATATGTTGCTTATTTGTAGTGGATTTTTGTTTTAAAATAAATTAGGGCCAGCCCATAACCTGGTGGTTAAAGTGACTGAATCCCACATGGCCAAGTATGTGGTTTGAATCCCAAACCTAGTGGTTTGAAAAACACACTGGGCACATGTGCGTGCATGTTCAAAATCCCAAAAGAGGGACCAGAAGATGTCATAATGGTTACATTGCTGGACTCCCACGTAGTTGACTGTGGTTTAAGTCCTGGACCCAGTGGCTTAAACCTTACACCAGGTGCATGTGCATGCATTCCCAAGATCCCAGGAGGAGAATAAAGGAGAAGGGATTGTGGCATGGCCATTCCTCTCGGGGGCGGGGTGGGGGGTGATTTCCTGCTTTCAATCTCTCTGTCTCACAGGTGAGTGCACACGCCCTATAGAAAAAATCTCTCTCTAAAAACAAAACAAAACAAAATCCCCAAAGAAAGGAGAAATGGAAGAGAAGGGATTGCATTGTGACCATTTTTCTCTGGAGAGTGTTTTTCACTTCCTGCCCTCTCCAAGCACACGTACTCTTTAGCAAAAACATTTTTAAAATGGATTAATACATAAAATGTTCTAATTTTTTTTTGAGAGTTTTTTTTTTTCTCTCGCTCACCAGACGGACAGAGAGAGACAGAGAGACAGAAAGCAAGAAATCACCCCCCAGGGGAGGATGGTCACGCCGCAATCCCTTCTCTTCCATTCTCCTCTCGGGATCTTGGGCACGCGCGCACACGCGCCCGGCGTGAGTTTTAAGCCACCGGGTCCGGGATGTGAACTGCGGTAGACTACGTGGGAGTCCAGCGACTTAGCCATTATGCTAACTGCTGGTTCCCAAAATGTTCTAATTTTAATTTCTGTTCTTATAATGTATAATGCACATGGGTGGAGGACAGAAGCTTTGGGAAGTCCTGAATACTGTAGAATGTAAAATGGTTCTGAGATCAAAATATTTGACATGGTGGGCTTACGTAATATATTTAAGATGTATCTGTTTTATTTCCAGTATCAGTAGTTTGTTCCTTTTTTTACTGTGAGTTGTGTTTTACTGTATCAATGTATTAGTTTATTTATTCTCCTATTGATAGACATCTGGGCTGTTTCCACATTTGGGCTATTATGAATAAGGCTGTTATGTACATTCTTGTACAAATCTTTAAAACATTTCTTTTTTTCTCTTGAGTAAATATGTAGGAGTTGGATTGGACTAGTAATAGGTTAGGTGTATATATTTAATTTGCATGAAACGTCCAAATGATTTTGCAAAGTAGTTTATGATTTTAAACTCCCATCACATTGTATGAGAGTTTAATGGCCACTTTATAAGGTTAAAACAGCAACACACACACACACATGTAATTTCAGAATTCATTTAGATGAGAGAATGGTATATAAAAGGAAAGCAAACACATGATGAATACAGGATTTGATCTGACCTTGGGTTGGGAGAGTGTGCATAGCTAAATGGCAGGCTTTGTAAAGGTTAGGTAAAGCGTGTTTATAAGCCCAGGAGAGGAATATTGTGGGTGGCTCTTTTCCAATAGAAAACCTTTTCCCAGAATATCAGTGTCCATGGCTAACAGGCTAATAACATGGTCACAGGCTGTATATGTTTTACTGTCCGTTTTCTGTGTATCTAAGACTTCTGAGGTTCTTGATTTCTACAAAGAGTGATCTATGACCTTCTGCAGGAGAGCTAATGGAGAAAACATGCTTCACATGCTTACATTGGCTACATCAGCGAAAGGAATGAGTCTATTGCTCTTGCCATTTAATAGTGCCTAGTGGAAATCGATGAGTATTTTTCTTTTGGGCTACCCTCACCCATCTGCTTATTTATTTCATTTCTGCTTATTTATTTCATTTTTGCTATGGATTCTTCTTTTAGTTTCTAAGTCCTATACAGGTGGCTTGAAGCCAGAGAGAGGACTCATTTTGCTACGGTAAGAGGCAACTCCCCCTTCCCCAGTCCATGGTGTTAGAAGGATTTAAGCCTGAGTTTATTTATCCTTAGCAAAACACAACCAGCTTTTATTATTATTATTATTTTAGGACTTGGGATAAAAACGTCCATAAAAATAAGAACATAAAACAGCTTTTACTGAACAAACATTATGCTGATTTATTTGTGAGTCAAATCTGAAACATATGGCTTCGTTTCCCTTAAAGCACACAAGGGGTTCGGGATTAAGGGAACAGAACACTTGGCACATTTGTTTAGCATTTCACCAAACACATCCTATTCAAAAAAAAAAAAAGGACGATAAGGGTGCTTAGTAGGCCCACAGTTGTTGAGTGCTTACTGTGTGCAGGAAGTTGTACTTAGTGATTTATACCTGTTGTCTCATTTAATCCTCACAACAGTCCTAGCAGTTAGCCACACGCACCACAGCGGACAGCAATAGCGCTGAGCCCAGGACCCTCTCACCTGTAGGAATTTGGGCAAAGTGGGGAAGATCTGGAATCCTGACTTTGTTCAACAGTGACTGCTTTTCCTCTTAAAATCCTCTGGTGATAAAGAGATGAAATGGAAAACAGGGTCGTGAACGTGGGGCTTGCTGATTAGCTGGCCTGCTCAGGTTGCAGAGAGCCAACCGTACGTTCTCTTGTTAGCTTGTCACAGCGAAGGCTGAAGCACGGTCTTCCTGGCTATCACGGGTGAGTTTTCTCTCTTCGCCATCCTTGCCTTTGGTCTGCATTCATGTGAGTTGTGCTCTTTCTGAATTTTGGAGTTATTTGCAGTTGCGTGCTGCCAGTAATTATGATGATGATATAATTCTTATTCATGAGTTAAACTCTAATTTGTTGTAAGAAAACTCAGCAGGCCTGGCCTTTGTTTCTGCTTTCTTTCAGGCGCCCTCAGACATCCAGTTTTGTGTCACTGCTTTGTTGGGTGGCATTTTTCAGATTCTTGAAAGGTAGGCAGCTCATTCTGGATGAACTGTAGGGAATGGCAGACTGCAAACCCAGTCTACCCCTGACACGGGCCAGTGTTGGTCAGTTGGGGGCAGATGTCAGACACGCTGCCTTTTAGTACCATGTGACTTTATTATCAAGATCCAGTTGCTGAGGGGCATGTTTCTGGGTGAGCCAAGTTATGGACAGATCGGAAAGGATGGAAGTCTGTCCAGGTGATGGAATCATTACATTTGCTCACCTGTGTTGTAAAGATAAAATAATCCTCCTTCATTCCACAGTCAGATGATTTTAAGTCAATACAGTAATGTTACGAAAATCAACAGCGCAACAGGGACTTCCATGTGACGATGGCACACGTCAAGAGAGTAAGCTAGTGAGACTGGGACACTCAGCTCTGCCTTTGCATCCAGGCCTACGGCTGTGGCCTCTATGCTCCTCTCCCTCGCCCTCTCTCCTTTCCTTCTTAGGCCTCTTAGGCCTTTGATGATGGTTGTCTGCTGCCCAGACCCCTCTCATGCACAGCCACTGAATTTACTCCCCACTTTATGTCTGTGGGAGGGGCTTAAAATCTGTAATGATAGAGGAGAAGAACACAGCTAAAATTTACTTTAAGTAAGTCTTTTTATTAAAACATGTTTATTTATTTATTTATTTATTTTGCACATGTGTTCTCTAGAGAGAGACAGAGGGAGACAGTGAGTGGAAAAGTGAGAAATCACCTCACAGGGTGTGCAATTTCTTCTCTTCCATTTTCCTCTCCTCTCAGGATTTTGGGCACACATGTACACGTGCCTGGCATGATTTTGAAGCTGCTGGGTCTGGGACTCAAACTGTGGTTGGCCATGTGGGAGTCCATCGTCTTAACCACCATGCCGCTGCTGGCCCTCAAGTCTTTATTTTATTGATTGGTTGCCAGAGGGCATATGCATTCACTGGAGAGAGAGAGAGAGAGAGAGAGAGAGAGAGAGAGAGGAGAAAGCACCCCTCATGGGGAATGGGCACACCACAGTCCCTTCTCTCTCTCTTTTGGAGATTTTTGGGCACACATGTACACACATCTGGTGTGTTTCTCAAGCTACTGGGTCCAGGACTTGAGCCATGTTGTTGGCCATATGGATTTGGCTGTCTTAACCACCAGACCATGGAATTAGCCCAAACACAGTTAAAATTTTAACACATTTGCTTCCTAAGCCTCTAAACGTATTAGACTTTGTTATATATGGGTTATTTTTTGAAAATCCTGCTGTAGTCATTTCTTTAAAACTCAAGGTTTATCATGAAAATGGTGACATAAAATTTCTAGACCTGCCTTTCAAAGCTATCTGTATTAGTAGAGTCATAAAAATACCACTTAGGCCATAAATTTAATAACAAATTAGACATCAGAGAGACATCTCTTCACTCTTCCTTGCTCCTTCTACCATTCCAGTAGCTCCATAGGGGTCCTCTTTTAAGAACCTTGCTAATGCTCTCTACTCTTACCTTTTCATACGTGAACTCGTGTTTCTATCTAGAAGTTCCCATGTAAAGAATATCTCCAGGTCTGCACCCTCCTATGTGTTCTGAATTAAAAAACAAAAAGCCATCTCCCTAGTTATAATTGGACTGGAAGAAAGAATAGTATTAATGATAGCAGTAAGTGTCAATAAATAGCAATAAAATAGTTATTGGATACCTACTGTGTTCAGGAAAAGAGGCTTAGTGATTTTAGTAATTTATATCTGTTTTCTCACATAATTGTTACGACAATCCTAGGAGGTAATATGCTATCCCCATGTTACAGCAAGGTTGCTTTACTCCTAGAGATCAAACTTAGTAATGGCAGAAGATGACAGAAGCCCAGGTTTGTCTGGTTCCAGAACTCGTTTTCCAGTTATAGGCACATTTGTTAAAAGATATAGGCACATTTGTTAAAAGAGGTACATTAGAGTTTATAATTCCTGCAGAAAAGGAGCCCACAATTTACTAACTTCTTTCTTTCTTTGTTTTTAAAGAATTATGGGACCAGCAGTTAGCGTAATGGCTATGTTGCTGGACTCCCATGTAGCCAACTGTGGCTTGAGTCCCGGACCTGGTAGCTTAAACTCATGCCGGCGCATGTGCATATGTGCCCAAGATCCCGAGAGGAGAATGGAGGAGAAGGGATTGCGGCATGACCACCCCCCCTCAGGGGGTGATTTCTCGCTTTCTGTCTCTCTGTCTCTCTCTGTCTTTCTGGTGAGTGCATGCGCCCTGTAGCAAAAACCTCTCCAAAAAAAAGATAGCTAACTGCAAAGAAAATGAAGCTGCAACACCACTTCCAAGCCAAACTAAATAGTGTTTAACAAGCATTTGATGACACGAAAGAAAATTTGAAACAAGAAACTTGAAAATATTAGAATAGAAAAAACTTGAAGATGTGAAATTAGTTATAACATACAAGAGAAAAATTGAAAAAGACGTTAAAAAAAACTTTTAGAAGTAAAAACAAAATGATAAGGTGCCCACTCAGATTCTACTGAAAATAGATTGAGAGGAAGAATAAAACCAGATAAGACACTAAAAATGAGATAAAGAGAGGTGAAAAAAAAATCAGAGAATAAGTAATGTAAGAGCTGGGCATGGGCCAAACCTATAGCACAGTGGTTAAGTGCTACACATTGGGAGCTGGATCCCATATGGCTTACCATGGTTTGAGTTCCAGCACTGGAGGTTTGAAAACATACCAGGCATATATGTGTGCATGCCCACATCTGAAGAATGGAGGAGTAAGTATTATATAGTGACTCTACCCCACTGGGGGTTCTCTTTGTCTCTCTACAAAGTGTATGCACACTTTGGCAGGAAAAAAAGGCAAAGAAGATTCAACATGCAAATAATTGAAGAAAAAGCAGAGGGAATAAAACTAACCTTTAAAACTAAAATTTAAGGATATTTTCTAGGAAAAAGAAAATGTGCTCTTGAAAGTTTCTACATGTATCCGGAAAAGTTAACCTAGAATGGTTAAATTTTACACAAACTCCAATAAACTGAGAGGTTAAACATAATAGAGGAGGAGGAGGAGAAGAGATGGAAGAGGAGGAAGAAGACAATAACTCTCTGGGCTTCCAGTCAAAAGTATGAAGTCGTTTATAAAAGGAAAAAAATTAGGTTGGTATCAGACTTTTCAATAGCTGTGTGCAAAGCAAGACAATGATGGAACAAGATCTTCAAGAAATCCAGGAAACTTGTGAGCCAAGTATTTTCTATACTTGCCAAACTGTCTTTTAAGTATTGGTTATATGTTTATTTATTTATTTATTTTTAATAATACAAGAACTCAGAGAATACTGTACTAACAACTCTGTCCTGAAAAATATACTAGGATGTTGGGCTGTCAGAGAGAAGAGTGGGGATTTGTCAAAAAACCCTGGTGATTTGAACAAAGCAAGATGCAAAGCATCTTGATCCTTCCAAACAAGATTCTCCTTTATGCAGAAATGCGTTATGACTTTTTCGAACACCCAGTACTTTGAAAGAGGACCTAAGTTTTGTGAGATTAATTAAACACATTCATCTATAAGATCCGCGCTAAGAAAGTTTGAATAAACTAATGGTACGAGATTGCAGTGTTTCCACCAAATTCAGAATTTCTGAAGTGATTAGGATATGGATTTGGCATCTCTGGATGCCAGATTTGTAAAGCAGGAGAGGGCAAAGTAGGAGTAATTAGTGGTGATTTGAAAAGACCTGAAGGACCAGCAGACAGCATAGTGATTATGTTGCTAGACTCCCATGTTGTTGACTGCAGTTCAAGTCCTGGACCTGGTGCACAAAATCCCGAGAGGAGAATGGAGGAGAAGGGATTGTGGTGTGGCCATCACCCCGGGGGTTGATTTCTCACTTTCTGTCTCTCTGTCTCTCTCTGTCTGTGGCGAGTGCACACGCCCTATAGCGCCCCCCCCCCACAAAAAAAAAAAAAAAAAAACTCTCTAAAAAAAAAAAACCACAGTACCAAGCTCCCTCCTGCTGCAGCTGCTAACTGTGAGCAAAGGTGACCAAGTCCGTAGTGGAGCTCAGGAGGGGGCAGGCCCAGTGAGCGACAGCAGTGGGGACTGGGCAGAAACTCTCCAAGTGAAGACAGCTGCGCTGACCCCCAGGAGGCTAGAATGAACCAGACGTGGAAACACGTGCATCTCTGAAACATGGCTCCTATCTAGTGAGAGTCGCCCCTCCTCAGCCGTAAGCTAAGCCTGGCGGTGAGCAAGCTGGGCCCACAAGTGCTACGCCGGGCTCTGCCCTGCTCCTGACGACGTCCTGTGCTTCACAACCGGACCTCCGTCTCTCACACCGAGTACTTGGACGCCACAAAGTGAGCTGGGTCTTGAAGGCTGGGTTTTCTGGTGCCAAGACATCCCTGGTTGTTCTGCAGAAGGTAACTCCATCTCTGTACTGGGACATGTCTCTCATGGCTTGGATAGAGACTGCTCTTCTAGCTCTGTCTTAGAACCCGGGACCTTCTGACTGGCTTTGGTGGTGAACGTCAAGCCGTGACCTCTGAACCTCCCAACTCTAACCCGGCTGCACAGATCAGTAAGCCACGGCGCTGCCTGCCCTTCTCATGTCATCGTTTCTGACGTGTGTTTTCAAGAGAAACTAAGCACTTTATCATGTGAAAGGAAGAAATGTTGCTATTTCTGTATTTTACTTAAAAGAAAGGCTCAAGGGACCAGCAGATGGTGCAATGGTCATGTCACAATATTCCTATGTAGTCAACTATGGTTCAAGTCCTGGACACGGTGGCTTGAATCTCACACCAGACACATGTGTGAGCATGCCCAAACTCCTGAAAGGAGAACAGAGGAGAAGGGACTGCAGTGTGGCCATCCTCCAGGGGGGTGATTTCTCCCTTTCTGTCTCTCTGGTGAGCAGATGTGCCCTAAAGCAAAAAAAAAAAAAAAAAAAAAACTCTCTTAAAAAAAAAAGACCGAAGTGCTAGACTTGGGAATAGGTGAAAGCATTTTCTAGGAAGAGAAGTAGAAATGTAAAATGTTTGGTTTATAAACATTTGAATTTATAGTTCTTATA
Organism: Tupaia belangeri chinensis; assembly: GCF_000334495.1. Taxonomy (NCBI): domain Eukaryota; kingdom Metazoa; phylum Chordata; class Mammalia; order Scandentia; family Tupaiidae; genus Tupaia; species Tupaia belangeri. Next base: position 5,019,714 of record NW_006160045.1, read on the forward strand.
CACATCAAAAACATTTTATAGTATTAAAGAGATGATACTACTTAATTATAATTTGTTTACATTACAGAGAAAAATCTGTATACATTATTACCTCCTTATCTAGATTGGGGAAGATCCTAACCTAGAAATGCAGCAAATCATGGCATAAATGATTTCCTCCTTTGCTCCAAAGTCATGTTAGATATTAATAATTGATCTTGGCAATGATTCTGTTTCTCACTGAGCCCAAGTGAAGCCTCAGAACTGTACTCAACAAAGCTCACTGGGCAGCCATCACCGTCTGTTTGCATTTGTTGTAAGTTAAAATGCACTTTATCTCTGCCCTAATTGTGGGGACTGTGGCCTGATTGCTTGACATTTTCATCTCCTTTGTGGAAACTAATGGGATTATAGACACACTTTCTCAGCAACTATTATTAGTTACTTAGTAAATGACAAACACAGCTTTAGGCACTGGTGTAACAAAGTGATTAGGACACATTCCCATCTTTCCAGAGATTCACTGAGGCCAGAAGAAAAGGAATGATTCTGTAGAATTTGCTTGGGAATGTGTTACTTTATTTTTTTTTAAAAGAGGTTTGTGCCTTAGGGCACGTGTGGTAGAGAGAAAAAGAGAGAGAGACACACACACAGACAGTGAGAGGGAAATTAAGAAATCACCCCCCGCCCCCCGGCGGGATGGCCATGCTCCAATCCCTTCTCCTCCATTCTCCTTCTGGTATCTCTGGCACACACACATAGGTGCCTGGTGTGATTTTGAAACCACCAGTCCAGGACTCGAATCATGGTCATCCATGTGGGAGTCCAGTGACATAACCACTATGGCATCTCTGGCCTGGGGATGTGTTACTTTTAAGTTATAGCGAATGATCATGAAATATTCTTTTTTTTTTTTTTTTTTTAATTTTGCTTGTGTGCACGAAGAAAGAGAGAGAGAGAGAGAGAGAGAGAGAGAGAGAGAGAGAGAGAAAGTGAGGAGAAATCATTCCCCATTGGGGATGGCCACACAGCAATCCCTTCTTTCTAGTCTCCTCTAGGGATTTTGGTTCTGCATGCACATGTGCCCTACATGATTTTCAAGCTGCTGGGTCTAGGACTCAAATCATGGAGCTGGCTATGTGGGATCCAGCTGCCTTAACCTCCACACCACCTGCTGGCCTGGAATATTATTTTATATAAAAATCATGAACTCACATAGTCCTTCAGTTTTAGATATGTGACAACTTTATTCAGGGTTGGCAGGTGGCATAGTAGTTAAGGTGCTGGACTCCTAAATGGCCAACTGCAGGTCAAGTCCCGAACCTGGCAGCTTAAAAACAGTGCCATATGTGTGTGCACATGCTCAAAAATCCCAAGAGGAGAATGGAGGAGAAGGGATTGCAGCATGGCTATATCCGCCCCCCCCCCCACCCCCCCC
>NW_006160045.1:5021145-5046973 GCF_000334495.1 Tupaia belangeri chinensis
CACACACACCGAGGGAAGTAATTTCTAACTTTCCCTCTCTTTTTCTCTCTCTGGTAAGTGCAGGTGCCCTATGGCAAAACTCTAAAACAAAAACAAACAAACAAAAAAACAAACAAAAATCACCCAAACCAAAAAACTTTAAGAATTTTTAAAATATGGAGTGCTTTTCTTTTTCTACATGTTCAGTGCCTTGTTACTCCAAGTGTGACCTGAATTAGCAGTGAACTGTCACCAGGGACCTGTTAGAAATGTAGAACCCCAGGCCCCATACCACATCTGTTGAAGGAGAATTTGCATTTTATTGACACCTACATGATTTATACGTATGTTAAAGTTTGAGAAGCACTGCAGACTCTGTTTAAAATAATTACTTATTTTGTTGTATTTATTATTATTTTTATTTGCTGTAGGGCATGTGTGCGTACCAGAGAGAGAGAGAAAGAGAGATAGAAAGAGAGAAAGCAAATCACCAGGTCCAAGACTCTGTGAACTGTGGTCAGCCATGTGGGAATCCAGGGCCTTCACTACCATGCCACCTGCTGGCCGCAAACACTTCAGACTCTGAGAATGTGTTCAGCTTGACCAGAGATCCAGTCTTAGCCACCTATCACTTTCCTTTTCCCCCCATCCACACTTTTCAAAAAATTCCCTTAATCAACTGTAGACACGTATACACCAAATATCAGTTTCTCAGGACTAGTTGTCATAGTTCTCTTATTTGTAAAATGGAGATACTGTCATGAGACGGCAATGCCATTAGTACCTGCCTGTGAGGATTTACTGAGATACTGCGTATGTGGGGTTCAGTATGGTGCCTGGCTCAAAAAACAAATGTTACTTTGCGAATGATATAAAAATACTAGTCCAGTGGAAACTGGGGATGTACACTCTAACCTGTTGTTCGTCTTCTTTTTTCTTTTTTTTTGGAGAGGTTTTTGCTATAGGGCATGTATACTTGCCAGAAAGACAGAGAGAGACAGAGACAGAAAGCAAGAAATCACCCCCCCCCCAGGGGGAATGGCCACACTGCAATCCCTTCTCCTCCATTTTCCTCTCGGGACCTTGGGCACGCACACACACGTGCCTGGTGTAAGTTTAAGCCACCAGATCCAGGACTCGAACCATGGTCGACTACATGGGAGTCCAGCGACATAGCCATTATGCTAACTGCTGGTCCCTAACCTGTTCTTCATTGGAGGAACTTCTGAAACCACTAGTCATTTGACACTTTAAATACCCAACTATGTGGCACCTAAAGCATCCCTTTAGGGCTGGGTGGTACCCATTCTTGTTCACATGTGCATGTGCACACACAGGCACACACACACAAAGGTTGCACACATGCAGGGGTGGCAGCCCTGGTTGAGGTTGGGCGCTCCATGCTGATGGATCTCCCAGGTTTCAGTGCTACCTGGCTGTACCTCCTGTTTCTGCATGAGGGATTGTTACAGGACCAGCAAGGGGAGTTTGCCACAGGGCAAGGGTTGCTGGTGACACAGCAGTGTTTCCTGGGCCCCATGTGGGCAGGCCTGGGCTGGGGACAGGTCAGCACTTTGGCCTCCTGGCTTTGCGTGCTTCAGACTGCAGCTGTGCAGGTCCTCTTCCTGGGGCTTGCACCAGAGGAGGCACTGATTTATTCAGCTGTGAATTCCCTGGGTTAGACTGAAAGCCTTTGGCTTGCATGAGCTCAGCAGGGGAGCCCCTTTTCCAGGCCTTGTGACACCAGCCTGCTATTATTAAGCGTTTCTAAGAGAATAAAAGCCTGTTGTGTTAAAAAGGCTAGCCCTCCACCAGCAGCATGGGCCCCGTTAGCCAATCAGTTGGACCCCCATTGGCACACTAACCGGCTCTGCGGGTCGCCCTGGCCTCCCTCAGAAGGCAGTCTGTGGAAGAGTTCCGTCTCCCCACTCTCCTGTCTGGTGAAGTAGCCCATGCTGACCTTTGTGGTCTCCTTCCCCTTGTCCCTGGATGCACTGAATTTAGTTCCCAGCGGAGGCACCACTTGCTTTTCTTTGCAGACTTGATATCTTCAGAAAAATATTTATATATGTTGGGTTTTTGTAAATTAGATACTTTCTTTTAAGTTTGCACTTCAAAGGCCACGAGTACAGGTAGGTGTCCTTTGCCAAAGTGAAGACTTACGTTAGTTCAGTAAGATTCACTTTTAAATTTCTAGTAAGTTGTTCAGAATATAGATATTATAATATAGATGTTAATAGAAAGGAAAAGTCCACAGAGTATTCAGTGGCTTTGTGTTGTGACATGTTAATATAGACAGCCAGAGCACAGTTCAGAGATCCTAGTAGTCACTGTGCCAGGCAGGAGCCTTGTGCGCAGCTGGAAGACATGACATGCGAGTGAAGTGCATGCGAGTGAAGTCATTTGAATAGTTTTTTGTTTGTTTGTTTGTTATTATTATTTCTAATGCGACCAGAGAGCGAGCGAGAGAGGAAGGGAAAGTGAGAAAGCAAGCCGCCATGTCCAGGACCTGAACTGTGCTTAGCCATGTGGGAATCCAGTGCCTTTAACCACCACACCACCTGCCAGGCCCTTGAATAGGTTTTTGAGGAGTTAGAATAGGAGATGTTTATTCCTTGCCCCAAACACCGCTGCTACCACAAGCTGCTTGTACATGTCATGTAACTTACTGTTCGGTGAGCAAGGTGTGAAAGTTAGTAAGAAAGTTAAGCATGTATGTGTCTTGGTTGTGTTTACCAGCTGAGGGACTTTGGACAAGTGAGTCTTAACTTCGTTCATTCTTAACCTTTTCAGCTGTAAGACAGGAGTGGAATGTTACCTATGGCAGAGGCTTGTTTTGAAAATCAAAGAATACTGCATATGAGCTGGCATAGTACCAGGAACATAAATGATACTCGATAAACATCAATATGTCAATTATAGGGTTTTTTAACTTGGAAAATGCTACAATGAATTTCTTTTTAAATATACTGTTATCAGTTTTCAGTTACATTTGTTTTATAAACTAGAATTTTTTTTCTTAAAGAATATTTGTCTTACTTTGCATAATGGATGCCATTTGGTTTTTCTTTTTCTTTTTCTTTCGTAAGAAAACCTAAACCTAACAGCAACAGAGGATAGAAATAAAAGTACCTAGGAGACCAGTAGATGGTGTAATGGTTACGTCGCTGGACTCCCATGTAGTCAACTGTGGTTCAATTCCTGGACCTGGGGGCTTAAAACTCATACCAAGTGCACGTACATGTATGTCTAAGATCCTGAGAAGAGAATAAAGGAGAAAGGATTGAGGCATGGCCATCCTCCCTGGGGTGGGGGGGGTGTGATTTCTCACTTTCTGTCTCTGTCTCTCTGGTGAGCGCATGGACCCTACAGCTAAAATCTCTCTTTAAACAAAAAGTACCCAGTACAGCGTGCTAGAGTGCTAGAGCATGGGGAGGCATATTGAGTCCACTGGCAGGGACCACTCAGCTGGGAGCCCTCTGAGGGAAGAGACTGTCTTTGCTCACTGTTGTGGCCTCAGTGCAGGGCACCGTGCTTGGTATATGCCAGGTACCTTGTAAGTATGTGTTGCTTGAATAAATTAATGAGGTCACATAGATCAACCTCCTCATTTTGCAGATAGAAAAACGGGGTACAGAGAAGTGAAGTAACTTAGCCAGTATTACTTAGGGCAGACCTGGGGCAGGATCCTGGCCCGTGTGATCACAAATGTTTCTAAGGCCCACGAAGGAACAGAATTCCTCAGAAGTGAGGATCATGGTGTCTTCCATAACACAATAGCTGTTTTCCTGTCTCCTTCCTCAATTTTGTTCTCCTTCCTTTTTCCTTCCCTCCTTTCATCTTCCCAAGGATTGTTCCCTGGTGATGTGACCTTTGCCAAAACCAGGACTTGGATGAGACATGTGTAACCTAGAGCTTTGTCTCATTCCCTGTGTATCAAGTCCACTTTCAGACTGAAACTGAAGCAGATGTGAGTCTTTAACCTCCCTTCTCTACGGGCATGGGGCACGTTCCGGTTTCTCTGTTAGAAAGTCGGCACTCCTGATGCCAATTTCAAGATATCATTGGCTTCTGGGGGCCATCTGGTTGGGGTTTTAGTAACAGGGAGAAGTGCTTCCCCAGCACCCGGGAAACCCCTGGGGGGTCATGGTGCCAGTGATCACCCAGCTGCGGTAAAGCCTGATTCCCTGGCTTACTGAAACTGTACCCCATGGAATGAAGTTGGGGCCCTGGGAGCTCCTAAACACCATGGCAAAAAACCTTCATGGGACGTCCCAGTCTTCTCCTTTCAGCTTTTTGGAAACAAAAATACCTCCTCCCATTCTCTGCTGGCAGTGCTGTCTTTTGTAGAGTGTTTTAGTTTGTATTATCCAAGGAATCTGCAAATTTCTGTGCAAATAGGAAAATTGTTATTGGAGAATCAGAAAAGTCTTTTTTTTTTTTTTTTTTTAAATTGAGGGTTCAGGTGGAGTAGTGCTTTTCCAGCTTGCTGTGATGAAGGACCAGTTTTTAGTCTGTTGCTGACTAACTTAACATTTGTCAAAAACAATAAAAATAAATTAATGGAAGAATGAAATAAACAAAAAACTAAAACCCAGAAGACACACATACAAAATACCAGCCCAACTATGTTTGTTTTAAAGAGAGATTTTTTTCTATGTGTGCTTGTTGGAGAGACAGAGATAGAAAATGAGAAATCATCCCCCAGGGAGGAGGGACACACCTCAGTCCCTTCTCTATTTTCATCCCAGGATTTTGGGCACATACCCAGATGTGTACAGCATGAGTTTTAAGTCACTGGGTCTGGGGCTCAAACCACAGTCGACTAAATGGGAGTCCAGTGACATAACTATTATGTCATCTGCTGGTCCCCAAACTAAACTGAAAAAAAATTTTTTTTTCCTTAAGAGTAATTGATATGAAATTACTCACATGGATGCAAAAGGTCCTAAAAGCCTACTCTAGACTGCTGTGCTTTTTCTGAGGTCTATAGGTGAAGTTTCTGTCAGTTCAATCTTGAGTAGCCCTTTATATAGAGACATTTATTTATTTATTTATTTAGGTTTTTGCCACAGGACACCTGCGCTTGCTGGAGAAAGAGAGACAGTGAGAGGGAAAATGAGAAATAACCTCTCGGGGAGAATAGCCATGCCACAGTTCCCTCTTCTCCATTCTCTTCTCCTCTCGAGATTCTGGGCACACACGCACGTACCCCGGCATGATTTTCAAGCTGCCAGGTCTGGGACTTGAACTACGTTCAGCCATGTGGGAGTCCAGCACCTTAACCACCATGCCACCTGCTAGCCCTTGTGAGACATGGCTTTTCACTCTTAGTGTTTTGCACCATATACTGAAAGGATTTTAGTTTTTTCCTCATTTCTCTTTCTCTCTTCCAACCTATTTGTTTTATTTCCCAAATCTTCGACCAACTTGTGTAACAGGAGGCCATGTTGCTGGGTGGAAAAATGGAGGTGACCTAGAAGATATGTGGCTGGTTCTCATGTGAATGATTCCATGTTCTTCTTCATACAAGCAGAAACCCAGCAGAGACCCCACAGAAAATAACGGTATTACACATGGCAAAAAGAGCAGACTTGACGTGAGGCCAATAAAAAGGTCATGAACTAATAAAAATGATCATCTGATTCATGTTCCAGTGACTTCCTGGAAAAAGAATTCTTCCTTTGCTTTGTTTTATCAAAAACTTTGAGGCAATGCCAACGTCGGCGACAAGAATCCATCTTGTGCAGTGATCTTCTGAGTGCTTGGGTGTTCTCCCTTCCTAGAGCTCTCTTTCCTGACAGCGTATTCTTCCTTTGCCATATAGTCTCTTCCTGTGAAAAGCCATTGTTCTCCTCAATGTCTGGGAATTATTCTGATGCCTTCTATATTCCTGAGTCTACTTTCAAACCTTCTGTTCTCACATTTTATTTTATATTTTTTTCCCTCAGGGATAGGGAAAGGTAGGGCATAGTCATTGTGAGTTGCAGACTTGGGTTGCTAAATTGCACCCTAGTGTATGTGCCTCAGCATGGAAGTTTCTGTAAATTGTAATTCTGCGATTGTAAAACTTGTTTTCTTTCTCATAAATCCTGGAATTTTGAAGTCCTACACTTCGGGTTTACTTAGAATAAGGTGGATCTATGTATACACATGACTGTGGACAAATGATGCTCTGATTTTTGTGTTTATATTTAATCTTTACTGTTCTAGGGAAAATGCTCAAAAGTTAAGAGGGGCTGTGATGTGTTCATGATTTGGACCAGGTGGTGGCGTGGTGAAGGCAGCTGGATCCCACCTGGCTGATGACATGGTTTGAGTCCTAGACTCAGTAGCTTCAGAAACATGCCAATGTGTGTGTGAGTGCTCCAAAGTCCCAAAAGTGGGAGAAATGGAGAAGGGATTGCAGTGCAACCATTGCCCATGGTGGATACTTTGGTACTTCTTTCCCCCACCCTTCTGTCTCTCTCCAGCAAGCACATGCACCATCTGGCAAATTTTTAAAAAAAGTTATATATGTTTCTATCAAATGCACTATTTGGGCAGAGAAGAAGAGGAAGAAGAGAGGTTTCAGTGAGATGGTTTTATCAGAAAGGCATGGACTGTGAAAGTCATGATGTTTAGAGAAGCTGAGAGAGGCCAAAGACACTGTCCAGAAGGAAGCCCAAGAGCCCCAGGAATCTGGCAGTTGTGAGGATGGAGTCTGTGACCCAGGTGGCTCAAGGAGGCTGGAGGCAGGTCAGAACCCGCCTGGGAGAGAAAGCATAATGGACTAGGAGACCCAGATGGAAAGAAACTTGCTTTCTCTGTGCCCTAAGTACTGGGATACAAAAGTGTAATCTGGCCCATGGTGCCTACCCCAAATTCACCTCCACAGGTCCTGGATCTCTGCCTTTTCCTGTTCTTGGGCCCATAGGGCATCCGGATTGAGAAGCAGAGTCTCATGGAGCCTTACTAAGCATCTGTTCTTTGTGTCAAAATACACCTGTCAGAAAAATAATAACCAGTAATGAGGAATTTCTTCACTTATTGCCAATTAATGTCAGCATTTCCTGAGTGTGGCACTGGGGCTTCATTCCCAAAGAAAGCCACAGGAAGCCAGGACAGTGGTGGCCACAGTGAGAGAAACATGCAAATCCTGAGGATTCCCAGGCAGAGGAAAGGCAGCTGGCAGATTTTAATACTTGTTTGGCCAAAAAGAACCAGTGGAGTAGGTTAGCTAGAGGTCTGCAGTCATGGTTATTTGGTGCTACGTGGAAGAAGAGGGGGAAAAAGGAGTCAGCACAACTTTGTCTGCTATGCTCAGAGAAAGTGGGAGGGAGCAACCTAGGGCCCTGATGAAGGCTGGACCAAATCTTCTATTACCTTGCAGCTTAATGACCTCAGGAGACAGTGAGCCATCTGTTGTCGACCTGTGACATCCTGGGGACTGTGGTAGGTTCCTGGAGCAGCTGCTGCAGCAGATACAGGCCTGTCCAGGGTCTCACTCTCTCCTGTGGGCTGGTGCTTCACAGCAGCAGCAGCAGCTGCAATAGAACATCATCTTTGGGAATTGGCCCTGGGAGCTCCTCCTGGCCCTTGGTCTGAGCTCAGTTCACATTCCCCAGGTGGCCTTCAGGGCCTCATTCCTTACTTGCTCGGCCTCTTCTCCGAGCACTTGAAATGTAGGGTTTAATCACCATTCGTTGAATTTCCCATGTGTTCTAGAATCTCTGTGCTTTTTATTATGCCATTCCCTCTGCCTAGAGGATCAGATTTTGGGAAACAAAAGAGAAAATTCCTATTAGATTTGAAATAATATCTTGAAGCTCATGGTTATTTTTAGATATTTCAAACATAGATGAGAATATAGAATAACATATTGAATGTCTGTCACCAGCTTTATCAGTCCTTAACACCATTGCTTTGGACTCCAGAGTCTGGTTTTCTGGACCATGTGTTGGTGGTTCTCAGCAAAGGTAGGGCTTTGGGAGACTCTTCATTCACACACCTGGCTCTGTTCAGCCTTCAGTCTGTAGACCTTTGAAAAACTTGACCTTTTGGCCAGAACCGCCATCTTCGAAGTAATTCACCAAAATGATGAACACAATGGGAAAGAGGAGAGGCACCCAATGTAAGTTCTCTAGGCCTTTTAGAAAATATGGGGTTTCTTTGGCAACATACATGCAAATATACAAGAAAGGTGATATTGTAGACACGAAGAGAATGGGTACTGTGCAAAGAGGAATGCCCCACAAATGTTACCATGGCAAAACTGGAAGAGTCTACAATGTTACCCAGCATGCTGTTGGCATTGTTGTAAACAAACAAGTTAAGGGCAAGATTATTCCAAGAGAATGAATGTGCATATTGAGCATATTAAGCATTCTAAGAGCAGAAATAGCTCCCTAAAAAATGACCAGAAAAAGAAGGAAGTCAAAGAGAAAGGTACCTGGGTTCAACTGGGGTACCAACCTGCTCCACCCAGAGAAACACACTTGGTGAGAACCAGTGGAAAGGAGCCCGAGCTTCTGGAACCTATCCCCTATGAATCATGGCATGATGGGTATTAAAAATAAACCAAACTGTGTTCTATTAAAAAAAAAAAGAAAAAAAAGAAAAACCTTGCAAAATACATGACTTTGTATGGTTGTCTGGATTAACCATGGGTGGATTTAAGATTTACGATAGATTAAAGCACTTAAAGATATATAGCCTTGGAATTTTTGCCTCTTTTTTTTTTTTTTCGGAGAGGTTTTTAGCTATAGGTCATGGGCGCTCGCCAGAAAGACAGAGAGAGACAGAGAGACAGAAAGGGAGAAGTCACCCCCCAGGGAGGATGGCCACGCCGCAATCCCTTCTCCTCCATTCTCCTCTCGGGATCTTGGGCACGCACGCACACGCGCCCGGCATGAGTTTAAGCCACTGGGTCCGGGACATGAACCGCGGTCAACTACATGGGAGTCCAGCGACATAGCCATTACGCTAACTGCTGGTTCCAGAATTTTTGCCTCTTTAAACGTCACTCTTGAAAAGATCCCTCCAGCAATGTCCCCTATTTAGGCATTGACCTGGGCCACTTAGATATCACCTGACTCAAGGCTTCACTCCTCAGCCCATCCAGGGATTGGTGATACTGTTGTCCTTAACACCCTCATCTTCAATAGCATCAATATCAGGACTAATGTTTAGCAATATGTATGTATACATTCATAGCCATACCAGCTGTTAAAATATTGGAACATAGTTGAAATATTGGAACCTGGCCACATGTATTGGCCAATAGCTGCTGCTTTGAGTCTGAGCCCCCATCACCACTCAGGCCTGCGCCTAGGATCTCTGGGACCTCCCCACAAATCAGCAACTAGAGGGTTGACATTTGATATGGCAGAAGGTCTCTAGGACCCTGCTCAGGAGTCTTACTTGTTTATATTCTAGTTGTAGGGAGATAGACTTACACCTCCTACAGGCCCACTCCCAGGTCATGTAGGAATCCATTTTGTTGACTGAAATGGATACTGCAAAAGTTGTTAAATATTGTGAGTATCAAAACATCATAGGGGCTGGCAGGTGGTGTCGTGGTTAAGGCACTAGACTCCCACATGGCCGACTGTGGTTCAAGTCCTGGACCTGGCAGCTTGCTTTCTCACTTTCCCTTTTTCTCTCTCTGGTCAAATTAGAAAATAAATAATAATAACAAAATAAACAATTCTAAAAAAATCATAAAGCTAAAATGTGGGCCCTTTTCTATAATTACAGGACAAAGGAATTCCTTTATATGCACAGCTATTTGCTGGGTTCTTTGGAGACACTAGCAATAGATGGTGCATGGAAAGCTTGCTTTTAAGAATGGAACACACAGGGACCAGCAGTTAGCGTAATGGCTATGTCGCTGGACTCACACGTAGTCAACCGCGGTTCGCGTCCTGGACCTGGTGGCTTAAAACTCACGCTGGGCGCATGTGCGTGTGTGCCCAAGATCCCGAGAGGAGAATGGAGGAGAAGGGATTGCGGTGTGGCCATCCCCCCTGGGGATGTCTCTCTGTCTCTGTCTGTCTGTCGAGCGCATGCGCCCTGTAGCAAAAACCTCTTAAAAAAAAAAAAAAAAAGGAACACACATGCACACCTGAAAAGGCATTGTGTCATCAGGGCGTAGAAAACAGGTGCTGCATGGTGGGAGGGTAAAGACACGGCCAGAGTGCCCCATAGTGTTAGCTATTTCCCTTTCTTCCTATTCCTTTATGGTGCCTGCGCTGCTCATTCCATAGGATTTTCATAGGTCTTCTACTTTAATTGATTGAGGGAATATAAAGTGAATGAGTTTCTGAGGCAGAACAAGTTGAGGAAGCGAGAAGAGAGCAGACAGTCTGGATGAGGAGGAGTCTCGGGGGTTGCAGCTCCAGCTCCTGTGGTGTTGGGGAGGTAGGCCCAGAGGTGGGCTGTTAATGAAATAACGGTGAGTAAGCCGGAGGGACGCAGTGGGGGACTCGCTGAATCCTAGAGGTTGGAGATTGGATTTTGGATTTCATTTGAAAATCAGTAAGAATGACACGGGGAATAAACATTGGCTATCTCTGAAGCTACAGAGCAGGCTTCTTGCTCCCGAACAGTTAAAACTCATCTCTTTAGAGAAGAAATGGGGGGCAGAAGGAGCCCCTCCTTTGACTGCTTATTCTGTTTCAACATTGTGCAGGAACCCTTGCCCTGTTTTCCTCTACCCTGTGTACCTTTCTGAGCTTATTCTCTGTAGGGAGATGTCACAGCAGCCCCTAGAGCCTCCGTTAGCCCTGGTTCCAGTCCTCAGTCTCACTGAGGGGTGGGAAGAGAAGGAAAAACTACTTCTATTAGTCACACCACCAACAGCGCCAATACAGCCGTGCACATTCAAATGGCTTCATTATGCTCGTAACATCCTGGGTGAGTCTGAGGCTTACAGCTAAGATGCATTGCTTTTTTTCTCTCTGTGATAAAAATGCTGGTAGTATACTTTTATGCCCCAAGATAATTGAGCACATTGAGGGAGACACTGCGACCTACTTGGGAACTTTAGCAATGCTAGTTGGAGTGCTATCTTGGTAGTAGAAGGGCCTTGTGTAGGGAGCTGCCTCCAAAGGTTTGAGAGCCATTGCTCAGCACCGCATCACTTAAGGCTTTTGGCACCTTTCACCTGCCTGTGAGAGGGCAGTTGCCTTTCAGGTCTCTCAGATTCCTTTAGATTCACATTGTGCTTCCATAACTGTGTTAGGATAGCTTTTCAAATATGAAGACACCTATGCTTGGCCAAAGACAATTCTGGCTATTTCCTGAACTTGGAAACAGTAGTTAACAAGTTTACTAATGATAAATGATCATGAAGAAAATGCTCTTGCATTTGCACATCCTGCCATGATGCAAGTTATTAATGCCAAGAACTACATCGTAATGAGCTGAAAGGCTCATGTGTCCTTCACAGCGGGGATCTAGGCTTAGATAACACTTTGTCACTTTTATGGTTAAACTTCCTCATACGATCTCTGTTTACACTAACACATGATTATCTGCTCTAGTAGTTTCAACTGAACTTGAATTGTGAATTTGCTTATTTCTTCGTTTCTCTTTGAGATTCCTGCCCACCTCTCTGACATTTCTTCTCCCATAGACATAGGGACTAAATGACTTATCAGGTGTAAGTCAGCCTGTACCCCAAGTGGAAACCGATTGTGACTTGAATGTTTGTTTTAATCACCAGAGGGCATGTGTGTTTATTAGAGAAAGACAGAGAGGGACAGGGAGAAAACACCCCCCAATGGGGCATAGTCATGTTGCAATCCTTTCTTCTTGGTTTTTCCATCCCTTTGGAGTTTTGAGAATGCACACACATGCATCCAGCATGTTTTACAAAGTAGGACTTGAACTATGATCCGCCATATGAAGTCCAGCTTCCTTAACTAAGCTTCAAGGCCAGCTTGGGACATAAGTAAATTTGATATATTTTATTCTCTTTCTAAAGTTTTTTTTTTTTTTGGAGAGATTTTTGCTATAGGGCGCGTGCGCTCGCTAGAAAGAGAGAGACAGAGAGACAGAAAGTGAGAAATCACCCCCCAGGGGGGGGATGGCCACGCCGCAGTCCCTTCTCCTCCATTCTCCTCTCGGGATCTTGGGCACGCACGCACACGCACCCAGCGTGAGTTTTAAGCCACTGGGTCCAGGACTCGAACTACGGTTGGCTACATGGGAGTCCAGCGACATAGCCATTATGCCAACTGCTGGTCCCTCTTTCTAAAGCTTTTTATTGAGGAGACATTTGTGGAGATTTATACCTCCAGAGATATTCCTGAAAGTTACTGGGGAGAGGGACTGGCATGGTGGTTAAGGGTGATGGACTGCCATATGGCCAACTGTGGTTCGAGTCCCAGACCTGGTGGCTTGTCTTCTTGCTTTCTTGCATTTTCTCTTTCTCTCTCTTTCTCTCGCTCTGTCCCTCTTTGGTCAAATTTAAATAAGTAAATAAAGTTAAATAAAATGATTCTTAAAAAAGTTACTGGGGAGGGAACCAGCAGTTAGCGTAATGGCTATGTTGCTGGACTCCCATGTAGTTTACTGCGGGTCGTGTCCCGGACCCGGTGGCTTAAAACTCACGCTGGGTGCGTGTGCGTGCGTGCCCAAGATCCCGAGAGGAGAATGGAGGAGAAGGGATTGCGGCGTGACCATCCCCCCTGGGGAGTGATTTCTCGCTTTTTGTCTCTCTGTCTCTCTCTGTCTTTCTGGCGAGCGCACGCGCCCTATAGCAAAAAAAAAAAAAAAAATCTCTCCAAAAAAGTTACTGGGGAGAGAGAGGTTTGAAATTAGAACAAGAGCTACTTTAGCTCGGTACAGTAGGAGGGTGAGAAGAATGAACAGTGGCCGGAGAGGCAAAAGGGCATCTATAAATGAATGGAGCAGGATGGGTTTCTGTCTTACAACAATGACATATGTCAGCTCCTGCTCCTGCTTTCTGTATGTAGGTTAGTATGATTTAATGTGGATACTGAATCCACAGAGCTGAGCTGATCTGGAAGGATCATTTTGATTTGGAGTTTGTATAGGACAGGTTAGAATAACACCAGCATTTGATCGAAAGGTAACATTAACAAGTATATTTATAAATTGATCTTCTGTGAGACTGAAAAGATAAGAACTTCCTGGTTCCTAGAAGGTCCTATCATATCCGTTATTCTCCAAATGTCTATCAGTTTTTAAAAATGACGCATTATTTCTAGTGGTGCATTGGGAGAAAACTGTAGAGCTGGGAACCACATGGCTGGCTACAGGTTTGGATCCTTGGGTTGGCTTGAAAACACACTGGCAAGTAGAAAGGCACAGCTGTGTAGTGTCTGAGGCCCCATAGGAGGCCTGGGTTCGGTTCCCTGCCCAACCTAAACAGGCTGGGCATGGTGACGCATATCCTAGTAACTGGGCAGATGTGTGCCCCGTGTACTCAGGAAGGCCTCTGGACTTGTACCGGAACCTTCCCATGTGGATTGCCTCACAGAGCATTGTGTTTTACTGCTGTGCTAGTGTCACATACAGATTTAAAACATTTTTTAAAAATAGAATTATTTAACTTCTTTTATTATTCTTATTTTTGAATCTGATCATAGAGAAACAGAGTGAGAGAAGGAAAGTGAAAGCAAGCCAGCAGTTCTGGGACCTGAACCGCAGTTGGCCATATGGGAGTCCAGCACCCTTAACTACCATGCCACCTGCCAGCCCCAGATTTAAAACATTTTTAAAACAGTTGTACTGTGTATAGATTTTTAAATCCTGCTTTTTTTTTTCTTTAACATTATGGATATTTCTTGCATCATTAAATATTTAGGAAGAAGATGACTTTTAAGATGATTTTTAAGCATTTACTCGAACAATGTTTTTTACTTGGGGCGAACTTCAGTTCTAGAGTTTCGTAGGGTTACATATGTAATACGGATAATGTAGCATAACTAGCAGTGCTAGGTGCATAAGAGACATTCAGCAATTTCTGCTGGACATTGTGTCCAGAACTAACTAGGCACTGTCAGTTTTCAGAGCATTTTCTCATGTGTTGTAGGGTGGGGGTACAGGTAATTCTATGAAAATTAATGAAGTAGGGGGGCTTTTCTCTTTGCTAAAGGAAAAATAACACATTCTTTTTGAATGATAACTTATTTTTTAAGCACATCCTGCCTGAACTGATGAACTCACATTTCTGGGCCTGAACAATTTCTGTTGAAAGACATTTGTAGAGAGTTCCAAAAGTGCATATAAACATGGCAGGTTCATAGCTCTGGAGAAAGAGTAACCTAAGGAGGCAATATGGTTTCCCTGTTTATTGGCCTCTGTTGCTATGGTTGTTGACACCTCTCATGGAGCCAGCACTCTTGCTGCCAATGCATTCTAAGAGGTGCTATATGCTGAGAGTGGTTTTATGCCATCCATGCCTGTTTCAGGCTTGGAACCCATGGATGCTTTAGGAGCTTGGCTTATGACTTAGCAATTACCTTTCCTTTTTTAAACAATTATTTCATTTAAATTTATTTATTTATTTTAATTTGACCAGAGAAGGACAGAGAGAGAGAGAGGGAGAGGGAGAGCGAGAGGGAGAGGGAGAGGGAGAGGGAGAGGGAGAGGGAGAGGGAGAGAGAGAGAGAGAGAGAGAGAGAGAGAAAGTGAGAAAGCTACCAGGTCCAGGACTCGAACTGTGGTCGACCATGTGGGAGTCCAGTACCTTTAACCACCATGTCACCTGCTGGCCCCACAATTACCTTTTCTTAACCAAAACAAAACACTGTTCATATTTTAAAGGTCTCAAACATTCCCTCTGTTACAGTTAGAATGTGTCCTCCAAAGTTTCATGTGTTGGAAACTTAATCCCTAATGTAACAGCGTTGAGATGATTAGGTCATGAAGGCTCTGCCCTTACCAAAGTGGGTGGGTTCCTTTTTTTTTTTTTTTTTTTCTTGCTATAGTGTGTGTATGCTTGAGACAGAGAGAGAAAGAGAGAGAGAGAGAGAGAGAGAGAGAGAATGAGAAATCACTCCCCAGGAGGGATTACCACATTGCAATCCTTTCCCCGCCAGTCTTTTCTTGGGATTTTGGGCACACATGCACATGTGCCTGGGGTGATTTTCAAGCTGCAGAGTCTGAGACTTGAGCCATATTGTCAGCCATGTGGGGTCCAGTGCCCTAACCTCCAGGCCACCTGCTGGCCACAGGGTGGGTTCCTTTTGAAGGATGAGTTCAGTCCCTTTCTCTCACTCTCTTTCACCCATGCAGTGCCTTCTACCATGTTATGATGCAGCAGGAAGGCTCTCCCCAGATGCTGGCACCTTGATCTTAGACGTCCGAGCCTCTAGAACAGTGAAGACATACATTTTTGTTCTTTATATAAATTATCCAGTCTATAGTATTCTATTTTAGCAATACAAAATAGACTCACACACGCTCCATCCATCCCTCCACCCACCAACATCAGTTAAGCATCCACCTTCACTGCAGCCAGTGCCTTTTGGAGAAGTCTCTGAAGACCCCTTTTGAGTTTTCTGGTTGGAGCTATGTGAACTGCGTTTAGATTGAAATCAGAAACGGTCAGGCTTGTGAGTTCTCTTTTTATAGAGCTCTCCACAGTCTTCCTCCAGATTACTTTGTACACACATGCCATATGTACATTTTCTGCTTGGTGCAATTATACAGCCTTTTACAACCCATTGCCCACACTGGGCAGTGAGCTGACCAGGTGCCTTCCTGCAGTAAAGGGAGGTACCGAAGGCAGTGCTGCCAAGCACTCTTTTTTTTTTTTTGGAGAGGTTTTGCTATAGGGCACGTGTGCTTGCCAGACAGACAGAGAGAGACAGAGAGACAGAAAGCAAGAAATCACTCCCCGGGGGGATGGCCACATTGCAATCCCTTCTCCTCCATTCTCCTCTCAGGATCTTGGGCATGCATGCACATGCTCCCAGAATGAGTTTTAAGCCCTCGGGTCCGAGACTCGAACTGCAGTCGACTATGTGGGCGTCCAGTGACATAGCCATTATGCTAACTGCTGGTTCCCCCAAGCACTCTTATGAAACTCAATTTGTCTTCTTTTGAGACATTCCTGTTTGGAGAGTTCCAAAATAATTCTTGAAGGCAGCTGCAGTTAGATGTGGTATATGTAAAATCTTATGTATAAGCAAACCATTTTTTAAAAAAAGATCTGAGGACATGGAAAAATTTCTTTTTTTAAAAAAGAATTATTTTACCTAACTTTATTTTTTAAAATTACTTTAATTTGACCAGAGAGGGACAGAGTGAGAGAGAAAGAGAGGGAAAATAAAAAAGCAAGCTGCCAGGTCTGGGACTCGAACTGCCATCAGTCATGTGGGAGTCCAGTGTCCCTAACCACCATGAGCCTACTTTCTTTTCTTCTTAATAAGATAGTATCATTTATGTTTGACCACAAAACAGCAATTTCTAAATTGTTAACATGGCGCTTTGGTTTCATATATCTCATTTTAACATGGTTCCCCAAATTAGCGAATAGTTGAAATACTTTCATGAAGAGTAGAATAGGTAACCATAAAGAGATTAAATGAGTCACCTAAAGTCATTCTAGTCATTCTTTAATTTTCTCCTCCCCCCTTTTCTTTGTTTCTCTTTCTCTCTGTATCCTGTTGCTTAGACTCCCTGGGAAGGCCTCTAGACTTGTGTTGCTCTGAGCACCTGTGTGACCTTGAGCAAACTGTTTGATCTCCCAAAGTCAGTCATTATATCTATAAAAATTCAAGATTTTCCAATGATTTGTGAATTTATGACAGAATTTGGACTCAGGAAGCTGGAAATAGTACCAACAGTTTGGGTAATGGTATAAAAGTCTTGATTTGACTTAATTTAATCTGGATCTGTGACATCTATTAATTGTAAACAAACAAAAACAAAACCAGACCTCTCAGACATATTGTCATCTCAGTGCCCTAGGAAGCAGATGTTAAATGTAAATTTAGAGGGGATCTTCCCCTTCCCCAGACCAAAGGCCTCATTATACGGTGGAGGAAGTTCATGCCAGGGTTAGCCCTTGAGGGCTGTGGTGCTGAGGTTAGTCATCCTTGCTCCTGGCCAGTGATTTTCAGCCTCCCATTTGTCTTTGGTGAAGTTGATTGACGTTTTATAGGACCTATGTGGAACTGACAGATTCTATCCCATTCCTCCAGTGAGCTCATGGGCGAGTCCCTGCAATACTATTTCAGCTCAGCGTCCTTTCAATCAGTGGAAGAGACTGGAGAACTTTCTTTCCTTTGTCACTAAATTCTTGTCCTTATCAAGTTACTCTTTAGGGTCCTTTTTTTAAAAAAATAAAAAAAAAAAAAATAAAGAGCCTTGCTCCATAGTTTAGAGGGCTAGAGATAGAAATAGGCTTCCCACAGAAGCCTTCTGGTGCCTGGAACACCACAGTGACTGTTACTCAGATGGCAGATGACAGGACAAGATATTTGTTATCAAGATGGTTGGTCAGAGGTTCTCATTCTTCATACCTTCTCTGCAGTTGAGTCAAGAGCTGCCCAGACCTAGGGTCCCAGGTGGTTTGACATGGTTGCTGATCTGAACTGTGTGGGGTTTGCCTCTTCTTTGTTTCAGGGCTATTTCTTCCTGTTCCTCATCACCCACAGTGTTTATTGAGTAACTGCATGAAGCTTTAATTTAGCACCCAAAGCTGGAAGACAGAGTGTTATTTTCCAGGAGTCGCCCTCCATCCCGCCAAGAGATAGGACTTACACATAAAAGACAAACAACCACACTAGGCCTCCCAGGCCCCATGAAATATGAACTTAGGTGCCAATCTGCTGGGGGAGGAGCCTCTGGATCCCCGGGCCACTGAAGTGTGGGCTCATTGCTGACCTGTCCCGCTGGTCAGGCTCCTCTTGTGAATGCCATGTGCCAGCTGTAGTGTTGGTATTGGAGTTGGATCAAAGCTCATTCCTGTTAACCTGCAGAAATGAGCAGGTAAACAAATGGGAGCCATAAAGTAGGGACTAAAATGAAAGTTTGTCTACTGTGATTAGCAACTGGCCCTTCTCCAAATTCCACCTGATCTGTGTGGAGCTGTGGTGTCTCATTTCAAGTGTCTTCTCACAGCATCTGACCCAGGGCTGTGGGTAACAATACACCGGTGTTTGCCAAGGATAACAATGATGAAGTGGCTATAGGAGCAAGGCATTAGGGGCAGCTTGAAATCAGAACTAGCAGGACTGTGGGTGGGGGTGAGAACAAGCGACTGTGAGGCCGTTGCTGACAGCTGCTGACTCACCCTGTGTCTGGGAGGTTACTTAACCTGTCTCTGCTCCTGCTTCCTGGTGTGTGAACTTGCTTTAGTATTGGCAAGCTGACGGCATAAGAAGAAAAAGCAAAGCTACATGGAAATCACAGGCGACCCTCTTTTAAAATTTATTAATTAATTAATTTATTTTACTAGTTGGGGGAGATTCCTCAACAGAATCTCACTCCGTGATCCTCCTTCCAGACTTCCTAGCTAGGATCATGTCACCTGGAACTGAACCCTGATCTTACACATGGCTTCCAGCACTGCAGAATATGCTCTACTGCTGGACCCGATAGCTGGGCCTAGGTGATCCTTATTTTATGTAACAAATAAGTATCAGTCAGATTTCTGCAACAATCCTCCAGGTGTTGAATCTCTTCAACCCCAAGGGGAGTGGGGTGATAGGAACAGTAAGGGATCAGATGTTAGACTTGAAGCTATGTCACTTACTGAATAGGCATGGGGACATTACACAGTTGTTCTGGGCCTCTATCACTGAATGAAGAGGTGCTGGAGTGGATGATGTCTTAATGTATCTCCTGGCTTCCTTTGTGCTTGTGTCCACCATATTGAATGTTGCCTTAATTGGTGCCTGGGTATGGGATGTGTCTTGGGCAGAGGAAGACCACATCTGGCCTCGCATATCTTCTCTTCTTGGCTTTTCCCTACGTGGCTGACATGCATCTCTTCCTGGTAGACAGAGCTGGGGCTCCATTGCAAGAATGCACAGTTGACTGGGCAGGGTCATTGGGGTCAGCTTATGCACATAATAACCTGGTCAGATTAGCTGCCTTGATTCTAGAGAATTAAGCCCAAGGAAATTAGTACCTTGGGACTAAAGAATAGGGGAGAGAATGGGTCTTGTGCCTGGTCACTAAGTGGAAGGGCCAGCAGGTGGGGTGGTGGTTAAGGTGCTGGACTCCCACATGACCGACTGTGGCTTGAATTCTGGACCTGGAGGCTTGAAAATCGTGCCACATGTGTGTGCCCAAAATCCCAGGAAGAGTGTGGGGAAAGATTGGAGCACGACCATCCCCTAGGGAGATAATTTCTCACTTTTGCTCTCACTGTCTCTCTCTCTGTCTCTTTCCAGCAAATGCATACATCCTATGCTCTCCCTCCCCCCAAAATCATGGAAACCATGTATTATGAAAAAGCTATATGTAGATTTCAAAATATTTGCAGCAAAATTAACTCAAACTTTAATTAACACTCTCCATGAAATTTGAAATCCCTTCATCTATGTTAAATCACTTATGGGGTCATTGGAAACGTCATGATGCATTTTGGCACAGAAAAATATGTCATGACTTTTCCGACAACCCAATAGAACCATACCTTGCACACAGTGGAAACTCTGTAGTATTCATTGTTCTTGTTATTATGACCCTCAACCTTTACCTGTATTCAGCGATCCATGGCAGACCACAGACATGGAGAGTCATGCCAGAGGAACTTAAAAGCCTATTTATGTCAGACTCACAAGACACAGCTTTTATATCCCAGGACAGCAGAGAAGTATTCTTGGGGAGGTGCCCTTCATCAATAATGGTGAATGGATTGCCAGTACTCTCTGTACAAGCTATTTCTTCTGACTTGTTAATTATCTTTACCCTTTGTGTCCCTTTACACAGGGCTTTGCATCACAGATTGCTTGCTCCACCCTAGAGAGAAGGTGAAAGTTGTGCCTCTGTCATAAATGCTATGTCGAACTCTAGGTTTGCGTTCTTGCACTTTCGTGCCCCTTCCTCACCTCCAGTTATAATGTTAGCATGGTTGACAAATTGACATGCTCTAGTAAGCAGTTCTCAGAGAGTCCATCGTGAACTTTCTAAATAGAGACGCAGACACATCTCACAAACATTGATTGAATAGTTCGCATGTGCTGGGCTCGGAGGGAGACATGGGTGAAAGGCAGCCTCTGCTATTGATTCCACTGGTATCCTCCCCTCGGGTTCCTAGACCCCTTGGGAGACATGCGACTTAAAAGACCCAATGCCTGAAAACAGGTAAGAATTGTCGTGAAAGATCATCTTCCTAGAATCCATGTGATACCAGAAAATTCATTTGGCAAAAAAGCAGCACAGTGAGTTAACAGTATTAAAATGCGAAGTATCTGGTATGGCCAGAGGAGCTGACTAGTCCTTTTGTCGACTTGTAGCCGCAGTCTGCGTGTGTCTGCTCAGCTTTCTTACGGCGAGGCTTTTCCCTCAGGATCCTCATCAGCTTTTTCCAGTATTTAGATGATTAAACTCACAGATGGCAGCTTCTAAGTTATTATGCCACTGATTAAAGAATTGTTAAGGCAGATTTATTTCTCTAAATACAAACACATGCAAAACTAAGATTTTGGCCCAAACTTTGCTAGACACAATAGTGTATTGTTTCTCTTCTCAAAATATATTCCATTATAAACTTGTGTTATAAAACAACAGTGCCTGGCATTTATATTATGGTGTTTGTCTCCAAAGAATTATAAACTCTTAACTGCCTTTTTAAGAAGAGACTCAGTCTCTCCAAGTTTTTTCTTTTCCTTTCTGCCATCATCACTAACATCCTTAGATCTGATAATATACATGGAAACACTGCATGGCAGACAGTGAATACTCACTAATTCTGATTCTTCTCTGTATCAGTAACAGATGTATTCACAGTTAAACATGCATGCTCCTTGCCCCGTATTATTGCATCTTTGTTTTCTTTGGGGGCAAGTAAGGAACTGGGGTTTATTGTGATTTTTTTTTCACTGTTAGCATGATTTAAGTGTCATTCAAAGCAAATGGGAACTATTGGCTTTAGTTTCACGCCATCTTTGAGGCTGTCAGGAATGTCATGACGTATTTTCTGTTTTCCTGTGCAAAAATGCATCGTGACTTTTCTGACAACCTAATAGATCCAGATAGTTGTTCTTAAAAAAATACAAAACTCCTATCTTAATATACTGATAAGATTTTTATATAGACCTGTGACCACCTCCCCTCATACAAATAAATTATTAACTTAAAAAAAACTTTATCAAGGTTTCTGGATACCAAACCTATATAAAACTTTAGGCCTGGGTCAGCTGGTGGCCTGGTGGTTAAGATGGCTGGATTTCACATGGCCAGCTGTGCGATTGAGTCCCAGACCTGAGAAACATGCCGAGTGGTTGTGTGTGCATATGTCCAAGATCCTGAAAGCAGACGTGAAGGGGAAGGGAATGAGGCATGGCCGGCCCCGATGGGGAGTACTTTGTCTCTCTTCTCCAGCCATTGCAGGTGCCCTTTGGCAAATTATATATATATATATAATTTATATATAAAGAAAGAAAAAAAATATATATATAAAGAAAGAAAATTAGACCCAGTCTGTTGGTGCAATTGGTAGCAAACGGACTTGCAGTATTGGAAGCCACAAGGCTGCCTACAGATCTGGAGGGGTCATAAGTTTGAAAACGTGCCAAATTTGTGCCTATGGGTCCAACATCCTAAGAAGCTAGAGGGCTGGGAAGAGAGATCATGGCATGACAACACCGTTGGAGAGTCTCTCTTTCATACATGCTCATCCGTGCTCTATCAAGACTAAAAAGAAAATATACTTAGAAAAAATATTAAAAATTGCATTTGTTTACATCATAACAGTTTGAAAATGGAAAGTACCCAGGAATAAATCTAATAAAAGATGCACAAAACCCTTATCTAGGAAATTAAAAAAAAAAATGAAATGACATTAAGAGTTCTAAATAGAAGAAAGCAATACTATTTTTTTTTTCTTCTTTTTGGAGAGGTTTTTGCTATAGGGTGCATGTGCTCGCCAGAAAGACACAGAGAGAGAGACAGAGAGACAGAAAGCGAGAAATCACCCCCCAGGGGAGATGGCCATGCCGCAAACCCTTCTCCTCCATTCTCCTCTCGGGATCTTGGGCACACACGCATACGCGCCCGGCGTGAGTTTAAGCCACTGGGTCTGGGACTCGAACCACAGTCGACTACATGAGTCCAGCAACATAGCCATTACACTAACTGCTGGTCCCACAATACCATTTTTATTATTGGTGACTCAATATTATAAAATGTCAGCTCACCACAGCATGATCTAAATCAATACAATTTTTTTTTTTTTTGGAGAGATTTTCACTGTAGGGTGCGTGCGCTCGCCAGACAGACAGAGAGAGACATAGAGACAGAAAGCGAGAAATCACCCCCCAGGGGGGATGGTCACACCTCAATCCCTTCTCCTCCATTCTCCTCTCAGGATCTTGGGCACGCACGCACACGCGCCCGGCATGAGTTTTAAGCCACCGGGTCCGGGACACGAACCGCTGTCGACTACGTGGGAGTCCAACGACATAGCCATTACGCTAACTGCTGGTTCCCTAAATCAATACAATTTAAATCAGAATTGCAACAGGATGTTTTGGGGAGTGGGATTTGATGTGTCCATACTCAGATTTATATGGCAGTTGAGAAATTGACATTATAATGCTACAAATAGTTATGGCACTGTGGTGTTAGCACTAGGAGAAACAAATTGACTAATGGAAACAAAATAGAGACCTAGGACGGAAACCCCCACAGATGGGTAATTGGTTCTTTACATTTTGGCCTTGTGTACAAGTGGGTAGAGAAAGGAGTATTCAGTAACTAGTGCTGAGACAGCTTGAAAGTCATTATCTTCATAGGGACCAGCAGTTAGCGTAATGGCCATGTCACTCCCACATAGTCAACCGTGGTTCGAGTCCTGCACCCGGTGGCTTAAACTCACGCCGGGCGCGTGTGCGTGAGTGCCCAGGATCCCGAGAGGAGAATGGAGGAGAGGGGATTGCGGCATGCCCATCCCCCCTGGGGGTGATTTCTCCCTTTCTGTCTCTCTGTCTCTCTCTGTCTGTCTGGCGAGTGCACGCGCCCTATAGCAAAAACTTCTTCTTCTTCAAAAAAAAGTCATTACCTTCATGAGGGTTACAGTGAAGCCCAGTACACCATATATGAAAGATTAATTATAAGTAGATTAAACGTTTGAATGTGAAAAGCAAATTCTGAACAGCTTAATAATACAGAATATTTTTATGACTTATGCTGTAGGGAATGACTTTTTTGAAGAAGATACAAAAAGCAAACCATGAACTAAAAGATTGATAAATTTGACTATATTAAATAAAGAACATCAATTCATGGAAAGGCATCATTTAAAAATGGACAAACTCAGAGAAGTTATTTGTAATATATTGGGTTGTCAGAAAAGTCACACTTTAGCACAGAAAAACAGAAGAATACATCATGATTGTTCTGATGACCTAATATATAACAGAAAAAAATTAGTATTATGAATATATAAAAAATGTTACTACAAATAAAGGAGAAAAAGACAGATAATACAACAGAAAATCGGCAATACCTATGTTCGAACAGGCATTTCCGAGAAAACAGGCATAGCCAATATACATAGGAAGAAATGCCTAAACATCAGAATTTAGGAACTCCAAGTTAAAGCCATAGTGAGATACCATTTTATACCAACTACTATTGGCAGAAGTTTGGGCCTGATACGGTGAAGTGCTGATATAATCAGGAGATGCTGATTAGTGGAAATTCTTGTATACAGTTGCTAGGACTATAACTTGGCACAACAGTTTTGGGAATTTTCTTTTAACTCCATTACTAACTAATGGGTATATGGTCCTACCTTTTTACCCCACACACAGATCCTCCTGGAAAGAGAATGGTCTCTGGAATCAGACCAGTATTTGCATCAGAATTTTGCCATTTCCTAGTGGTGTGACCTAGAGCATAATGACTGTCTCAGCTCTTTTATATGAATGTTCTGTAACGTGACTGCAAATTCTCAGCACACAGTATATGTCACTAAAGGCAGCCATGTTTATTAATATCTGATTAATAGACTTGCTTCTTATGACCTACTCTTACCCTTCTTTGTTACTGCCTGCGGTACATCTAATAGGTGGGCAGGAAAGTTAGGTTTGCTTTAGATTTGCAGGGTTTCCACTAAACGCCCAACTCTTATTGTTTTTATTTTATTCTGCACAAACCTCCCTGCTACGTGCCCCTCCAAGTTACCATACGAAACATTTTCACATGTGAAATCCCTTACTTATTGCTTTGAGCTCATTCTCTGCCAATAAAGTCAGACCTGGTATCCACCATTAGCTGATAGTGGACGTGATCAGAACACAGAAGGTTATTACACTGAGAGGATGGGTTGTTTCTTTATTACTGGGCACCTTAACTGCTTCTCAAAATGACAACCTCAGCATTGCCAAGTCTACTGTGAAGCAGAGGGCTAAGGTATGAATGCAGTCAAGGCACACACCTAGTAGCTCTTTTGCAATTCAGCAGTCTCAGAGATAAATTTGCTCTTCTTCTGAAATCTTATTTTTTTTATATTAGTAGGTGCAAAAAAGCTCAAGTGGAGTTACCTGCAAATGCCGGCATGTGATTGCTGTGCTCATTCATACATTAAAAAGCCAGAATCAACAAAAGAGAGAGACTGCTAACATCTAAGTACAATACAACAAAATGGGGCAAAATGATAAAGAGGCAATAATTCCAAGTGAATTACAGACTCCAAAGACTTGGCAAATTTTGAGGAATTGTTAAATTGAGGCTTTCGAGTTGAGAATAAATAATTTGACGACTTAAATGATTAGGGTGACAGATATTTTTGAATTACAAGAGAGGTTTTTAAGAAGCTTAAAGAATGAATTCAGGAGATCTTGGGGCCTCTTGCTGTAATCTGTGCATTTGGGGACCTTTCTTATATCCAAGCTTTTTAATTGCTTAACAAAGATTTAAAAGCTCATCCTCGCTTTTATGAAGATCCTTAAAGAGTGACAATAAAGATCAGTGTGAGGGAAGTTAGGGAAATTAGGAACATAGTGCTTTGAACATCTTTCCTATCTCGCAAGGAGTTTGGGCCCATCTCTGGCTATCTGTGAAGCTGTTTCCAGAGGGGCTCTGTTAGGGTTACTGTAACTGTTTAAGTTAAACACAGACACAGGAGCCAAGCCAGAGGATTAGATCTGACATTTGAACTAGTCTGGGCCTTTTCCCCCCGCTTTCTTCTCCACTTAACATTTTGATTTCTCTCGTGTAAATATTGTTAATCCAGATCTTTCTGAGCCAGCACTGTGGTGACCGAGCATCCTGGTTTGCCTGGGACATGAGACTTTTCAGTGCTGAAACTGGTATTGTCCTGAACAAACTGGGATGGCCGGTCACCCTAGCTTACACCTACTTTGTATGCCTGGTGTAAGTGTGCCATCTCGGCGTACACATTTACAGTGGGTTGAGTAGTGCCCCCTCCCACTCCCCCCCAAAAAGATAAGTTTGCCTGGAACCTTAGAATTTGTCCTTTTTGAACAATGGCCTTTTATCTTTTTTTAATTTGTGGTTTTAAAAAAATCAAACCTGGGGAACCAGCAGTTAGCGTAATGGCTATGTCGCTGGACTCCCACGTAGTCGACCGTGGTTCACGTCCCGGACCCGGTGGCTTAAAACTCATGCTGGGCGCGTGTGCGTGCGTGCCCAAGATCCCGAGAGGAGAATGGAGGAGAAGGGATTGCGGCGTGACCATCCCCCCTGGGGG
>NW_006160045.1:5047359-5060066 GCF_000334495.1 Tupaia belangeri chinensis
GCGGCTAGACCCCGCGCCCTACAGTGAAAATCTCTCCAAAAAAAAAAAAAAGAAAAAAGAAAAAAAAAATCAAACCTGAAATCTACCCTCTTAACTAATTTTTTTAGTGTATACTACAGAATTGTGAACTATGTGCACATTGTTGTATAACAGCTCCCTAGACGTTTTCAGTCTCACGTGAGTGAAACGCTATGCCCATTGGATAGCAACTTCCTGTTTCCTCCTCCCCTGGTTCTGGCAACCACCATTCTATTTTTTTTTTTTTTTCTTTTATGAGTCTATTTTAGGGCCCTCATGTAAGTGGAATCATGCAGCATTTGTCCTTCTGTGACTGGCTTATTTTAATTAGCATAAAGTCCTCAGGCTTTATGTACTTTGTAGTGACAGGACTCCTTTTTTTTTTTTTTTTTTTAAGAATTATTTTTATTTAACTTTATTTCTTTATTTCTTTATTTTAATTTGGCCAGAGAGGGATAGAGTGAGAACAAGAGCAAAATCGAGATTGAGAGAGAGAGAGAGGAAAAGTGAGAAAACAAACCGCCAGGTCTGGGACTCAAATTGTGGTCTGCCATATGGGAATCCACTGCCCTTAACCACCACACCACATACTGGCCACAAGACTCCTTTTTTAAGGCTGGATAAAAATATTCCATTGAAGGTACGAGGATGCTTCAAAAAGTTATTTGAAAAATAGAATTATTGGGAACCAGCAGTCAGTGTAATGGCTATGTTGCTGGACTTCCATGTAGTCGACTGCGGTTCGCGTCCCGCACCCGGTGGCTTAAAACCCACGCGGGGCGCGTGTGTGTGCATGCCCAAGATCCCGAGAGGAGAACTTTTTAATATGATGGCTATCTTAAAAAAGCAGGAAGTGATATCTCATTGCAGTTTCGATTTGCTTTTCCATGATGATTACTGATATTGAGTATCTTTTAGTATATCTGCAGACCATTTTTATTTTTTGGAGGAATGTCTATTTATGTCATGCCCATTTTTAAACTGGATTGTTATGATCTGTGCTATAGAGTTGTAAGCGTTCCTTATCTATTTTGGATATCATATGTATTTTTTTTCCTCCCGATTCATGGGTTGCTCCTTCATTTTGTTGATAGTTTCCTAAATAGCTGTGTAGAAGCTATTTAGTTTTGTATCGTCTCACTTGTCTACTTTTGCTTTTATTGTTTGTTGAATTTAGTCGAGTGCTTTTATTGCATGTATTGAGATGACCATGTGAATTTCATCTTTTATTCTGTTGTGGCGTATCACATTAATTGACTTTTGTGTGTTGAATCATTCTGGCATTTCAAGGATAAATCCCACTTGGTCATGGTGTATTTTTGTTTTTAAAAAATTACTTTAAGTTTAGTCATTGTCATTATTTTATTTTATTGTTTGAAGTTGACCAGAAAGAGAGCGAGAGAAGGAAAATGAGAAAGGAAGCTGTTAGGTTTGGGACTCAAACCACAGTTAGCCACGTGGGAGACCGGCCGCCTTAACCACCATGCCACCTGCCAGCCCCATGGTTTATGATCCTTTAAATGTGCTGTTGAATTAGGATTTCTGATATTTTGTAGAAGATATTTTATATTCATCAGGGATATAGGCCTATAGTTTTCTTTTCTCACAATCTTTTTCTAGTTTTGTTATCAGAGTAGTGTTAACCTTATAAGATGAATTTGGAAGCATTCTCTCTTCTTTCATTTTTTATTTTTTGGAAGATTTTTGAGAAGGATTAACATTAATTCTTTTTT
The DNA here is from genome assembly GCF_000334495.1 of Tupaia belangeri chinensis. NCBI lineage: Eukaryota > Metazoa > Chordata > Mammalia > Scandentia > Tupaiidae > Tupaia > Tupaia belangeri. The sequence continues at coordinate 5,049,111 of NW_006160045.1, forward strand.
TTTTTTTTTGAGAGGTTTTTCACTATAGGGCACATATGCTCGCCAGACAGACAGAGACATAGAGACAGAAAGCGAGAAATCATCCCCCAAGCGGGCATGGTCACACCACAATCCCTTCTCCTCCATTCTCCTCTCGGGATCTTGGGCACGCACACACACGCGCCCAGCGTGAGTTTTAAGCCACCGGGTCCGGGATGTGAACCGTGGTCGACTACATGGTAGTCCAGCGACATAGCCATTACGCTAACTGCTGATTCCCATTAATTCTTCATTAAATATTTGGTGGAATTCTCCAGTGAAGATATTATAGGTCTTTTTTGTTGTTGGGGGATTTTTGATTACTGATTTAATCTCCTTACTATTATAGGTCTGTTCAGATTTTCTGTTTCTTCATTACTTAGAATGGTAGTTTGTGTGTTTCTAGTTATTTATCCATTTCTTCTAGATCATCCATTTTATTGGTGTGTAATTGTTCACAATAGTCTTATAATTCTTTTAATTTCTGTGGCATCAATTATAATGTCTTCTTTCTCATCTGTGTTTTTATTTATTTGAATATTCTCTCTTTTCCCTTAGTTAAGTTAAAGCTTGTTAGTGTTATTATCTTTTCAAAATTCTAACTCTTAGTTTCTTTGAATTTTTTTCCTTATTCTCTATTTCATTTATTTCTGCTCTAATCTTTAGTACTATTTTTCCTTCTGCAAACTTTAGCCAGAGTCTCTTTTTCTAATATCTTTGGATGTAAGGTTGGGTTGTTTATTTGAGATCTTTGTTTGTTTGTTTTAAATAAGTATTTACCACTATAAACTTCTTTCCTAGTATTGCTTTATGCTGCTTCTCATATGTTTGTGTTGGTAGGTTGTGTTTGCATTTTTGTTTGTCTCAAGATAATTTTCTATTTAAAAATTTCTTTATTTCATGAGAGAGTGAGAGAGTAAGAGCATGCACATGGCAGGCCCCTTCTGCAAAGTCTCATGCCGTGATCCTCCCCCAGGCTTTCTTGCCAGCCAGGATCCATGGTACATAAGCATGTGCCTGGCATGTATAAGTGAATTCGAGGACTGAACACGAATCTTTCTCTCACCTCTAGCATTGTAGAGTAGTGCATTACTGTGACTTAGCCTGTCTCAAGATATTTTCTAAATTCTTTTGTGAATTCTTCCTTGTTCCATAGGTTGTTCAAAAGTGAGCTGTTTATTTTCACATATTTCTGAGACTTCTAGTTTTTCTTCTGCTATTGATTTCTACTTTATTCCATTGTGGTTGGACAAAGTACTTGGTTTGATTTCTATTTTCTTTAATTTGTTAAGTCTTTTTTTTTTTTTTTTTTTAATTCTAGAGGGTGTGTGCATCAGAGAAAGAGAGAGAGATACAGAGGAAGAGAGAAAACCCTCCAATGAGCTTGATCAGACCACAATCCTTTTTCCTCAAATTCTCTATCCTGCCAGGATCCTACGCTTGCATATACATGCCTGACGTGTTTTTCAAGCCAACAGGGCCAAGACTTGATCCCTGGCTGACCACACAGAATCTGGCTTCCTCAGTACAGTGCCCACCTGTTCCACCACAGGGATGGCCCTTTTAAGTCTTATTTTGTGCCCTGTATATGATCTATTCTGGAGAATGTTTTGTGTGCACTTGAGAAGAATGCATAGTGTGCTACTGTTGGGTGAAATGTTTTATATATATCCGTTAGATTATTCAGTCTATAGTTTAATTCCAATCCTCTGTTTCATTATTGGTCTTCTGTCTGGATAGACTGTCCACTATTTTTTAAAAAAGAATTATTTATTTCATTGTATCTATTAATATTTTTTATTTTAAGTATATTTATTTTACATTCATTCACTGAACATCATCCCAGCATACAAAATGTGATTGCCCATCCAGAATATACTGTATAGTAACTTACACGAGTTATCAACAAATAATTTTCTTTTTCTCATTTCATATACACACACACACACACACACACACACATACACACACACACAGAACCTCCCCCCGTTTCTCACCCTCTGCCATTTCCCTCTCTTCTCCCACCATTAGAGTTAAATAAAAAGTTTTGAAAAAAAGAAGATACAGAGGAGAAGTCCATGTGAAAGTAGAGTCAGAAATTAGAAGGATGTGTTGATAAATAAAGAAATGCTAAGGATTGGTGGAAACCACCCAGAAACTAGAGAAGAGGCATGGAATGGATGCTTCCTCAGAAAGAACCAACCTTGCCAGTACCTTGATTTCAAACCTCTGGCCTCTAGAACTTGGAGGGAATACATTTCTGTTGTTTTAAGCCAGCAAGTATATATGGTAATTTGTTAGAGCAGCCCTCACAAATTAATACAGCATGGGTGAAATGACTTTAGGAGTTTTACTATAAAAAACTGGGAGAAAGACTTTAGACATTTTTTTCAAGACAGCAGCCTGTCCTGTTTGCTCAAAGTGAACCCACTGAATCTGTGGCTATTATCACATTGGTGTTTTGGCTGGGAATTTCTGTTCTTTGGTACCCAAACTACATTCCTTCCTGGAGCTCCTTGGGATTGTCCTTGGGGCTGTGGGGGATAGTATGCTAGGTAGAGACTGAACTACGGGCTCCAGATCCCTGACTCACCTGACCAAAAATAACTCTGTTTTAGATGAGTTATTTTTAAGGGATTTAATATAGGATTTTACTTGGGGAAAAATAAAAACAAAAATGAAAAAGCCAGGAAAGCAAAAATACTTTGCCACTTAAAATAAAAGAAAAAGAAACCTCATGAAAGATCTATAGGTTGTATTCTTGCTTTCCTTTCTTTTCTTATGCTATCCCTTGCTTCCATTTTCTGCCTTTTCCAGCTTTAGCTTTTTTGGGGTGCAGCCACTTCTGCAGTCACAGTGACTCCCTGCCGAGTGACTGGGCAATGCAGAGGGAACTTGCAGCAGAATCTCTGGGAGGATGGGAGTTTGAAGAACCCCGGATGCTTCACATAAAACCCCATGGAGGTGTGGCTGCCCTCTTCCCAGCTCCTGAATCTCTATTAAATATAGAATTTTGTTCCCTGTCATGAATGGTATCTCACAAATAATCACATCCTGGGCTGACGTCTCACATTTACTGATGGCCCGTGGAAAAGCATGGAGAGGAAAAGAAAGTAGAAAGGTAGGTTGAGATGATTAAATACTGGGAGTAGGGAAAAGTGGGCAGGCAGGAAAATTATTTTAAAAGGGTTAGGAGGAAAAGGAGGTGGGATAATAACAAAAGGAAAAACCGTGCCTATGTTAGAGTGCTATAATTTCCCCCAAGTATTGCCATAGAAATCACACTTCAGACTCTACGCCATGCATAAATTTGAACAGAACAATTTACCTGTATTGTTCACTCTGTGTCATCAGCATCCTCTTTCTCATGTATCAGTCAGCAGGATTCATTTCATACATCATCCTGTGGTACTGTTGAGTATTCATTTCTTTGCACTGCTTTTGCTGCCAAAATGTCCTCTTTTCATGTCATGGACATCATTAAGTATACTTTTTATTTTACATCGCTTATCATTTTCAAAACTCCTTTATTTCATTACTTTGTATTCAGAATTTCAGGCCTAAATCAATACCCTTGACATAAAGGCAGGTCCCTGTTTTCTCTGGCACTGATAAATCTTGCCTGAATCAGAAATTTCTTTTTCTCTCCAGAAGTCCAGTGTGGGGGAATAGCATGCTTATTAAGTCTTAATTTGTTGCACAGAAAGAGGAAGGTAAAAACTGATGATGGAGGGAACCAGCAGTTAGCGTAATGGCTATGTCGCTGGACTCCCACGTAGTCGACCGCGGTTCACGTCCCGGACCCGGTGGCTTAAAACTCACACCGGGCGTGTGTGCATGCATGCCCAAGATCCCGAGAGGAGAATGGAGGAGAAGGGATTGCGGCGTGACCATCCCCCCTGGGGGGTGATTTCTCGCTTTCTGTCTCTATGTCTCTCTCTGTCTGTCTGGCGAGCGCATGCGCCCTACAGTGAAAATCTCTCCAAAAAAAAAAAAAAAAAAAGTAAAAAAAAACAACAACAATAAAAAAAAACTGATGATGGAGATGCTCTATAAGATAGAATCTATTGCCACCCCCAGCCTTTTACTCTCTGCTTTCGATTCCTTTTTTATATTCTGTTTTCCCTCCCCAAAGAAGGGAAACTTCTTCCTGGGACCAGTGTACCAGGCCAGCCCCAACACTGCCACATGCTTGCTGTTCAGCCATTAGAAACTTAGCTTGTCTTCTATTAAATAGGATCTTACTGGGCCAGGAGGTGGCTGGTGGTTAAGGTACTGGAACTCTCACATGGCTAGCTACAGTTGAGTCCTAGACCTGGTGGCTTGCTTTCTCACTTTTTCTCTCTTTCTTTTTCTTTAGTCTGTGCTCTATAGACAAATTTTAAAAATAGTAAAATTAAATAGATAGTTATTAAAATAAAAAAGGAACTCACTGATCTCTTTGGGGAACGCTTTGATTGATGAAGTACCAGTAATCATTGAGAAGCACCCCCAAGCCAGGGTAATGAATGAGCGAATTTCACACGAGTTGAGCACAGTGAGTGTCCAACAGCTTAAACTGGCCTCTGATTCACAGCCAGTTCCATACAAAGCCTCTGCCATGCTCCTGGAACCTGTGGCTCTCTTGAAGGATGTGGAAGAATCACAGAATGTTACCGCTGATCCCATGCGTGGAACTGTGTTGGGAATAAGACGTCCTAGGGAATTCCTGAGCCACGGGTATCTGTGACAACTCATAATTAGCTGAGACCAAGAGGAGAAGGGATCTTACATCTTCTTCATTGCTGTAGGACAGAGCAGATTCACTTTCCTGATTACGTGTTGAAGCTGAGGCATTCAGGGGTTAGCGTGGTGTCTGTCTGTGTGAAACAGTGACAGCGTAGATCTTCAAGGCTCGTTGTTCATTTCTTCCTGAGTCACATGCTGCTCTCTTGGTAGAGTGCCTCCCACATGCCAATACTCATTTTTTCCCCCTCTTTCTTTTCACTCCCTTGGAGAAGAGGAAGGCCCATTGAAAAGTCTTGCTAGTCAAGGTGAGTTACTCTGGGAGAATATCCAGATGAAGTCTGTAGACAGTCTGGTACCTGTACAGCCTCTTTCTCTTTTATTTTTTGACTTTAATTTTTATGATAAGGTATGTGTGCCAAAAAGGATATGTTGTGTAAATATAAAGTCTAAAGGATAGTAGTGAAAAGAACAACCAGGTACTCTCTACCAAGCTTAAAAGATAGTAGGTCATTAGAAAAGTCATGATGGGGGGGATCAGCAGATGGCATAATGGTTACCTTGCTGGACTCCCACATAGTTGACTGTGGTTCAAGTCCTGGACTCAGTGACTTAAAGGTCACGCCAGGCGTGTGTGGGTGCGTGCCCAAAACCCCCCAGAGGAGAATGGAGGAGAAGGGATTGTGGCATGGCCATCCTTCCCTGTGGGGGGTGATTTCTCACTGTCTGTCTCTCTCTGTCTTTTTGCTATGGAGCACACATGCCCCATAGCAAAAAAACTCTCTGAAAAAAGAAAGTCACAATGCATTTTTGTATAGAAGAAAAGAGAAAAATACGTCCTGACTGTTCCGACGACCCGCTGGCATTATCATAGTACTTTTAAATCCCATGTGTTGTGCTGCCTTGCCTCACTGAAACTTTCCTCCTCCATTCTACCAGAGGTACCCTCTATCCCTTACTTAGTGTTGAGCAACCCCACGGTATTAATGTGGTCTTTACCACATACTAAGCGTTTCAATAATGTATTGTTTAGTTTGCCTCATTTTGAACTTTATGTAAATGGTATGCAGTATGTAGGATATTTTTTAGATTTAAGTTTATTTCTTCTGAGAGAGAGAGAGAGACAAGGGGCGAGAGAGAGAGCATGTGCGTCAGCCCCAACAGGGTCTTCATGTGATCTAGCATCAGCTTGCCAGTTATAGGCACATGTGCACACTTGGGATGTTCAGTAAATCCTGGGATATGAACCCAGGACCTTCCCATATGACCTTGTGCCACTGTGGCTGGCCATGCTCCAGTAATTTCTTAATTGGGATTCATGTCTCTTATAATTTTATCTCTGGGGAATATTCGAGTCTTGAGCTAAGAGAAGCTTTCTCCAACAAGGATTGGGATTTATTTCTCCAGATACCTGGGTATTACTAGTTCAGGACCTCTTACAACTTAATTTTTTATTTGTTTGTTTTTTTGGTAACATACTGATAGTGAAAATACTAACTAACCCCAAACTTAGGTGGTGATTTCTTTATTTCATCCATTACATTCCAAGCCAAATCTGGGAGGGCATCTGTCTCCCAAGTTCATTTCCGTATGGCAGGAATTGACATTCAGAGAATCTTTTATTTTTTGGTGGCGTTCTCTCCTACACCTGCCTACATTTCTAAAATGTAAGGCAGAAGGCCTAGTATGTGGCAGTAACAGAGCAAACAAAGTATTGGTTTTCTATTGCTACCAAGTATTGGTTATCTATTGCTACAGTAATGCTGTGTCAAATATTAATTTTGCAACTTAAAATAGCAGTCATGGGCCCGAACAGTGGCACAGGAATAAAATGTGATGGTCTGTGAAGCTGACCCACATGGCAAGGTTGGGCTCCTATCCAGAGACCTCCCAGAGTATGCCAGGGACGTGTATGCCAAAATCTGTGACCGGCTGAGGCTGTGGGTAGATTACAGTGTCCAGACCCTGCTGGAGGTTTGTCTGACTCTCTTTCCCCTTCTCATTCAGGGAAGAAATAGGAAAACCAAAACAGCAATCATTTACTTTTACTCCTGTATCTGAGTGTTAACAAGGGCCTGCTGGTCCAGGTTGGCCCCGCTCAGCTTGGTGTCCCCCTTTGGGTTGGATTTAGTCTGTCTCTCATCCTCCTTGGGTCAGTAGAGTATGCTCTTCTCATGGCGGTGCAGAGTTCAAAGGCACTGAGCAGAAACAGGCATGCTTTTTAAGGTCTAGGGCTCGTACAGTTCATTTCTGCCCATGTCTTGTTAGCCAGAACAACTCAGATGGCCGCAGTCAGATAGGGAATATATTCTGCTTCTAGTAAGAGGAACGACAGAGTCACGTGATAGGTGTAGATACAGGTCAGGAAGTGGAACAGCAGTTCATCTTGCCGCAGAGACCTTACTCTCTACCATGTTTGTCAGTGCTGTGGATCTGTGCTCACCGAGCTTCAGTGTCAAAGGTTTACATTTCCCGAGGATTTGATTTATTACTCAAGTATGTTTATTTCTAACCCTGAGGTCTCCAGATGAGATATTTCCTAGAATTTAATTTAAAAAAGAAAAAGAAAAAGAAAAAAGAAAACCAGAAGACTACTAACTCAAATAGCTTCTGCTTCCTCCAGTTGTACAATATCTTAAGGGTAAGGATCTTGAGAATAGGGATTCTTTTTTTTTTTTTTTTTCTTTTTTTGGAGAAGTTTTTGCTATAGGGTGTGTGCGCTCGCCAGAAAGACAGAGAGAGACAGAGAGACAGAAAGCGAGAAATCACCCCCTGGGGGGATAACCACGCCGTAATCCCTTCTCCTCCAGAGAATAGGGACTCTTTTTTCCTTATACCTTGTTCATCCCAAATCAGGATGTTACCTGGTCTATGGAGTATCTGTGGATTACTTGTGGCTTCTTTGGCTGGGATGGGTAGGAGAAAGTAAACAGAACTCAAACTCACACACTTTGGATATTGACTCTTAATTTGCTGGTGAACTATATCCTAATTGTGCAGAAAATTATTAGAATACAGACTTGTTTCATTTTCTGCGTATGTAGGTATTTGGCAAATTTGTTAGGAAGGTGAACTAGATGACACTTATTCAGATATTAAGGACTTTCTTTCATAAACTAAGTTGGTACAAGGTAAATGTAAGTTGTCAAAATTTTCCAAAACATTTAAAATTTTATTCAATTAAAACAGTGTGATTTTCTTACAACTATTCAGACAACCTTTGCAGGTCTGGAAATATTTCTCCTCTGTAGTGGTTACTATATAATTTTAACTATTACATTTATTTAAAATTTTTTTTATAGGGCACATGTGCTCACCAGAGAGAAAAAGAGAGATAGAGAAAGCAAGCCATCAGGTCTGGGACTTGAACTGTGGTCGGCCATGTAGGAGTCCACTTTACCCACCATGACACCTGCTGACCTTTACATTTCACTTTTATTTAATAAAATTTTAAGGATTTCTATATCATTCATTTTTTATGCTTGTTAATTTCCATTACTTTAAGTCATAAAGATTTCACACTGAGCAGGATTTAAATAAGTCTTAAAATTGGCCTGTGTTTGCATATTAGGTTAGTTATCTCTGGTTTTTCATAGTCTATATAAATGCACTTTTCTTTCACCCAAATTAGTAGCATTTGGCTTTATTTTTAAGTCTGTTTAAGAGATTACTATAATCTGCTCTATGTGGGACCAATACTTTTAGCCCATTACGGGAATCATGCTATTCTTAAGAGTCTTTTCTCTGAGGATCTCCACGTCTTGTCTTTTCATGGATACATGCTCAGAGAAGAGGAAGGAATTCCTACCCTCACTGGTAACTTGGACACTTCGTTGAGAAGCGGCTTCTACTTTTCATCTCTCCATCCTTATTTTTGTTGCCAGATTCTAGGTGTTGATAATTATCTTTTGAATATTACAGTAATACGATGAGTTAAAAAAAAAAAAGACCAAACAGAAACAGTTAAAAATCCACAAAGTCAGTTTCTATGTCCCAAAGTATTTTCTTTCACTATACCATCCCTTTATCTCACCTTATTTAGTAGTGAGCATTATTCCTGGGGAGAACTTTTGTGTTTTCTGGGAGTCCATCTGCTCTTACTATTTATCTCCCACCTGAAGCCATAATGTTCCATTCGGAGCATCATAATCATTTTCACAGCAACTAAAGGTGTGATTTCACACACAGCAGATTACGACTTCTGTGAGGAATGAGCAGTGTGAAATGATTAACCCCTTAGGACAGGGACCTCATTTCACACTAATCTCCTTAGCAACCAACACAAGACAGAAAAATGGACAGCATAAATTGATTGAGGATGGCACAGCATTCCATTTGGTGATTTGTTCTAAATGCCTCCAGAACATATTCTCAACCAGAGTATTAAACAAATTGTCCTGGAAAAGGTGACACTCATGTGGAAGAAGGTCTTATGCATATGTGCCATAAAATTGGGATAGGAGCCTAGTTGTGGTTTCATAGTGGTAGCAAAATGCCCTGCAATGCTGGCAGTCATATCAAAGATTGGGGTTTAGTTGCGAGTTGACCTGTAGGCGCTGGCCTCTTGTGCCATGTGCCCATGATCCTGGCTGGCTGGGACGGCTGTGGGGAGGATCATGGCGTGAGATCCTGTTGAAGATGTTGCTTTCACTATTTCATTGTCTCTCTCATGAAAGAAATTGATGAAGAAACTTTCTGGCTTTGTTGTTGTTGTTGTTGTTGCTATAGGCTGCATACACTCACTGGAGAGAGAGAGCTGTGGTCGGGGGGAGTAAGAAATCACCCCCTGAGGGCCTGGCTATACCATAGTTCCTTCTACTCCATTCTACTCTTGGGCCAGTGTGATTTTCTTTCGTTTTCCCAAAGAATTATTTAATTTTAATTGTCATTATTAACATTATTATTATTAAATTCACCAGACACAGAGAAAGTGCTAAAAGCCGCCAGGTCCAGGACTTGAACTGTGGTTGGCCATGTGGGAGTTCAGCGCCTTAACCACCACCCCCCCACGGGCCCTGCCCAGCATGATTTTCAAGCCACCGGGTCTGATACTTGAACTGCACAGTGGCCATGTGAGATCCAGCTGCCTTAACCACCTTGCCACTGGCTGGCTCTGAATAAACTTTTTTTTAAAAAAAGAATTACTTATTTATATAATTCATTTTGTTATAATAATAATTATTATTATTTTTAATTTGACCAGAGAGAGACAGAGAGAGAGAGAGAGAGAGAGAGAGAGAGAGAGAAAGAGAAAGAGAGAAAGCAAGCTTACACGTCTGGGACTCGAACCATGATCAGCCATGTGGAAATCCAGTGCCCTTAACCACCACGCCACCTGCTGGCTTCCAAACTTTTTTAAAAAATGGGATTGTGTCCATCAGAGTTTAGTCTTGCCCTACAATAATGAGTGAGCCTAGGACTCCTAGAGAGACATCCTCACAGGATAGATGCCAGGATTCCAAATGGATAAATTTTAAGTGAACTGATTCTAATGTGTATCTAGTTTCTTATGTTTGATGAGGAAGAGCTACAGAACACTTAGACCTGTGAATTACCACTTATAATCTCCCTATAATTAACAGCAATAAGAATAACCCGAGGTCTTGGGAACCAGCAGTTAGCGTAATGGCTATGTTGCTGGACTCCCACGTAGTCGACCGCGGTTCGCGTCCCGGACCCGGTGGCTTAAAACCCACGCGGGGCGCATGTGCGTGCGTGCCCAAGATCCCAAGAAGAAAATAGAGGAGAAGGGATTGCGGCGTGGCCATCCCCTCTGGGGGGTGATTTCTTGCTTTCTGTCTCTCTGTCTCTGTCTGTCTGTCTGGCAAGCGCACGCGCCCTATAGTGAAAAACCTCTAAAAAAAAAAGAATAACCCGAGGTCTTGATTTCTTGCCAAAAGTCCTGTAAGCTTCGTGGCAATTGAAAACTCTATTTTTTAGTTTACTGTTGCTGTTTCAAAAATGGGAGTTTTTTATGGGAGGAGGAAAGTCAATCCAAGTAATTTAACAATGATTTCTTTCATATCTTCCATGTATATAGCCCAGCAACTAACATCATGGGTTACATTGCATTTGGTTACTTCTGAAATTTGTGCTACCTTTTTATATGAGAGAGCTTCAAAAAGTTTACAGAAAATACATATTTGAAAAAGCTATGCATGGATTTCAAAGATTTTTTTGCACCAAAATCAATCAGTAAATAAGCAGAACCAT
>NW_006160045.1:5060092-5068082 GCF_000334495.1 Tupaia belangeri chinensis
CACAGTGCCCTGTGAAGCAGACCCATATGGGAAGGTTGTTGGTTCACACCCAGAGACCTCCCTGAGTATGTTGAGTGCATATGTGCCCATAACCCAGAGCTGGATGAGGTTGGGCATCAAGACCTGTTGGGGGTGCTGTCTCTCTGTCTTTCACTCAAGGAATAAATACAGGTTAAAAAGAAAAAATGAATGAACTCATACTTTAATTCCATTTTCCAGAAACTTTTTGAAGGTCTCTGCTATTCCCAACTGCAATGCTTCAGGTCTTTTCAAAGCTCTACTAATTACTTCCACTTTTCTACTACTTTATAAATTTACATCTTTTTTTTTTTTTTTGAGAGATTTTCACTGTAGGGCGCGTGCGCTTGCCAGACAGAGAGACATAGAGACAGAAAGCGAGAAATCACCCCCCAGGGGGGATGGTCACGCCGCAATCCCTTCTCCATTCTCCTCTCGGGATCTTGGGCACGCACGCACACGCGCCCGGCGTGAGTTTTAAGCCACCGGGTCCGGGACATGAACCGCGGTCGACTACGTGGGAGTCCAGCGACATAGCCATTACGCTAACTGCTGGTTCCCTCTAAATTTACATCTTTTTCATAAACTTTTTGAAGTCTCCACATTTATGACTTACATATAGAAGAAATTTGGTTTGTTTGTAGCCAATAGCTGTAAGAATTAATGACTGGGACCAGCAGTTAGCGTAATGGCTATGTCGCTGGACTCCCATGTAGTCAACTGTGGTTCGCATCCCGGACCCGGTGGCTTAAAATTCATGCCGGGCACGTGTGCGTGCATGCCCAAGATCCCGAGAGGAGAATGGAGGAGAAGGGATTGCGGCGTGACCATCCACCCTGGGGGGTGATTTCTCGCTTTCTGTCTCTATGTCTCTCTCTGTCTGTCTGGCTAGCGCACACGCCCTATAGCAAAAACCTCTCCAAAAAAAAAAAAAAAGAATTAATGACTAAAAGTAGCTCAGAAACGTTACCCTCTGAGTCACCAGTAATTTTGGAATCTTCACCAGAGCTGATTGATCAAGTCAGGCAACCTTCTTCATAAAGTATAAAGAAATTGGATTTTCAGTTTAGTCATAGATATGGTTATAGGATGGGATTTGAAATTACCTTCTGTTCCTTGAATAAAAGGCTATCATTGAAGAAATTACTGGCAAGTTATAGAAATCCGGGCATTGTAGAACCCTTCTATTACCTCAGTCAATTATTATTATTATTGTGATTTTCTACTCAGCGAGTGTATAGACTTGAAAAAAAATCACCTAATAAACATTTATTAGTACCTGCTCTTTGCCTGATAGCAGAAAATGAGAAGGAACCAGATACATCCACTTTAATTAATTGGCATAATCAGGAGTGGTATGCAATATCAAGGGTGAAAATTGCTAACTTAAATTGTGGCTTTGTGGCTCAAATGAGTTTTGCAGTTTTGAAGTCTTTTTTCCCCCTTGACTAACTATGGAATTAGAGCTTCTGCGTTTTCTTTCTTCATACATCTGAATTCGTTTCCCTGCTTTTGGAAGTGGGGGAGGGTGTTCAATTTAAACTTTTTATGGAGCAATAAGTTCCAAATTGCCACTTACTCTGCAGGAGAGTTGGGAGTTTATTCCTTGAGTTTTTTCTTAGTTTGTTCAAAAGACCAACCATGAGAGAAACAGTATTAGAAGATGTGATAAAAACAATATATGTTATTCTATACCTTTTGACAAGTAATACAGATTGAAAATATAAGTAGCAACCCACTACCTAGGAAAACCCTTTCTATTCTTCTTTTAGGTCTCTGATTAAACATCAGTTTCTCCAAGGAAGTCTTCCCAAACTGGCCCCCCTCGCCTGAATCCCACCTCCAACTCTGCTATGCTTCCTTACCACACTGTCTTAGTAATTGATATGCTCTATTTTAGAGTTGCCTATTTGTTGCCTATAACCTCTTTTATTTGGGATCAGGATCTGCAACTTGTCACCCTTATAGCTCCAGCAACTAAAACAGACCTTAGTATTTAGTAGGTGCTTAGTAAAACTTTAGTGGGATGAACGGTGAGTGAATGGAAGTAGTGTGCATCTCACCTAGCTGGTGGATTTTTGCATACCATATTCATTTCTGTATCCTCAGTGCCTACTTGGTTTATCAGTTATCTATTGCTGTATAACGCATCTCTCCAAAACTTTGTGCCTAAAAATGGCTATTTAGCCACAATTCTGCAGAGTAGCAGTGAAGGCTTGATCAGCTGGGCAGTTCTAGTTTCAGCTGGGCTTCCTCTTATACCTGTGGTTAGCTTCTAGATTAGTAGGGAGATGGGTGACCTAAGTTGGCCTTAGCTGGGAGGTCTCATTTCTTTTCCCTATAGTCTCTTATTCTCCTGATGGCTAACTTGGGCTTGTTGAGATGGCAGCTGGCAGCTGGGCAGGGTTCTAAGAAAATGAGCAGAAGGTAGCATGGTCTCTTGAGCTCCAAGTTCAGAACTGGTACAGCATCACTTCTGCTGTTTTTTTGTTTGTTTGTTTGTTTGTTTGTTTGTTTTTAAGAGGTTTTTGCTATAAGGGTGCATGCACTCACCAGACAGAGACAGAGAGGCAGAAAGTGAGAAATCACCCCCCAGGGGGGATGGCCACACCACAGTCCCTTCTCCTCTATTCTCCTCTCAGGATCTTGGGCATGCATGCACACGCGCCCGGCGTGAGTCTAAGCCACTGGGTCCAGGACTTGAACTGTGGTCGACTACATGGGAGTCCAGCGACATAGTCATTATGTTAACTGCTGGTCCCCACTTCTGCTGTTTTTTGTTGTTGCTTTTTAAGACAGATTTTTGCTGTAGGGCATGTACACTTGCTGGAGAGACAGAGAAAGACAGAGTGACAGAAAGCAAGAATTCCCCCCACCCCGGCACCCCCCAGAGAGGATGGCCACACTGCAGTCCTCTCTCCTCCACTCTCCTCTCAGGACTTTGGACATGCACGCACACACATTCAGCATGAATTTTAAGCCACTGGGTCCAGAACTTGAACTGTGGTTGACTACACAACAGGAGTCCAGTGACTTAACCATTATGCCATCTGCTGGTCCCACTTTGGCCATTTTTTATTGATGAAGGAGGCCATGCAATCAGCCTAGACTTTAAGAGAGGGGAAATAAACCCCATTTTTTTTTTTTTTTTTTTTTTTTTTTTTTTTTTGAGAGGGCACATGCATTAGCCAGAAAGACAGAGAGACAGAAAGCAAAAAATCACTCCCTCGGGGGGGATGGCCATGCCACAGCCGCTTCTCCATTCTCCTCTCGGGATCTTGGGCACACATGCACATGTGCCTGGCATGAGTTTAAGCCACTGGGTCCTCTCAGGATCTTGGGCACACACGTACACGCGCCCGGTGTGAGTTTTAAGCCACTGGGTCCGGGACGTGAACTGCGGTCGACTATGTGGGAGTTCAGCAACATAGCCATTACGCTAACTGCTGGTTCCCATAGACCCCACTTCTTGAGGGGAGGAGCTGCAAAGTCCCATTGCAGAGCAGAAGAAAAAAAAAAAAAAAAAAAAAAAAAAGGGAAGAGAATGATTAAGGACATTTTTACACACAGTTTACCATTCTTGGTATGTTGTAAGTGCTCTAAAATGCTTAAATATTTGAATCTACCAACTATTAGATTTAGCCAAAATCTTGGAAAGTCTTTCAAAGAAGATACAATTTCTCTTTGGTTCCATTTCACATCTGTTCTCATCACTCTATTCCACTGTTACCTAAGCGGGCAGGCCTTTGTGTCATCCTGTCAGTGCCCAAGACACCTATTCAGTTGGTGCTGGGTCTTCAGCACCAACTATGCTACCTAGAGCCTGATATAACCCAGATGGTACTAGGGAGGGCCACAGTAGTGAGCAAGCAGACATGATTCTGTTGCCTTCTGGTAAAAGACATTTGACTAGATATTGCAAGTGTGTTAGTCACAAAGACATGCAGAATTGAGGAAGAACAGATGGCAGAGAGGACCGACTGTATTGAGGTCATGATGTTTAAGCTGAAATTTCACGGATGACTAAGAGATGGTCAACCCAAGAGCCTTCCATCTCCATGGAAGAGGTGGTGGTGGGCCATGACAGTGGGACGCAGGATAGCGCTGAGGAGGCCAAGAACAGGATATTTGAGGAACTGGGAGAAAGACAAAAGCTCAAGGGTGAAGGCTAAGAGGTGTGCTTGGTCATGTCTCCTCTGTGACTGGGTGAGCTGAAATGGCTCTTACGAGGTCAAAAGCTGTTGAGAGGTTTTAAACAGGAGAGAGACATGACCCAATTTCTTTCTTTCTTTCTTTCTTTCTTTCTTTCTTTCTTTCTTTCTTTCTTTCTTTCTTTCTTTCTTTCTTTCTTTCTTTCTTTCTTTCTTCCTTCCTGAGTTGCGAAGAGAATAGATTTAGAGGTGTGCAAGAAAGTGTATGAAATCCTTCCAGCATCCACTTTCAACACACCACCCCCAGCAAGGTGTTAGGAAGCAAGTAGTCTGACTAGATTGAATTCACACTAACAGTACTGATGACCTTGTCAGTTGTGTTTGCTCAAAGAAATCTTTAGTGTGTAGATATAGAGTCCTTCTGAGCCCAGCGTTCCGCAGTGACACTGAACTATGAGCTCACAGGGCAGGGTAGGGAGCAGTCATTGCCGGCTGCCCAGTGCCACCTCCTTTATTTTGACCTGGCTGCTCTGGTGGGAGGGGGCCCAAGGAGCTCCATGTAGCTGCGTTAATCTTCAGACAGGCCTTGGAAGTGGCTGATGTGTGATAATAGTGTTCAGTTCTCTCTCTTCGGGGGTTCAGGGCAGATGCTTTTTACCCTGATGCAACTTTTCCTCATCCATGAAGTTCTCTTCCCCACCCCCACCCCCTTGTACCGTTTAGAAAACTTCGTAACTTGTCAAAACGTTTTGCTCCTTAGGACACCTGGTTTTCAGGGGGAAGTGGGAAGCAGAGGTCTCCTCTCTGGCCATGCCTCCTAGGAGGGTCTTTAAGCGCCGCTTCCAAGCTTCACTCTATTATTCCAGGAATAACTGACAGGTCATTGTGGATGGATAAATTAGGTGTGTCTGCAAGTCCACTTCCTGTCCCACTTTCCTTGGTTCGGGGGAGGGGGATGGGTAGTCACAGAGCAAAGTGGTAACTACCCAGCTTCTTCCTCATGGAACATTTACAGCCCTTCTCTGGCCAACAGTTCATGAACTCGGTGGCCTAACTGCCGCCTACCATGCTAACCCCTGCTCCTGAATTTCGACATTCAGAGGTTTCTTTAAAAGCCAGGTCCCGCTTATCAATCATGTTCAATATTAGGTTACTTGCAGAATGGAGTCATTATCTTTAATGTTTAATAACTGTGCCACAAAGATAATATAATAAAATCCAAGAAATGTAATTTAGAGAGGCTTTTGACTCAAGCCTTATGTGTGTTTGTTTTTAATCTTTCATAATTCTATCCCCATGGTTAAGACAAACTTTGTTTTTCTCTGTATTCTACTTGGTTTGTCTCTCTTATTATATTTTTGCTTGGCAGAATTCTGACTGATCTGTTTTGGTGGACTGTGGGGAGCTGGAAGCAGAGATGATGCTGGGATTGCTGGGGTCCTGAGCCAGGCCACAATGCAGGAGTGGGACTTGGTGGCTACAGGGTGTTGTGAGTTGAGACCTTGCATGGCACGAATGTGGTGAACGATAGCGAACAAGTGACCTGCCTGGACTCTTTGCTCTTGATACAAATAAGCAGTGTCCAGGTCTGATCCCCCCAACCCTGGCAGCTTCTAGGTGGTTCAAGGTAGAATTTAGCTTTGTAGCAGATGGCTCTTAATAGTACAGAAATTCTTGGTATAAAATCCTGGCAATAAGGAAGAAAGATTTCTTCCTTTTAAAATATTTTTTTCTGTTGGGACCAACAGTTAGCGTAATGGCTATGTCACTGGACTCCCATGTAGTTGACCGTGGTTCGAGTCCCGGACCCAGAGGCTTAACCTCACGCTGGGTGCATGTGTGTGCGTGCCCAAGATCCCGAGAGGAGAATGGAGGAGAAGGGATTGCAGCGTGGCCATCTCCCCTGGGGGGTGATTTCTTGCTTTCTATCTCTCTGTCTCTCTTTGTCTGTCTGGTGAGCTCACGTGCCCTATAGCAAAAACCTCTCAAAAAAATTTTTTTTTCTGTTTATGAACTTGTATAAAATTAAATTTAGTCACTCCAATTTGTTTTCTTGGAAGAAACATCAATCTGAATAAATCTTTGAATTTGCAAGCTAAAACTCTGATTTCTCGTGGGCAGAATCCCTTTGAGAAATAAGGCAGTTAGACTGTTTTGAGTTCTTCCTTGAAGGAATATAGACTATAATGGTGGCCCTGTTTTATATCCTGAGGGGCTGTGGACAGGAAGTCGATGGCAAGGTTCATAAAACACTTAGAGCTTTTTCAGAGAAAGGAGCCATAGAAATGGAAGGCAGTGTGGTTTTGCTGGAAACCTCCCACAGAGTCTCCAGGCTCTCGTTTCACTCCAAGCCTTATATAAAGAGAGGATCCGTTACAAACCTTCCTCCCCTCCCTTCTCCCTTTTACTCTGTTCACAAGGGAAGAGCCAAAGATCAGAGTCTTAACTACACATGGCAGTCCTTTCAACAGTTAATTGCTATAGTCCATCTCATATTTTTGAAAGAGTAGGATAGCTTTCCTCTCAAAATTCTACAATTACTTTTTTTTTTCCCTGAATTGCTTTATGAGCTGACTCATCTTCCTAAGGAGTCAAAGTCAAGACTACCCTGGAACAGCATAAAACCCAATCAGGAAGATAACTAGATTTCGTTCTTTCATCTAAATGAAGTTCTCTTTTGGGTCTATTTGTACTGGGAAAGGGGAATTGTTGGAAGTGGAGGTGAGGAAAGGGTTGAGACTAGTTCTTGAAGAAAACGTTCTTAAGGAGGCTGGGTTTGAGTTACATGGTTATTCCAGTTTTCAGTTGCTTTTTTAAAAAAAATATCCTAGCCTCTTTCAATCCATGGGACGAGATTTCAGTTAGAACCCAGAGCAGTATGTCACAGCAATCAAGACATAAATACTGAAACAGAGACATGTTAAAAACCTTTATTTGGAATGGAGAGAATTATCCTTTTTCAAACATTGGCTATAACTTCATACATTCTAGGGAAATGTTTATACACACCATTGGTTTAACATTTTAACTGAATTAATTAGACACTTCAGTTCAACAAATGGTCAATTCAGTCAGCTTCCTAATTGATTTTTAACAAAACGGAACTAGTCAACTGCTTGAATCAACTGGTCATTTGTGTGATATGGACACAGAATAATGAGGTTAGTTAAACTGATCAGTGATAAATCACTACGGCCAACCTAAAGGAAGAATTCTACCCATGATTCCACATGAGAAACTCCTGAAATAGTTGACAAAATCATAACCCCAGTCTCACAGGTCTCATCTGATTTCACAATAAGTGATATTTTCATTCTCGTTGAATAGCACATTTGAAGAAATTAATACATTTGGACACATAGCAGGCCACGAAGGAGGTGATGAGGCTGGACTCTCTGGAGGTAATGTAGGTAGTAGAGGTGATGATTTTATTTATTTTTTCTCAAGTCTTTATTTGAAGCATTGTTTTTAGGGTGTTATTAAATAAAAGATATCCTTTACATATTTTTAGAAAAATTCTCTTTGAGTTGTACTGGATTTGCCTGAGAAACTTGTTTTAGACTTTATTCTGAGAGTGGCTTGGATGTATTTCCTTTGACTGATAACTTTGGGTTATAAGGAGACCTGAATATGCAACTGTTTTCAGAATTTAGGTTTCCTAAGACAGCTCTGGTTCAGACTTGAACTCAATGGAGACTTCTCCATCTCTGTTACTCAACTTTGTAATTTTTATATCTTGCATAATGTTAATCACAGATGTTCAATAAATCTTTAGTTTTTTTTTTTTTTTTTTTTTTTTGCCACCCTTAAACACTTGAGTT
>NW_006160045.1:5068126-5070416 GCF_000334495.1 Tupaia belangeri chinensis
GTAAGTCATCAAACCTGATTTCAATTCTTTTAGATAGCTATCCAAAAACTGAATTGCTGGCTTGTATAGCAATTCTGTTGTTTTTTTTTTTTTTTTTTTTTTTTTGCCAGCCTGAAACACTTGAGTTTATTCATTGAATTGGGCCCCTTTGTCGCTAGGACTTATGACTTGGGGGAAAGAAGCTTAGAGTTTGGAAAACTTGGATGTATTGACTTTTTTTTTTTTTTTCTTATGGGCTGGGAAGTTTGCCTTAAGGTCAGAGAATAAGGAGTGTGTGGTATTATATCTCATGTACCTCATGTTTGACTAATGTCTATGTTCAATTAAATCTCTCTTCTCTTCGGTTCTTTGCTGAAGAACCCTCTAGTAGTTGACATTCTTTATTTGGAATCTCCGTGATTACAAGATAGACAGCCATTTGTAGAACCAGAGACAACTAGAAGTTCAGAGATGTGGGTGGTAATCCGAGTGAGGTTGATAAGGGCTCGAACAAAGGTGTAGTCAGGCAGCACCAGGCAGCGGGTTTGGGTCTGCATAGGGTGCAGCATGGCTAGTCCTGGGGGAGTTCTGACCGAAGGGCCTTCCTTGTCGTGTTTACGCTTGGGATCCTCTGCTTTCATGAGTCTTGATGGGCTGCCCAGAATGTTAGGTTAGGAACAAAACCCTGGCTCAGTAGTATCAATCTTTTTTTAAAGAGAAATTTTGTCTATAGGACTCATGCTCTCTCTAGAGAGACACCCCTGGGGGCGTGGCCATGCCACAATTCCTTCTCTTTCATTATCCTCTCAAGATCTTGGGCACACTTGCACATGCATCCAGCGTGAGTTTTAAGTTGCTGGGTCTGGGACTCGAACCACAGGATTATGTGGAAGTCCAGTGACGTTACCGTTATGCCATCTGGGGGTTTCCCAGTAGTGTCAATCTTACTTTCTCCGGCCCAGCTACTATTTTTCAGTTCCTCATCTTTATTTATTTATCTATTTATTTAAAAGGTTTTTGTCTTAGAACATGTGTGCTCACCAGAGAGATATACATACACAGACAGACAGACAGTGAGGGAAAGTGAGAAATCACCCCTCAGAGTAGACGGCCATGCTACAATCTCTTCTCCATTTTCCTCCCAGGATCTTGGGCATGCACACACACGTGATTTTTCAAGCCACTAGGCCTGGCACTCGAACCATGATTGTCCATGTGGAAGTCCAGCGACATAACTGCTATGCCATCTGCTGGTCCCTTTTCCTCATCTTTATTAACTTTCTGTCACTTGCTCATAATTCTGTCCCTTCCTGCTGATTCATGCTCGTCATTTTCATAAGAACGTCAATCAAAACTTACCCTTTAGAAATTCTTCTTTAAAATTTTATTTTTATTTATTTTTTTTTGGGGGGGGGCAGCAGTTAGTGTAATGGCTACGTTGCTGTACTCCCATGTAGTCGACTGCAATGCATAGCTTTGCTATGGATGTATGCGCTTGCAGGAGAAAGACAGAAAAAGAGAATGTGTGAAATCGTTCCCAACGGGGATGACCACATCACTATCTCCTCTCCTTCACTCACTTCTTAGGACCCCGGGCATACACACACACACACACACACACACACACACACACACACACGCCCATATTTATTTTTCAAGTCATTGGGTCTGGGACTTAGATCTGCCCCAACCCACACACACCCCCACCTCTTTAATTTGCTAGAAGGTGTGTGCACCCCTGGAGAGAGATTTAGAAAAAGAGAGAGAGGGAAAGTGAGAAAGCACCCCCCATGGGGGAAGGTCACACCACAACCCTTTCTTTTCCAGTTTTCCTTTAAGGATTTTGGGATGCATGTGCAAAGGTCTAGCATGATTTTCAAGCCACTTGGTCCAGGACTCAACCACATGGCTGGACATATGGGTTCTAGGTACTTTAACCACCATGTCACCAGCTGGCCCCAGAAATTATTTTTATGGCCTTATGTCAGTACTGCATAATTCTGTAGTTCTTCCCTACATAACTCGTAAGTGCTTTTTAGTGGTTTTATTGTGTTTTGACTTTTAGATAGCACACTTAAGAGCAATGCATGCCTCTTTTTGTATTTGTTGCTGAAACAAATAGGGCTGACCTACACAAACTTATTTGTATGAATCACATTATATAAATGTTCAGTTTTGGAGATTTTATTTGATTTCCACCATAACTCTGTGAAGGTAAGTTTTAAAAAAAGAATTATTAATTTAATTTTATTTATTCATTAATTTATTTTAATTTGACCAGAGGAAGACAGGCACACAGAGAGAAGGAAAG
>NW_006160045.1:5072671-5110941 GCF_000334495.1 Tupaia belangeri chinensis
TTTTGTGTGGGGGGGGGCAGCAGTTAGTGTAATGGCTACGTTGCTGTACTCCCATGTAGTCGACTGCAATGCATAGCTTTGCTATGGATGTATGCGCTTGCAGGAGAAAGACAGAAAAAGAGAATGTGTGAAATCGTTCCCAACGGGGATGACCACATCACTATCTCCTCTCCTTCACTCACTTCTTAGGACCCCGGGCATACACACACACACACACACACACACACACACACACACACACACGCCCATATTTATTTTTCAAGTCATTGGGTCTGGGACTTAGATCTGCCCCAACCCACACACACCCCCACCTCTTTAATTTGCTAGAAGGTGTGTGCACCCCTGGAGAGAGATTTAGAAAAAGAGAGAGAGGGAAAGTGAGAAAGCACCCCCCATGGGGGAAGGTCACACCACAACCCTTTCTTTTCCAGTTTTCCTTTAAGGATTTTGGGATGCATGTGCAAAGGTCTAGCATGATTTTCAAGCCACTTGGTCCAGGACTCAACCACATGGCTGGACATATGGGTTCTAGGTACTTTAACCACCATGTCACCAGCTGGCCCCAGAAATTATTTTTATGGCCTTATGTCAGTACTGCATAATTCTGTAGTTCTTCCCTACATAACTCGTAAGTGCTTTTTAGTGGTTTTATTGTGTTTTGACTTTTAGATAGCACACTTAAGAGCAATGCATGCCTCTTTTTGTATTTGTTGCTGAAACAAATAGGGCTGACCTACACAAACTTATTTGTATGAATCACATTATATAAATGTTCAGTTTTGGAGATTTTATTTGATTTCCACCATAACTCTGTGAAGGTAAGTTTTAAAAAAAGAATTATTAATTTAATTTTATTTATTCATTAATTTATTTTAATTTGACCAGAGGAAGACAGGCACACAGAGAGAAGGAAAGTGAGAAAGCAAGCCACCAGGTCTGGGACTCAAAACGTGGTTGGCCATGTGGGAGTGTCCAGCGCCTTAACCGCCATGTACCTACTGGCCCATCTGAAGGTAATTTTTAAAATTTCCTTTTTCCAGATGATGAAATTTGTATTTGGAGAAGTCAAGTGACTTAAACTAAGGTCATATAGCTAGTTTAGAGGCAGAGTCAAGGTTCTTTAGGAAGAACTATCCTGGGACAGCCATGATGTTTCTAAAAAGTAATTTGACTTAAATAGATTCTACCTGAGGAGAAAAGGTGTTCTCAACATTTACTTATTCCTTTATCAAACAATTATCAAGTGTTCAGGCACTGTACTGGCTGATGGGAAGAGCATAATGTCAAAAGAGGACATGGTTCCTGCCTGCTGGTTGGCAGGTGGCACACCATAGTGACAGATTTTTGGTGTGTTTGTGAATCTGAAAGACTAATGTCTAATGTTCCAACTGATAGGGAAATTTTACCTTTATTCACTATGAGTAAAATAATCTTATACAGTACTATGTACCAAAACTAGTTTCCAGAGTCTATTGACAGGTGAATAGAGGAACAAAATGTGGTCTGTTCATACAATGGAATATTATTCAGTGTTAAAAAGGGATGAAATTCTGACAAACGCTACAACATGTAGCATGAACCTTTAAGATGCTCTGTTAAATGAAATAAACTAGACACAAATGGACAGATTTTGTATGATTCCACTTATGCCATAGGCAAATCTATAGAGACACTAAAGGGAGAGAGAATGGGGAGTTATCTAATAGATACGGAATTTCAGTTTGGGAAGATAAGAATGTTCTGGATGTGAGGAGTGGTGGATGGATGGATAAATTGGTAGATGGATAGATGGGTGAGTAAGTGGATAGATGGATGAGTGGATAAATGGATGAGCAAGTGGGTGAGTAGATGGATGGATTGATGTATCAATAGATGGGTGAGTGAGCAGATAAATGGGTGAGTGGATGGATGGATGGATGGATGAGTGAGTGAATGGAGTGATGAGTGGGTGGCTTGAGTGGATGGATGGATGGTTGGGTAGAAAATGGGTGGATAGGGTGATGGATCATTGGATGCATGGACAGATAGATCAGGAACTTAAACTATGGTCAGAGAGACTTTAGTTGAATGTTTTTGCAATAGAAGGTTGGGGTAGACTGGTGGAGGGCATGAAGACCTGTTTGTCCCTGCTTCTCATGTCCAGTATCTGTTTCTCATGGACTCTGGGGCCCAGTCTCTTGCCTTGCCCTTATGTCAGTACTGCATAATTCTGTAGTTCTTCCCTACATAACTCGTAAGTGCTTTTTAGTGGTTTTATTGTGTTTTGACTTTTAGATAGCACACTTAAGAGCAATGCATGCCTCTTTTTGTATTTGTTGCTGAAACAAATAGGGCTGACCTACACAAACTTATTTGTATGAATCACATTATATAAATGTTCAGTTTTGGAGATTTTATTTGATTTCCACCATAACTCTGTGAAGGTAAGTTTTAAAAAAAGAATTATTAATTTAATTTTATTTATTCATTAATTTATTTTAATTTGACCAGAGGAAGACAGGCACACAGAGAGAAGGAAAGTGAGAAAGCAAGCCACCAGGTCTGGGACTCAAAACGTGGTTGGCCATGTGGGAGTGTCCAGCGCCTTAACCGCCATGTACCTACTGGCCCATCTGAAGGTAATTTTTAAAATTTCCTTTTTCCAGATGATGAAATTTGTATTTGGAGAAGTCAAGTGACTTAAACTAAGGTCATATAGCTAGTTTAGAGGCAGAGTCAAGGTTCTTTAGGAAGAACTATCCTGGGACAGCCATGATGTTTCTAAAAAGTAATTTGACTTAAATAGATTCTACCTGAGGAGAAAAGGTGTTCTCAACATTTACTTATTCCTTTATCAAACAATTATCAAGTGTTCAGGCACTGTACTGGCTGATGGGAAGAGCATAATGTCAAAAGAGGACATGGTTCCTGCCTGCTGGTTGGCAGGTGGCACACCATAGTGACAGATTTTTGGTGTGTTTGTGAATCTGAAAGACTAATGTCTAATGTTCCAACTGATAGGGAAATTTTACCTTTATTCACTATGAGTAAAATAATCTTATACAGTACTATGTACCAAAACTAGTTTCCAGAGTCTATTGACAGGTGAATAGAGGAACAAAATGTGGTCTGTTCATACAATGGAATATTATTCAGTGTTAAAAAGGGATGAAATTCTGACAAACGCTACAACATGTAGCATGAACCTTTAAGATGCTCTGTTAAATGAAATAAACTAGACACAAATGGACAGATTTTGTATGATTCCACTTATGCCATAGGCAAATCTATAGAGACACTAAAGGGAGAGAGAATGGGGAGTTATCTAATAGATACGGAATTTCAGTTTGGGAAGATAAGAATGTTCTGGATGTGAGGAGTGGTGATAGGTTTGGTAAATGATATGGATGTACTTAATGCCATTGAATTGTATACCTAAAAATGGTCAAATTGGTAAATTTCATGTTCTATATGACCTCCCCCTCCCACAGAAATCGGTTTCCAGAATATTATCAGCTACGCTCATAGACATTTTTAAGGTGAGAGGATGATAGACATGGTCATAGCCGGCTTTGGAGAGCAGAAGAGACCCCACACGCACGTGGTGGCATCAGAAAGCATCAGGCAAAAACAGCCTTTCCGTGATCCGTGAGCTGATTCACTAGCGTTCAGAGCGATTCTGGCAGGGGCAGAAAACTGGACCAGGATCTCGGTAACTCTTTCACAGTTGATTGGGTAATGAGAAGAGCTGTTCTCAGAGAAATGAGAACATGTGTATTGGAAGGCTGCCTTTGCTTAATGTTGCACACAATCCAGGAGGCCAGATGGCATTTTATGTGGTTTTCACAACTGTGATTTTGGATTGATTACTAAACCTGTTTGTGTTCCTAACCCAGCTCCCTGCCTCCCGCCTGCCTTTTAGCTTAACCCTCATTCTCAGAGCTTAGTTTGAAAAGTCGCATTATTTGTCCTCTTTTCCTTACTATTGCATCAATGCCAGCCTAACCTGCAGACCTATTTGCCTGCCCAGAGTCTAGCATAGAAAATAGAAAAAATTTTCCGACAGGTCTGATCAAATGAATGGTTTTCACTTTGCATTACATTCAGTTGTGGGTTTTCTTTTTTAGAGTTTGGATCACCCACTTGATGGGTTACAAGAGGACATGTTCTGATCCCATTTGGCTTTTCTGTACTGTCAGATGGTGTTTTCATAGAAAAGGCAAATTAATTTTATGTGTAATCTAAGGAAAACATTTTCAGGGAGGTTGTAATAAAATTAATATTTTTAAAACATTTTAGAATTTTTCGAAGCACTTTTTGTTTTCATAAATAACCTCTTTTTCAATCTTCACAACAGTTCTGAGAAGGAGTTAGGCAGGTGTTTCCATTTCTACCCAGGAAACAGGAACAGAGAAATTAAGTTGTGTCCCTAAGGTTGCCCAGCTTACATTGTTTAGAGCTGAACCTGGACAGTTTATCTTCTAGATCCACATCCAGCCTTTTTTTTTTTTTTAATATATATATCTTCTTATGTCCACTAAAACTGAAAATCCAATTTAAAGTAAATATCAGCATTTTCCACCATTCTGAGCAACTTACTAGGTCATTGTTGTCTTTTATTAAATAAGTCATAGTGACCATTTAAGCTTTGGAGAAATCCTCTTTTTACTTTTTGTGCTTTATTAACTCTTGGGTCAAGGGTCTACATTTGACCTGTTTTTCACAGGCTGAAAAAAGTGAGTCAGAGTTAGTATATGAGGAGAGACTCAGAGAGAGCAGTAGCTTTGGGAATACCCAAAACACAAAGTTTTGGCTTTGGCCTCTTGAACTGGACTCCCACTGTCCCAGCAAGGAAACTAGAGGATGTCAGCTATTACAAAATGTTCTTCTGTGAAGTCTTCCAGAGACTTCTAGTAGTTTTGGTGAAAATACAATATCCTGCTGATGAAATGACTGGAGGCGGGAGTAGCGTATCTGATTCTGATATGACTAGAGAAGGAATAGTGCATCATATTCATTTCCTTTTTCTTTTCTTTTTTAAAGAGGTTTTTGCTATAGGGTGCATGCGCTCACCAGAAAGACAGAGAGAGACAGAAAGTGAGAAACCACCCCCCAGGGGGGATGACCACACCTCAATTCCTTCTCCTCCATTCTTCTCTCTGGATCCTGGGCATGCACACACATGCACCCGGTGTGAGTTTAACCCACCCGGTCCGGGACTCGAACTGTGGTCGACTACATGGGAGTCCAGCGACACAGTCATTACGCCAGTTGCTGGTCCCTAATTTCTGTCTCTAGTACTCTACCCAGTGTTTGACATAACAGGAGCTCAGTGGCTATTTGTTGAGTGAACTTCTGAAGGTATTAATTTCTTGTGGAGAATTACGATCTATGGATTTACTCAGGCAAGTTTATTTTATTAAGATTTCATATATAGCACATCATTACTTTTTCTACCTTTTTTTTTTTTAAGTTTTTTCATCTATGAGTGTGAGAGACAGAAACAGAAAGAGAGACAGAGACAAACAGCACCTCCAATGGGGACTTTAAGCCATGATCCACCCTACCGCTTCAGCTAGCCCTGGGTCATAGACTCACAGTTGCCCAGTGTACTCAGGGAGGTCTCCGAATGAGAATTTAGAACCTTCTCACCTGGGTCTGCCTTGTAGAGCATTGTCTTCTACTGCTGAGCCCCTCTTAGCCCTTCTGCTCTCACTTTTTGAAAAGATTTTTCCTGTCTTTATTTCAAGTTTCTCTTAAAAAATCAGCCATCATCTTTTCACTGGAACAAATGAGTTTAAGTCTCACTGAGATGACAGTGAACTACAATGGTTCTAATGTGGTTCATTTGCTATGATTTCTCTGGGCCACTCCCTTTTCCCCCACTTCCTGCAGTGTGCCAGAGTTGAGGCCCTGCTCCCTGGCTTTGCTGCTTGGGGTTATTATGGCGATATATCTTGGAACTGAGCTTGAGCAGGGATCATCCTGTTTCCTGTTGAAATTGATTTTCTATCCAACTTTCATTTCCTATGGTGCATTCCTTTGGGGTCAGGAGCAGCTTTGTCAGACAAAAGCAGGGCTTTCTCCTTTGGAGATATTTCTAGATTCTCTTCAGCTGTGTGTTTATATAAATGGACAGCCAGGCAGTGCAATAAAATGGCCATCCATCCAGACTCTTGCTGTACCTCCTGGTGTGCTATGGGGGTTGGACCCAATGGATTTCTTGGACTTGCACTGGAGTCCCAGGCCATTTTGTCACTTATCTTATATATTAACTTGCAGACACTTCTTCATATGTCAGTTCAGCTTTGTTCTCTGAAACTTACATCAGAGAGTTCTTAAAGAGAGGAAGTGTTATATTGTTGTTATTGCAGATGTTGACTACTTAAAGCATATGGTTCAAAGCTTAACAGCCTGTGGGTGAACCACAAAGCTCAACTGAATCCCAAAGAAATCTCTGGTCAAGACCTCTCCTGCCCGATACCTGCTCATTTGCCAATAAATGTTAAGATTGTGACTTGTAGATTATTCTATAGTTGTTGAGATGTGTGTAAACCGAATCCTTAGCACCTGAAGATGTTAAAGTGAATAATCCCCCAGTAGTTGTTTTAAAACGTTTGTTTTAATGGTTCTGTCCCATTTAATGGTTCCATCCCATTGTTGAAGGATGTTTTAATCAAGTAATTATAATGGCAATAAACTCTACCACTTGAAAAAATTAATTGCAGGGGTTACATATACTTGACAGAAGGAGAGAGAGAGAGAGAGAGAGAGAGAGAGAGAGAGAGAGCGAGAGCGCACGAGCGTACATAAGCAAGAGCGAAACCCCAATGAGGTGTTGTCATGCCACAATTAAGTTTATTGAATGTGAAGAGATTTGTTTGATCTGTTTTTATGACTTACATGAATACATCTTCAAGTAACCATTTTCCATCACATTTCTTGGATTTACATTTAGTATATTACATCAGTTATTTGTTACTTTACAATCAAGTTCCTGTTTATTGATGTATAATTATAACAACAGGACTTTGTTAGCATGTTGTTGTTAATAATACTCAGAAAAATCTAATATAAATTTACTGTGATACCATAAAGGGTGTCAGCCTTTTTGACCTAAATAATGTCAAGGAGAGAAAAGTTGGTGATGAAGGTATTAAAGGACTCGTTTTGTAATTATTTCTAAAACATGATAGTTGTTTAGTACATATACGTGTCCAAATGAATTGAGTCATAGGAAAGTATCCAGTTTTATTTAACCAAAAATTAGACATTGTATTGTTTGGAGTATAAAATGGAAGGAAGATATTTACATAAATGCAGCATCAAGGTGGGCTAAAAGCTTACTTATCACTCTAGTCCCCTCCTGTCCCCTTTTTATTATCATGGAAGCAGTAAGAAACATCGAGGATTTCCCCAGTGTACCAGGAAATTTGGTTATTCTTAACACAAGGAATTACATGGTAACAGAGATGGGGAATGGTCATGTAAATGACGATTTGAAAAGCAGAATAAGTCATAAGACCTGGGTTCTGTTCTCAGTTCTAACATGTTCACTGAAGTTTATTTTGCTGGACCTCAATTTTCTTACCTGTACAAAGAAGTTATTGGACTAAGTGTTCTGAAAGATCTTTTCTAGCTCTGACTTTGAGCTCATTACATCAACTTTCATGATTTATTTACACAATCTTAGAAGAATTAATTTGGATTTGTTAATTGTTTGCATCTGGCTAATTATTGCTTGCACATCCGAAGAATATCTAATAGTAGTGCTTTTTTATATTAACTGAAGAAGCTGCATAGGAAATGTGGAATTGTCCAAAAAACCAAAGCAAGAAAAATCTTCTCTTTTAGAAGAAGTACCAAAAAATATATATAAAGGTACATTCTTGGCCAGCAGGTGGTGTGGTGGTTAAGGCGCTGGACACTCCCACATGGCAGACCATGGTTCAAGTCCCAGGCTGGGGGCTTGCTTTCTCACTTTCCCTATCTCTCTCTGTGTGTCTCTCTCTGGTCAAATTAAACTAAATGAATGAATGAATAAAATTAAATAAATAATTCTTAAAAAAAAGGGTACATTCTAGCCATACTGGACCCTTCTGCCCTCTTCAGTAAGACTTGAGGTGTGCAGAATTTATACTGGCTTTTGTACCAAGAAATGACATTCTATTCAATTGTATAACACCACATAAAGGGGGAAGGAAGTACGAGATTGTAAAGACACTCACACAGGGGCAGGCTTCACCATGGAGCAAATGTAGTGCTTCTCAAGTTAATGACTCTGTAGGAAATTTTTCAATTTCACAATCTTCCCTATTTCAAATGAGGATCCCAGGGGAAGCTTACAGGGTAGCAGATCACCTTACGCTAAAGAAAAACAAAACATTCCAGTTCCAGGGATATAAACTAGCCATATGCTCAGGGGGCAAACTTTGCAGTGTCTTTTGAGAAAGGAAAAGCACTAATAACGAATGAGTCTGTGGGGATTTCAGTGTCAGTTTTTTGTGAGAGCAGAGGACTAAGTTTAGATATATTCACTTTGGAGATGGTTCTAAACATGGAGATGAATAGCTACCCGAGTATGCCGCCTCTTTTCTCTGACCAATTCCGTTGTTAAGCACCACCAGAAAAAGACTCCATAGTTGATAGCAAAGGATGGCAAACGTTTCTGTGAATTGTCTTGTGAACGGGAAATCAGGAAGACGTTTTTATTCAGGAAGATATGCCTGACCAATGATGCAAAATTGAATTGGTATTATTTTAGATTCTGCTCTCGAATTCTCAGAAATTGGCCCTCACTGATGCGAAGGACAAAGTGTACTCTCTCCTTTGGTTTTGGATATCCTTTCCCCTCTTGCTTTCTCCAGGAATTTGCTTCACCTGATTTTTTTTATTAGTTTGCAGACAAACCCAAGTCTAAATAAAAGTCTGATGTCCCCTGATCCTGTTTTATTTTGTCCTAACTCTCTATCTACTGTTCAACTTGCTGAAAGAAAAATTTATACTTGCCACTCTACTGCGTCACAGTGAACTCATTCCTTCATCTCTTTTGCAATTGATTGTAAATTCCTTGCACTGCTCTGAACCCACTCTCTCAGATACAGCCAACAACTTCCAGGTTGCCAGACTTAACTGCTAGTTCCTGTTATTTTGTGAGCTCTCATCCTTTAGGACTATTTTTTCCCCTTTTATTCAATGATAGCATCTGATACTATTGACTATATTTCCATTCTGAGAATTTTGTTTCCTTTGGCTTTTTCATATAGGGTCATGTTCTCTTATAGGGGTAAATAAAGCAGTGCCTTTAAAGCACTTAGAAACCATTTGCATGTAACTAGTGCATTTTAGCTGCTGCTGTTGTAATACTAGAACATGGTGCTTTTTAATTTTTATACTGCCTGCCTCTTTATTTTTTGTTGTTTTTATTTTTTCTTTGTTTCTCAAATATAGCCATTCCCTTGTGCTTCTCTCCTTAGCCCTCTTCTCTCTTAAAATGTGCCCAGAGTGGATTTACAGTTAAGCTGATGAAATTTAATGTTTGAGGCCTCTCATCTGAACCGGTGAAATCTGAATAGTCCTCTAACATGTGTAAGGCACTTGCTGTGCATTGACATATCCATGTGGTTTTTCTCAGATTTTTAAAGATGAGACATTTAAATCTTTTTTTTTCCTTTAAGTTTCTTTCTTCTGGGAGGGGGGTGTAACACATCCCTATTAGGGTTTTCACACCAAGATCTACCACAGGTCTCAGCCAGGTGGACCACGAGAAGTGACTTTGTGACCTCTCCGTGTGTGCCTAGTTTTGCTACTGCGGTACCACCATCTGGCCCGTAGACCAGCTATTTTATTGCAATCAGTTTCATACCCTTCCTTGCCTCCCTTATACTTCCCATCCTGTAGGGGCGTTGGAGTTGGTGTGGGCACTCTTGCCATTGTTTTATGCAGAAGTTGAGCTGGGGATACATTTAGTTTCCATTTTGTTCATTATATTGTGATTTTCAGTCACTTCTATGTTTAGTTAAATTATTGTTAGGAGTCTCAGTGCAGAACTGCTCCCTCCTGACCACTGTGCCAGCACGCTGCACAGAGATCACATCACCATGTGAATATGTGGTGTGCAGTGTATAGCACCAGAAGTTTAGGTATACTAGAGAACAGAGGGATAGAGCCAGAAGCTAGATGTGGAAATCTTTTAAAGCTATCACTTTTTGAAAACTTGCTACCATGCTAGAGAAGTGTCTGAATTTATGTTTTTCTATAAAAACTGATATTACAAAAATTATTGTCATGTAAAGAGAAAATTGAGTATACTGACAAAATATGAAGGAAAATCAAGCACACAAGAGACAAAGGAAAAAAATTAATTGGACTAAATTGAAAGTGTTTTTCTACAAATGATACAATCAAGAAAGTAAAACACACACATACACACACACACACACACAAAATGGGAGAAAATTTTTTGCAAGTCATAAATCCAATAAAGAAATTGCACCCAGAATATATAAAGAACTTTACGATAAAAACTCAACCCAATTTAAAATTTAGTAAAAGACTTGGATAGGCATTTTTTCTAAAGAAGATATATAAATGAAAATATGTGAAAAGATATAAATACATGAAAAGGTGCTTATTAACATTTTTAGCCATCAGAGAAATGCAGATTAAAAACTGTAATGAGATACCACTTATATCCACTAAGATAGCTAAAACAGAAAAGATAAATGGGGCCAGCCTGTAGTGTTGTAGTTAAGGCAGTTGGATTCCACATGGCCAATTGCTTAGTTTGAATTCTGGACCTGGTGGACCAGGTGCTTATGTGAGCATGCTTAAAATCTTGAAGGAGAAATGGACGAAAGTGGATTATGGTGTGACTATTCCTCAAGACGAGAGCTTTTCTTTCTTTCTTTCTTTTCTTTTTTTTTTTGGAGAGTTTTTTTGCTATACGGCACGTGCACTCACCAGATAGAGAGAGACAGAGATCACCCCCCAGGAGGGATGACCACGCCACAATCCATTCTCCTCTCGGGATCTTGGGCACGCATGCACACGTGCGTGGTGTGAGTTTAAGCCACCGGGTCTGGGACTCGAACCACAGTCGACTACATGGGAGTCCAGCAACATAGCCATTACGCTAACTGCTGGTCCCAAGGAGAGCTTTTCTTACTTGCCCTCTCTCTTTGGCAAGCATACACACCCTCTGGCAAAATTAAAAAAAAATAGTATGAGATAATGATGAGAATGTGGAGAAATTGAACACTTAAATACTGTGAGTGGGAAAGTAAAATGCAGCTGCTGTGGAAAACAGCTTGACAGTTCCTTGAAAAGTTGAACATGGAGTTATTATATGACTCAACAACTTTTCAGCTTGGTATACACCCAAGAGAAATGAAAAAGATATGTCCACACAAAAACTTACACATGAATGTTGATCACAGCATTATTTATAATAGCCAAAAAGTGAAAACAACCCAAGTAATATTCCACATAATTGAATATTCCACATAATGGAATATTACTTGGCAATAAAAAGGAATGTATTGTGATTCATTCATAAAATGTTATGGTAAGTAAAAGAAGCCAGATGCAAAAAGCAGCATATTGCATGATTCCATTTATATGAAAGGTCTGGAATATGCAAATTCATAGAGACAGTAAGTAAATTAGTTGTTGCCAGTGGCTGAGGTGGGGAGTGACAACTAATGGGAATGAGGTTTCTTATAGAGGGGGTGGAAATGTTCTAAAACTGGTAATGGTTGCACAAACCTGTAAATATCTTAAAAAACCACAAAAGTATACACTTTAAATAAGCATATTGTATATACATTGTAGCTCAATAGAAGGTTTTTTTTTTTTTTTTTTTGAGAGATTTTCACTGTAGGGTGCGTGCGCTCCCCAGACAGAGAGTGACATAGAGACAGAAAGCGAGAAATCACCCCCCAGGGGGGATGGTCATGCCGCAATCCCTTCTCCTCCATTCTCCTCTCGGGATCTTGGGCACGCACGCATGCACACGCGCCCGGCGTGAGTTTTAATCCACCGGGTCCGGGACACGAACCGCGGTCAGCTACGTGGGAGTCCAGTGACATAGCCATTACGCTAACTGCTGGTTCCCAATAGAAGTTTTTAAAAATATAGAAAAAAGTATTCTGTCTGTGTGTCTATATTCTAAAATTTAGTCATTGCCTTCAAACTCCATGGCCTGGCTGTCAAGGCTTTTTGTTTATATGGAACCTTTTTTTTTTCCCTTTATGCATTTGTAAACCTTACATGTATTCAAATGCTGTAATTTGTCTAACTGCATATGTCTTTTTCACCAGATACTCTTTCATCCCATTCTTACAAATCTTAGCATAGTCTGCCCTGTAGTCTATTCATTTTTGTGTTGGTTCTGTTATCTACATCCAGTTGAGAACTCTTCAGGGGCATGGAGTGTGCTTGCTCATATGAGCATCCCTGAGAGTGCTTGGCCCCTAATCTTATCTGACCGGTACATGATAAATCTTTGTCACTTGATAGCATGAATGAATTGTGAAATTATTAGTGATCCCCGATGTGACACTCTTTACCTACCTCTTTCACAAGAGCCTTTCAAGAACAATGCAAGATCAAATGTATAGTCATTTTTTAAACTCTTAAAATTCTGTGCAGGGTGTTATTATTATCTGTAACCCTGGTAACTATTCAAATTAGTGTCAATTAACTTTTGGCGGCTCTCTAAAGATTCCTTATCGTCTACATTAGTTTGTCAGATGAGGTAATGTACTTTTTCTGGGTACAGTTGTCTTTGAAGAGATTGGCAGCCTTTCCTAGTTGTAAACAAAACTGTCTCATGTGTGGGGCCATGACAAAGAGGGAATAGGATGCCAGAAGCTCTGTGAAAACACTTACATCCATTTCAGCAAGGAGAAATTGTGATCTGGGAAATAAATTAGTGTTCTGCTCTGTTCTTCAGCTCCTCTGCTAATGAATGAGCCTCAGAGACACCTTATCCTGGGTGGTAAGCCCCTATAATCCATTCATGTGCAACTTAGAGCTCATTTTCTATAGAAATATTTGTTTAAAAACAAGTCTTTAAATGAAAGATGCTATCAAGTAAAAATATTTCAAATATACAGAAATGCAGAGAGAATCATAACAAACAAATTCACCACCTATGTTGAGTGAATGCTAGCTTCTTACCATATCTCCTTTGGGTTTTATTTTATTTTTTAATAAAAACAAATTTGAAAGACAATTAGTTGAATCATTCCTCCCTCTTCCAAATTCTGATTTCCTCCCCTTTTCTCAAAAATAACCATTATCTTGGGAACCAGCAGTTAGCATAATGGCTATGTCGCTGGACTCCCACCTAGTCGATTGCGGTTCGCGTCCCGGACCCGGTGGCTTAAAACTCACGCCGGGCGCGTGTGCATGCATGCCCAAGATCCTGAGAGGAGAATGGAGGAGAAGGGATGCAGCGTGACCATCCCCCATGAGGGGTGATTTCTCGCTTTCTGTCTCTCTGTCTCTTTCTGTCTGTCTGACGAGCACACGTGCCCTATAGCGAAAACCTCTCAAAAAAAAAAAAACACAAAAAAACCCCCCAAAAACAAACAAAAAAAACTATTATCTTTTGTCAGGAATCTTTAACTGGTTCATCATTCAGTCCAACTTTGCTATTGCTCAATTCTTGAGATAATTTTCTATTTTAAATCTGTCCATCCGACTCATTTCTATTACTCGGAGTCCATCTTTAAGCCCATTAAATGGGAATTTTTCCCTGAGTCAGTTTAAATCAGACTCTGGGTAAGGGGAGGAGTATAGACTCTAAGGACGATTACAGAGGAATTCTCGTCACCACATTTCTGAAAGTCTGTGCAAAAGGGAGAAGGCTATGTGGCCTTATGTTTGAAATATAGAAGTTTGGTGACACCAAGGCATTTTTTATACTGCAGGTTTGACGCAGTTCAACAGATTATCAAAATGCATATCATTCCTATTCAATAGCAGTTCTTTCTTAAAAATGACAAGATCCTAGGTAGCAGAGAAAGCAGGATAAATAACCTCTGTATATATGCAGTTATACGTGGACTCATATGTCTTATTTATGAATATATATATATATATGTCAATGTCATTAAAAATAAGTTTGAGATATATTTCTGTATCAAACTGAAACATCAGCTCTTCCAGCATCTCAAGGATGCTAGCCTTTGGGTGTGACTGCATTGACTACTGTGGTTCTCAGACCTTGGGATTTAGACTGAACCATACCAAAGACTCTCTTGGGTCTTCAGCTTGCCAACTGCAAATCTTTGGACTTGTCAGTCTCTATAACCACATGAGTCAATTTTAATTTCTTTTGGAGAAGTTTTTGCTTTAGGGCGCGTGTGCTCTCTAGAAAGACAGAGAGAGACAGAGAGAGATAGAAAGCGAGAAATCACCCCCCCAGAAAGGATGGCCATGCAGCAATACCTTCTCCTCCATTCTTCTCTCAGGATCCTGGGCACACATGCACATGTGCCCAGCATGAGTTTAAGCCACCAGGTCTGGGACTCGAACTGTGATCGACTACATGGGAGTCCAGTGACATAGCCATTAAGTCAACTGCTGGTGCCATGAGCCATTTTTTTAGAAGTCAGTTTCTCTCTCTCCATACGTATATACACGCATGTCCTATTAGTTCTGTTCTAATATAGATATTCTATATGCAAAGACAGCATGGGTCTTATGTACTAGATGTATAATCATTTTATATATGAAGAGATAAATCTTTGAGTTCATAGACTTTTAAACTGATATCATTAAATAGCAAGAGGGTTTTGTACTCTTTTCCATTAACATTAATATACTTAAAATAATACCACTAATAACATTTATGGTATGCATCTAAGTAAGCATCTTACATGTATTAGTTCACTTAAGCCTGATGACAATATTCAAAGGGAATTGAAGCACTCAGAGATTAGGGAATTTGTAAAAGGGTATGTAATATTTTCAGGGTCCCAGTCTGAATAAAGCCACTTTTTCATTTATTCTTGGTGAAAATAGGGGAGGAATCTATTATGGAAGATAATTCAGATGTTGCCTTCTTTTGCGCTCTGAGGCTTCTCTAGGGGAGGGGAGCAACAGGCCTGTGTGCAGTGTCGGCGGTTTGTGTGGCGTGTGTAGGATGAGATGTGAGAGCTCCTGGGAAGGAGGTTGTCCGCAGGAGCTGCAGTGATGCATGGGCAGCCTCACAGGGCTGGCTGTGTGGAGAGGTGGCCTGCAGAGCGGCTGCAAATGAACCACTAATTTTCCCAGAGCTGCTTGCAGTTTACCAAGCACTTTCCTGGTGTCCTGCGTAGCTCGCGAGTATCAGAGCAGGAATTGAAACATCAGTTGTTTGACATTCTCTGCTTTCCTCGCTGCACCTCACTTGTGCCAGTTCCATCTGTACCTTAGGAATTTCTATCAAGAGTCTGTCTAAATACCAGCATGAGACTGAAGGAGGAGAAAAGAAATGGGGTAACGAAGTACATAAGACATTGTCAAAAAAACAGAAGCTTAAGAGAGAAGCTAGACTTGCTCCTGCCTAGTTGGGAGTTCTGACTGCCTGATGTTTCCTTTTAGATGACACACTTTCCCTGACCTTGAACTCAGCTCAGCATGAGCACACACGACCTATGAAGCACGGCCAATATCTGTGTCATGGGAGGGTGGCCCATGTTGGATCTGGAGGGTGGTTCTCAAAGTGATCATGTGTGCTTACCATAGCTGTTGCTGAATCTTGGCTGGTCACCCTTCTATCATCTCCTTGTCCTATTAAACACGTTTCAGGCTGTTCTTTGGGTGAGTTAGCTCTGCCTGCTCGCTCTGGAAATCACTTAACTTAGAATCAGCCAAGTTTGATTGGGTGAAGTTATATGTGTATCAGATTGAAGGTCTTCGGGGGTAGTGGTGGGATCACCACTTACTCAACCTATAAGGAGCCCAGCCTCTGACTATGCAGTTTGGAGGTGGCTGACTGGGAATAATGGGCCCTGGATTGAAGGATCCTGATGAACCACTTCCTGGCCTATTGCTTCTGCTGCCTCCCCTCCCGCCAGGTAAATATTGCTTAGACACCCAGCTTCTGATTAAAGCTACATGATGGAACTTGTACCAAGGATGCAACTGATGGCCCGTGTCAGCTTGTTAAAAATATATTTTAATTTGTTTAGCTCTCTGGGGAAATTATCTGAGCCTGCATGTGATAATCAACTTTCACATGAGCTTTCAAAAAAACCTGAAATGATTCAAGCAACAAAATGAGATTTTTAATTTACATAAATACAGAAGTCTTTTGCCTTTTTCTTTTGAGAGGAGGGAAGATTAAAAAAAATTCTAATTCGTTCCTTCCCTTCTCCCCCAGGAACACTATCATTAGCAGTGGTAGGAAAATTAGCATGAGTAGTACCTTGCCTAACTTTTCCATGCATATGTTCTTGTTTTAGTTCAAACTTTACACCAACTCTTAGGGTTCAGGGCTGGTAGCAAGTGTTGCTTCTTTTTAGAGAAGAAAGTGGGCCTCAGAGAAAGAACATGATTTGCCCAAGTTCATATGGCTGATGGCTGCAGAGGCAGAACTAGGACTCGGTTCTTTCAGCAACTGGCTCAATGCTCTTTCACCTGATTAGCAGCCCCATAGCGATAATAATGCACATGCCACTGTAATAGTATTTACAAGAGGATGGAGCTCTGGTAAGATGGATTGGTGTTGTGCCTCACCTACATCGGGGAGGACAAGGGTAAGTGGAAGTAACACCAGCATATCCGTGGCTTAGCTCGCCAATGCCAACTCTAACAGGTCCAGGGAGACCCTCAGAGGCACTTCGTGGCTCCAAGATGTAGAATCCTGGTATCTTCTTAATCAACAGAAGAAATCAGGGTGCACTGAGGAGGCACAGTGGACTGAAGAGTTGTGTATTAGTATTAGAGTGTGTTACCTCTAACCTGACAAAATAACTACCCAGTCGCAATCTGTGGGCCAAGTCTAGTTGCATGGCCCATCCCAACTGTATGGGACTCAAGTATGTCCCCTGTGAATCTAGAAAGGGGAAGAAAAAACCAGAAATGCTTGTGACCACTAGCCATGACTGCTATCCCATGCTCAGACCTAAAGGTCTGTACTGTACTCCCCTTTAGGCAAATCTCCTTGTTACAGATCCCAAGGAAAGTTGTCATACTACCTGAAAGTACTCTGCAACAACATCTCAGTTTCTAACAGGTATCCAAAAGATCTAAACCATGCATTCTCTCCTAAATGTCTACGTATTCTCATTCAAGGGTTGCAATTCCAGTTTTACAGATACCCCTCTTTTGATTAATCTTGAATGATTCCACTTGTCTTTTAGAAAGAGTTCAGACTCTGTAAGAGAACTAAGGCCCACCTTGGTTTGGCCCCTGACATCTTCCCCAGTCTCTTCTTTGAACACTCCTCATTTTATCATCCAGGTTTATGGACCCCCTTTTAAGTCTCCCAGTGTGTGTTCCTATTCTCTGTCTCTCTCTCTCTCACTTCCACTACTCCCTCAGCTTTGAATATTTTCCTCCCCACCACTCCTTCCAGGCCAACTTCTACTCTTTATTCAGGTTGCAGGTTAGATAGCATTTTCCTGACTGGGTTAAATCCCTTTTGTACACTGCCAGTCCTTCTGTTTACCTTTATCAGCTACTGGACCTTTTTCTGTGACTCCCACTAGATAGCAAACTCCTTGGGGTCAGGGACAGGAACTGGTAGCAGCACTTGCCCTTAAGAGGTTACCCTCAGCCCAGGCTTTGCCAATACACAGAAGCATTTGAATACATGCTTTTTAAATAAACAAATGAATGGCTGTATGAGTGGGTAAACAAGGCCCAGAAAGTTTAATGCATGCCAAGGTGAGGTGACATGTCTCATGCTCCTGTTTGCTGGCAGTGCTATGAGCTTTTGTCAAGATGGTTATTTTTGAGCTTTGGTCACTATTTCTCTTGCTTTTGACATCAGCATCTACCTGTATGGTGCCCTTGCATTGACAGTTGCTCCATATTTCATCACCCTTTCTTAAAAGCGGAAGAACAAGGCACCCCTGTGGTGGCACCTTCTACTGAGTTGTTGTGCTCTGCAGGCCGGTACCACATGGGAGGCCTAGGTACATTCTTTGTCCTCTCTAAACATTGGGTACAGCGGCATACACCTATTATTCCAGAGACTTGGGGAGGCTGAGGCAGGAGGTTTGTGAACTTTGAAGCTGGCCTGGGCAACGGAGCAACACTCTGTCTGAAAAAGCGCTGGGCGTGGTGGTACATGCCTATGCTACCAACTGGGAGGCCACGGCAGGAGGATGGCAATACTGAAGTCCTATCTTTAAAAAATGTAGAAATATCTTATAGTTTGTATTAAATCATTTTCCATTTCTCTGGTAAGGTTTAAATTCTCATGGTAATCCATAATTCATGGTAAATGCCATTTAGGTACCTGAATTAATACACTATAAACTGCATTAGAGTTGTTTTTAATAGGTACAGAGTTTAAGTCTAAGATGACGAAAATGCTGTACAGATGGTGATGGTTGTACAACACTGGGAATGTACTTAATGCTACAGATACATACACTTAGAAATAATTAATATCGGAAATTGTATGTATATTTTACCACTATAAAAATATATTTTAATTATAATGCTTATCATCAATTCCATAAATGCAAGCAAAATACCAGTCAAGGGACCAGCAGATGATGTAATGTTTACGTCACTGGACTCCCACTTGAGTCCTGAAACCGGCGGCTTAAAACTCATGCTGGGCGTAGGCGTGTTTGTGCCCCACTTATCAAGAGGATAATGGAAGAGAAGGGATTGTGGCATGGCCATCCCCCTCGGGGTGATTTTTAGCTTTCTGTCTCTCCAGTGAGTGCACGCGCCCTATAGCAAAAATTTCTCTCTTAAAAAAAAAATACCAATCAAAGTAAGTACTCAGGAGACCAGCAGTTAGCGTAATGGCTATGTCGCAGGATTCCCATGTAGTTGACTATGGTTCGTGTCCTGGATCTGGTGGCTTAAAACTCACTCTGGGTGCTTGTGCATGCGTGCCCAAGATCCTGAGAGGAGAATGGAGGAGAAGGGATTGCGGCATGGCCATCCCCCCTGGGGGGTGATTTCTCACTTTCTTTCTCTCTGTCTCTGTCTGTCTAGCGAGCGCACGTGCCCTATAGCAAACACCTCTCCAAAAAAATAAAATAAATAAGTACTCAGAACATGTCTATAGACTGTACAGTTGTTGCTTGGTGTCTGTAGGGCATTGATTTCAAGACCCACTGCAGATTCCCAAATCCACAGATGCACAGGTTCCTTATATAAAATGATCTAGTACACTGGCCCTCTGTATGTGTGGGCTCTGCCTCCACAGGTATGGAGGACCACCTGAACAGTACAGTATGACCAACTAGACCATGTCTTGTTTTATGTTAGCAGGCTAGCGTGTGATTGCACTTCCGGGAAATTGCTGAGTCTGAGTCATGGTTAGTTTTTCTGGATGATGCATATTAAGGAAAATTATTCCCCAAATGAGACTAATTTCAGATCAATAGAAAAAATTTCCCACCTCTCTTCTCAAGATGAAAATCCAGCTTGGTGACTTCCAAACCTTTTTTGAACCATCACAGCCTCTTCTATTCCTTTTTTCCTCCAATAGAAGATGCTTTAATAAGCAGTTTTAGGGCTGGCTCAGTGGCACAGTGATAATGCACTACTCAGTAATGCTGGATCCACATGGAAGGTCGCCAGGTCAATTCCTTGGTTGACCTGTACATGTGGGTGCATGCCCATGATACTGACTGACAGCGAAGGCTGTGGTCGGCTTGGTGGGGCTTGTGACCTGCAACCATGTTGAAGGGGCTTGTTTTTCTCTCTGTGTCTCATTCGCATGAAAGAAAAGAAATTAAAAATAGTTTTAAACTATTTCTCATCTTCTGTCCCTTCACTTATTAAATAACAAGTCCTTTGTCTCTCTGTCCCCTGCCCAGACTTGAAAACATCTGGGTACATGTAACTAC
Organism: Tupaia belangeri chinensis; assembly: GCF_000334495.1. Taxonomy (NCBI): domain Eukaryota; kingdom Metazoa; phylum Chordata; class Mammalia; order Scandentia; family Tupaiidae; genus Tupaia; species Tupaia belangeri. Next base: position 5,092,687 of record NW_006160045.1, read on the forward strand.
CCAGCAGTGTCCTCGATTGGCTTGGATGGCCAGTTTTCCATACATTGATTTAATAAGCAGCATTTGACGTAATACTTTAGTATGAATAAAGCCGTGGTTCCTATGGAGTTCCAACTAACACAGCTAGCTCAAGGACCCCGCTATTATTGTACTCTAAAGGAAACAAGGTGGTGTGCAGTTTGTTTGTTTCCTGGTGCGTTTCCTTTAAGAGTCCTGGCGCCGGGCTGCCCAGCGCGGTGGAGGGCTCCTGAGGCCTGGTGATGGATGCCCTAGTCAGGAGTGCATATTGGATCTGTTACGCAGCGGTGATATACGATTTCAACATTTCAGGCTTGATTTGGATTTTCTGTACTCCCTGACTGGAATTTTGCTGCCATGTTGTTTTGTGCTTTACTGTTCAACAAGAGGAAAATAAATCTAGAAACCTGCTTGAACATGGACACACTGTATTCAATTCTGTTATTAAAAGCTAGACCTTAATTTTCTTACTGGTAGAAGAAAGTTTAATCTAAGGGCCCTGACCCACTGTAGAAATTCTAAAATTCTAGCTAGCAAATAGCAATATTAGTGAGCCTTAATAATCCTTACATGTTTCTTGTCTGAAGGCCAGAGAGCTCATTGTCTGTGGGTTTTCATGTGGTTGTTACTATCCTCCAGGGCTGATTGATCTGTTTATTCTAAGCTGGAGGCCCGAGCTGGAAGGGAGGCCGTTTGTTTTGGGCACTGCTGAGAAAAACAGACTAATCACCTAAATACCACCTTGGGGAATGAAGTAACTAAAAGAAATGGAATGGAGCCTGTGCTTCCATTTGGAGTAAAGAGAAGAGGGAGGGTAGGAGACTTGAGGAGAACCTGAAAAGCTGAAGCCAGTGGTAAATGATGATGAAACACACAAAGCTCCTGGGTGCTTCTGGCATGGCGGCCAAAGGCATTAGTTTTTTTAATTGTTCAGGAGTGAGTCTCCTTATTCCCTAGGCTAACTCCTTCCTCCAGCTCTCCCAGGCCCGTGGGCTAAATCTAGGAGCCTGCTCAGGGGCATGTACACACAGGACAGAAGAGTTTGAAGGGACCTGAGAAAGTTTGAGGAGGGCTGGCCTGTAGCTCAGTGGTGAAGTAATCTGCAGCAGGGACTGGATCTAATATGGCAGACGGCAGTTTGAATCCTGGCTCTGGTGGATTGAAAAACTTACCAGGTACATGTGCATGCATGCCTGGAATTCTGACAGGTTGAAGAAATGAAGGAGGATTGAGGCATGACCATATCCCATTAGGTGGTGATTTCTCTTTTCTCCCTCTCCCCCACTCCCTTGATGAGTGCACATACCCTCTAGCAATGAAAAAAGGTTGTGAAAAATGAATTTATGTATTTATTTTTTAAATAATTATTTATTTCATTTTATTTATTATTATAATTTTTCAGTTTGACTGAAGAGAGAGAAAGAAAGTGAGAAAGCAAGCCACCAGGTCGAGGACCTGAACTGTGGTCAACCATGTGGAAGCCCAGCACCTCAGCCTCCATGTCACTTGGCAGCCCCAGTATGAATTTATTTTGTTGTAAAAATTTTGAGATTCATGCATAGATTTTTCATAATATGCACTTTCCATGAACTTCTTGAATACCTCTTGTATGTCCTAGATGCGTCACATATTATTGTTTTGCTAGCAATGTTTTTTTTTTTTTTTTTTTTTGAGAGGTTTTCGCTATAGGGCGTGTGCGCTTGCCAGACAGACAGACAGAGACATAGAGACAGAAAGCAAGAAATCACCCACCGGGGGAATGGTCACGCTGCAATCCCTTCTCCTCCATTCTCCTCTCAGGATCTTGGGCATGCACGCACATGTGCCTGGCGTGAGTTTTAAGCCACCAGGTCCGGGACACGAACCGCGGTTGACCACGTGGGAGTCCAGCGACATAGCCATTACACTAACTGCTGGTTCCCAGTTTTGCTAACAATTTGAAGCTTTCCAGATGAATGCAGGTAAGGCCTAACACAAGAAAACTTTGCTAAAGTAGAGTGGCCGCTGGGATTTATCTTTCTGTCTCCAATGGCCCTGTGAAAAATCTGGGGCACATATGGGAACTAAATGCTGTCAAGCAAGCTAACGTCTCTAAGATGACAGGTCACACTCTCCACCTGATTTCCAGGTTAAGAGCCACGTAAGATTTTCCCCCAGGGTCACCCTCATTTAGAAGCACAGATGAGGTAAAACCATTGTTTCTCTTTTTAGTTTAGATCATCTCTGTTGAGAGGACTAAGGACTCTGTAAGATCTAGATATCCCTAAGTCTATTAGGATTTAACTTGGCAAATATTTACTAAGTGCATACAAAAGGCATGGCACTATCAGCTAAAACAAATCAATTAATCAACATCAACACTTGTCATTGGTTGAGGGAAAAGGCAATACAAGGAATGGCTGGCAAATACAGGTGTGAATCCCAGCAAGACAAGGAAGATGAAGATTTTGGAAAGGGAGTATTCTGTTGGTATCAGTCTGAGCATTCCACAGAGTGTTCGCCAACCATCCCGATTACTTCTCCAATGGGCTTCTTTACCCCAAGACGTTCCCACCCTGATAGAACTAATTGTCCTTGCCTACTAGGATCTGTTTGACTGCTGATTGGCAGATGGTAGACCATTGCCGGAATAAGACCCCAGTGCTAGAACAATCCCAGAGCTTAGTGTTACAATTGCCAGACCTTGGCCTTCCACTGCGGGGATGTGGTTATTACTTCTTAAGATCTTAGGGCCATGTTGGAAAGCAACAAGGATGAATCTGGGAGACTGGCAAATGCCTTAGAGTTCCAGGGGAAAGGTGGGTCTGAAAACTTTGTCAATGGTATAGAACTTAATTTCCCTGCCTGCTATGTGTCTGTCATCCTGAGATTTCATGAGGCCAAGTTAGGTCAACATGGGCTAGTGAGACAAGATCTAAGAAAACAAGGTAAAGTTTCTCAGTAAACAGGGCAACTCTTATTTCAGATGAGCCTGAGCTAAGGCTGACCAGGGGGGGGGGGGGGGAGACGTGTTCCATTTTACCCCTAGGAAGAAAACTTGTCGACAGGAAGAACACAGGGATATTTGGATCATGTTTTGGAGGAATTTATAACAACCGTTAAATATCCTTCTCCCCTGGTTAAGAAGCATATCTAGCATTGAGAGAAAAGTCTTAAATTCATAAAGTACCATGCATGTACTGAAAGAAAAACTTGGTGAGTTTGGTGGGGTGGGAGTCACACAGTACAGAATTGATTCTATAGTAATTCCTTTATAGGAAAAAGTGCATTCTAAGGTGCTGGAAGCTTGGAGGAGAGGTGCTTTACTTTTGAGTGTTATACAGTGAGAAGGTCTGGCCGAACTACTCTCTTGTTTGTGCATGAACACATGTGCACGAGGGGAGGGGAGAGAGAGGGAGGGGGAGGAGACCTATGTAAAGATCTAGAGCTAGGCCATTGTGAGAGATGGGAGTTGGGAGGGCCAGAAACCAGTAGGGGTTAGTGGCAGAGGCTGGCCCTTAATTGGATGGGGCAAACTGGCAAACTAAGTAGTTTGATGCCTAGGATTTTGAGTTGGATGTACTCACTGTGCAGGTAAGGCAGCAGACCCAAGGAGGTAAAATTCACTATGCTAAAATCATTATGCCAAAACATAGAAACAAAACAAAAAACAAAAACTCAGTACAGCCATGGGTTTTCTTTTCCTTTTTTTTTTTTTTTTGGTGGAGAGGTTTTTGCTATAGGGAACATGTGCTTGCCAGACAGACAGAGACAGAGAGACAGACAGAAAGCAAGAAATCACCCACCGAGGGGATGGCCACGCCGCAATCCCTTCTCCTCCATTCTCCTCTTAGGATCTTGGGCACGCATGCACATACACGCACCTGGCCTGAGCTTAAGCCACTGGGTCCGGGACTCGAACTGTGGGTGCCACGGGAGTCCAGCGACATAGCCATTATGCCAACTGCTGGTCCCACTTTTTTTTTTTTTTAATGTTTTGATTTTTTTATTACTCAAAAAGAGTCTCTCTTTTATTCATTTATTTATTTATTTATTTAGCTTTCTAACTCTGTGCGTGTGCCTTCAACACTTTCACAGTGATTTTCTGCTCCTCCGTAGGGAAACCAAGCTTGATCTGGTCGTGGACACATTTAGCACACACAGTGCCCCTGTCTGCCCTGCCAACATGTTTCTTTGCTTTGGATAACCTCATAAGAACTTTTGGTCTCACAGTATAGACCCCTTGGAGTCTTCCCAGGCAGGCCACATGCACATTTTGGTGCTTTTCCAACTTTCTGGGTGAAAAGGTAAACAATCCTATACCAGGGGTTCAGGACAGCCTCGTTTTGTTGGAGGCTGTGTTGTGGGAAAGCCTATACCGGTATGTCAAACTAGACTGTTCTGAGCGCCTCTAGACACCGTCCTGTGGGGTTTCTTTATGATACAGCTCTCAGGGCATAAAGGTATAAACAACAGAAAGCAAAACACGAGCTGAATAAGCATCATACAAGCTATATAATGTGTCCAGATTTGTCACTCATTTGCTCAGACTTCAAGGACCTCTGTTTTGTGTGTTCATTTGCTGGACTTTCTGCCATTGAGACTTTTCACAGCTGTCATTGTTTGGTGTAATGGCCTGCCGAAGAGTGGGTGACAATGTGGCATTTTGCTGGGCCACTTCTTGCTCAGCATTCCTCACGAAGTCTTCTGCTACTGGCCGAGTGCCAGGCCTGACAAACAGCCGTGAAAACGACTTGTCATAAAGTGATTTTAAAAAATTATTGCTGAGGTTATTTCATTATTACATCTTTCGTGCTTGGCAAAACAATTACTACGCTAAGTATTTTTTTTTTTTTTTAGATCAAAAGAGAACATTAATAAGATGATTTTCTTTATCTAGATTGCAGACTATTCTATGATTTCTGAGCTTTGTGTGTATGTGTATGCATCTCGCACGTCTCTGCTCTTTCTGGAAAAATGTATCTATAAATTACTTGGGATGAACCCTGAGTAGAATTGCAGGTCATTTCCAGGAATTTTTCTTCCTTTCCCTCCTCTCCCCTTGTCTTCCCTCTCTTCCCCTTCCTTTCTTTTCCCTTCTGTTCCCCCTTCTTTCTTTTTTCTTTTCTTTCCTTTTTTCCTTTTTCCCTCTCTTCTCTTCTCTTCTCTCTTCTCTCTTCTCTCTTCTCTCTTCTCTTCTCTTCTCTTCTCTTCTCTTCTCTTCTCTTCTCTTTTTTCTTCTCTCTCTCTTTCTCTCTCTCTTTCTATTTTGTGAATAAGTTTTAATACTTTGACTTGTGGAGTCTCTAGTGTATTTCTGAAGTCAGGCTGGAGAAGACAAGATTGTACCTGAAATGCAGCCCTGTGGCTCTGAGAATATGTGAGTGAAAGCATTTTGAGCATAATTTTGTATTTAGCTATGGATTTTGTAGCTTAGCTATGGACCTCTCCAGGGGGGATGGTTTGGGAACATTAAAGGGCAGACGGTATTATCATCTTGTCTACTATTAACAGCTTCTTTAGAAATTATATCAGCTCTGGGAACCAGCAGTTAGCGTAATGGCTATGTCGCTGAACTCCCATGTAGTCGACCGCAGTTCGCGTCCCGGACCCGGTGGCTTAAAACTCACGCCGGGCGCGTGTGCGTGTGTGCCCAAGATCCCAAGAAGAGAATGGAGGAGAAGGGATTGCGGCGTGACCATCCCCCCTGGGGGGTGATTTCTCGCTTTCTGTCTCTATGTCTCTCTCTGTCTGTCTGGCGAGCGCATGCGCCCTACAGTGAAAATCTCTCCAAAAAAAAAAAAAAAAAGAAATTATATCAGCTCCTACCTATATCATGTTCTCATGAACATTTCATAATGTTCATGGATTCCCATTATGTTTTTAAAATAATCATACATTTATTTAGGATATTATTCACAAAGTGCTTTTACATATATTATTTTGCTCGATTGTTATTTTGGTGAGCCTTGTGAGGCCAGCCAGCTATTGTTGTATTTGTTCCAAGTGAGAGACTGGAGACTCAGAGTGCTGAGGTGACAGGCATGCTGCATGAGCGAGTGCTCAGGGGCCCAGAAAAGCAGTCTGGAACCCAGCACTTCTGAGTCCCAGTCCAGAGCTAGCTACTTCCTTAAAATCCCCGTACTCCCCTTATTATTTTTTCTTTCCTTTTTGCCAATAAGATCTCTTTTCCTCCTCCCTCACCTTCATCTCCCCTTTCTTTCACCCTTTTCCTCTTTCTTAGCAATTTTAGGTTTGTAGGAAAAACGTGAGTGAAAAGTAGAGTTCTCATGTGCCCCTTCTCCTTCTTTCCAGTTCCCATTCTTATATTATTTTTAGTTTTGCCAGAAGGTACCTGCGCTTGACAGAGAGAGAGAGAAAAAGTGACAGGGAAAGTGAGAAATCACTCCCTGGTGGGGGGTGAGGGGGCGTTGGCCAATGCTGAAGTCCCTTCTATTTTCTCCTTGGGACTTCGGACATGCGCACACACATACCTGGCATGTTTTAAGCCACCAGGTTTGGGACTCAAACTGTGCAGTTGACCATGTGGGATCCAGCCACCTTAACCACCGTGCCACTGGCTGGCCCAGTTTCCCCCTGTTATTAACACCTTGCCTTAGTGGTGCACCTCTACAATTTGTGAGCCAATGTTGAGAACATTGTTAACTAAAGTTTATATTTATATTACTATTCAATGTTGTAAATTCTGTGGATTTTGACAAATGGAGGATGACTGTATCCATCATTACAGTATCAAACAGAATAGTTACACTGCTCTAAAACATTCTCCTGTTTTTCACCTATTCTTCTTTCCCTCCATCCACTCGAACCCCTGACAACCGTGATCTTTTTCACTGTCTCCATCGTTTCACCTTCTATAGATTGTCACATAGTTGTAATCATGTACTGTGCCGCTACTACCTCTTTAAACCCTCCTGTTTTCCTTCATTGGTTATATCATCCACAACAGCAGCGAAAATTAACTTCCTTTCTATTTAAGATAAATTTGTTCATTAAGCTAACGTGCATTAAGAAGTCTCTCTTTTTCACCACTATCTCCTATGCCCGTTCTTACCATTGTTTAGAATGTGGCCAATACATTTACCTCTTTCATTGTTTAATATAACAGACCTGGGACCAGTAATTGGCATAATGGCTATGTCGCTGGACTCCCACGTAGCTGATCACGGTTCAAGACCTGGACCCCGTGGCTTAAACTCACGCTGGGCACATATACGTGCGTGACTAAGATCCTGAGAGGAGAACGGAGGAGAAGGGATTGCGGCATGGCCATCCCCCCTGGGGGGTGATTTCTCGCTTTCTGTCTCTCTCTCTGTCTTTCTGGCAAGCGCATGCACCCTATAGCAAAAAGCTCTAAAAACAAATAAATAAATAATAGACCTAATGATTGGCATAGACTAAGAATTTTGTTCCTCTGAGGAAGATCAGCAAAAATCTTTTCAGTTTATTGATGTATTCTCTTGTAAACTATGAATATCAGTAAAGAATTTTATCTATTGCAATTGATAAAATTGAGGCTTTGAAAGTGGAAACAACTGGTCCAAGTAAAGACTATTTAGAGAACAGAAAATAAAAGCCAAGTGTTCCTTATTCTCATTTTTAAAGTGGCTGACTTTAGCCAGTTAGCTTAGCCATTAAGCACAGAAGCATTGAATGTTGTGGTCAAGGGCATAGATTTTGTCCCTATTTAAATTAACTTATCTTGAAACTCACTTTTAACTCTTACGAGCCATCAGAATTCACTGGGCACCATTGGATCCTAAGGGAAACTAAGAATGGAAGTTTAGATCTCCTTTCTCCTTCACCCCCAATCTGGGAATAGAACAACTCAAACAAAGATCCTACCAGAGACAGATCAGCCTACATTTTTTGTGTGGGTGTGTGTTTGAAGGAACCAAATACTAGCATTGGCTGATGGAGAGACTGCATCCTGTTGTCAGAATGATAATGCACAAAGGAACAAAGAATACCATAGTAGCTGGTGTTATTAACTCAGTACTCATTTGCTTGGCCTATTTAATTACTTTCTTCTGTTGTTTGGGTGGAGGTTGTTTATAATTATTAGAGATGCCCAGATTGATGAAAAGATGAAGAATCAGAACATTTTAAAAAGCATAACCACTTTTTAGCAAGAACAGAATATCTCGTTGAAAGGATAGCCAAGAGATCAGATAACCAAGGATTCGCTGATGGCTAATGTTCTCTTTTAGAGCTGATGTAATAAAAAGGGTGTTTTTAACCTTGTCAGTTAGGTGGCAGCATAGCCTAGTAGAAAACAACTCTAGCCTTTTGGGTCAAAATTTCTTCAATTTGTCCTAGGTCTCTTTCTGATATTTTGGTGACCCTGGGCAAGTCCCTTGATTTCTCTTGATCTCCCTTGCCATGTCTGCGAAGTGTGGACAATCATGATGATACTTGGTCTTGACTTAGGTCAAATGAAGTAACATATATGAAGAATTTTGTGCTGCTAGTATACAATTTTGAGTATGTTTCTAGACTGAAAGCATTATACTGTTAATGTTTTTATATACCTTATTGTAAGAGGTCTTCTGAAAGTTCATAGAAATGCATAGCATGGCAAACTATGCATGGATTTAAAAATGTTTTGTCCTCAGATAGACTAATTTCATTTCTCATGAACTTTTGGAAGTCCTCTCATAGAGATTAATATCTTGCCCTATGCATAACTTATTAGTGTTTATTACATATGCATAAGCGTGTGTGTATGTATTTTGTGCTTTACAGTTTTAAAAAGCTTTTTTTAGGCATTACCCCATTTGATCCTCCCAACAACTTCTCAGAAGGGGGTTGTTGTATTCATTCTATAAATGTATGTGGTTGAGGGAAGTTATAATTCTTTTTTTTTGGAGAGGTTTTTGCTACAGGGCATATGCACTCTCCAGAGAGACAGAGAGAGATAGAGAGATAGAAAGTGATAAATCACCTCCCAGTAGGGATGGCCATGCCACAATCCCTTCTCCATTCTTCACCTCGGGATTTTGGGCATGCACACACATGCGCCTGGCGTGAGTTTAAGCCATCGGGTCCAGGGCTTGAACCGCGGTCAACTACATGGGAATTCAGCGACATAGCCATTACGCCAATTGCTGGTCTCAAGGGAAGTTATAATTCTTAAAACCTGATATAGTGACCAAATTTCTGAAACATGGGGAAAAGGACTCATCATAGACAAAGGTCACAATTTCAAGTGCCTTTGTCAACAAATTGTGAACGGATCTGAAGAAGTTGCGAGAAATTCATTGAACAAAATCAAGAAGGTCAGCCTTTTGAGAAAGATCTCTGTCCATGGGAAGTCTGAGCAGTATCTTTTACTGAGTCACAAATTTGCATGTTGGATTGGATTTCTGGGGAAGGTGCTGCTAAGGACAGTGCCTATTAATTAACCTGAAAATGTTCCTTCAAGTTATTAGTAAAAAAAGGCTATAAAAGGTCTCACTCTCAAAGGTACTGCCTGTTCATGTCATTGTTCATTTGTCAATTCATCCATTTGTTTATTCATTCATTTAAAAGCATTAAAAGGAATACCCAGTTAGTGGAATACAACGGGAAGCAAATAGGACACTTGGATGTGGAGTTGGTGTGGGTTCTGCTCTAGTTGTTTGGAGGTGGAGTTGGTGTGAGTTCTGCAGTCTAGGTTGAGCAGAAAGCACATTTTCAAACCTGGGATAGACCTCATGTGGTAGAATGTAAAATCAAAATTTATTGTTTAGGATATCTCATTCTCAAGACATAGGCTCCTCTTCTTCTGAAACTTGGAAGTGCACTAGCTGGGAAGAAAAAGATAATTTTTTTGGTGAAAGCAATAAACACTGATAGTGTTTCATATAAAATGCCCAAGGATTGTAGAAAATGCCCTGTGAGGGGCTGGGAAAATTTCTGAAGGAAGAGAACTCCTCCATACTGCAAGGTCACAGAGGCTGTGCAGAATAGAATGAACCAGAGTGCTTCCGATGGGGATTTATTCTTTTCTCTCTTCTATCATCTCTCCTTAGCTCAGTGCCCAGGTCACTTGTGTATCTCTCTTCCCTTAGGACAATTCCTACTGTGATGGCCAGTACTGCCTTTGGTGTGCAGAAGGTCCTGAGATACCTACCACAGAGCCAGGCATGAAATAACCATCTGTCCATTGGGGCCAACAGGTGGCGTGGTGGTTAATGGTGCTGGACTCCCACATGGCTGACCACGGTCTGCATCCCGGCTCTGGCGGCTTGCTTTGTTACTTCTCTCTCACACACTCTGTTCCTCTCTGGTCAAATATAAACAAACAAACAAACAAACAAATAAATAAAATAACTCTTAAAAAAAAAGGAAAAGAAATACAGCTATCCCTCAGGCATATGACTGCTCTGATCTTACATGCTTGTTAGACAAGAGGAGGATGCCAGATACCATATTCCCAAAGAAAATTGCTATCCATTGCCCTCCTCCTCACACGTATACCCAAGGCAGAATGAATCATTTCTTCATCAGTGCATCCATAGTACTCTTTACTTACATTAAGTAGAGCCATATGAAATTGCTAGTGTTCACCATTTTGACCTTCAAAAAATGGCAGTTTTATATCATTGAACTTGCTACACATGGCATCTGGACCATTCTCATGTTTATATATACAATAGAATACAGTCTTTTTTGTTGTTTCTCTGTACATCCGTATCAGTACAGTACCTGACCTATCATCATGTTTAATAAGAAATACATGTTAAAAACATGGAAAAAGCTAAAAGTTCTCCTATATGTTTGTTGACTAAATGATAAAATGTTTTATTCGGCCAATATTCCAGCTAAGAAAAATGAATTTAAAAAAAAAATAGAGCCAGGGTTGCTAGGTGGTGTGGTGGTTAAGAGCACTGGACTCCTACATGACCAACTGTGGTTCGAGGCTCAGACCTGTGGCTTTCTTTCTCACTCCCCGCCCCTCATCCCTCTCTAGTCAAATTAAAATAAATAAATAAAATTAAATTAAATAATTCTTTTTAAAAATAGAGTCACATAGGTTAATCACATGCATTTACAAATTATACACCTCTGCACTTTAAGACAGCCTTAATATGTAGAGGTTTTCTGAAACATTTATGTCTTAAAACACTTGAGTAGAGATCCTCTCTCGAGAAAATCATGATTTTTTTTTTTTGGAAGTTATTCCAATTTGGGATAAAAACCTAAAGCCTACTAGGTGGCAAGTTATCATTTTCACTATGAACAGGATCATTTGTTAACATGAGCTTAAGACCAAGCTTATCAAATACCACTTTGCACTCAGCTCATGAATTAGTAAAAACAGGTTGAAGGATCCATTTCAGGCCCAGCCTCAGTGGTGTGTGCTACTGAGATGCTCTGCTCTACAGGCTGGGACCATATGGGAGGCCCTGGATGTGAGTCTTGGTCCAACCTGCAGATTGGAGTGGTGATGTACAATCCAGTGACCCAGGACTCTGAGGCAAGAGGATCGGAAGCTAAAGGCTGACATAGACAACATAGTGAGACCGTGTCTTTAAAAAAATGGCTGAATGTGATGGTGCACACCTACAGTCCCAGCTAGGAGGCTGAGGCAGGGGGGTTGTATAGCAAGGCCCTATCTTTAAAAAGTAATAATCATTTATGGGACCAGCAGTTAGCGTAATGGTTATGTTGCTGAACTCCCATGTAGTTGACTGCAGTTCAAGTCCTGGACCTGGTGGCTTAAACTCACACCGGGTGCGTGTGTGTGCGTGCCCAAGATCGAAAGAGGAGAATGGATGAGAAGGGATTGCGGCGTGGCCATTTCCCCTGGGGGGGGTGATTTCTCGCTTTCTATTTCTCTGTCTCTCTCTCTCTCTGTCTTTCTGGCAAGCGCATGCGCCCTGTAGCAAAAATCTCTCCAAATCCAAAAAGAAGTTATTAAAAAAAAAGTAATAATAATTTAAAAAATTTAAAAATCCATTTAATTCAGTCTTCTGATCCTAGGAATATAAGCTTCCATTCAATGCCATGAGTATTTGACTGGCTTCACACGTGTTGATTGCAGTGTGTGTGGGATATAGTTTGTCTTTTTCCAACCAGGATCGTTCTTGCATACCGGACTGTCACTTTCTAACACTCCGAGGGCTACCTGGACAGTACTGCCTCTGTTGCTGCTTCCTCATGTATTGTTAAATGAAGAGAAACAAGATCTTGAGTGAAAACCATGTCATACTTAATGTAAGGGATGGACAGGAACACAGGCCACTTCTCCCACCTCTCAGAAGAGTAGTTGTGTCACAATAAAGATGAGAAATACCTAATGAGATGTGAGCGAGTGCAGTTTCCCTAAAAGCCAGCTGTGTCTTTTTTTTCCAGTGCACATTGAGCAGTTGCAGTAAATCTAACTGATGGTTTTCAAATGTAAACACAAAGCCATCAAGCAATAACAGTTTATCTCCTGACTTCATTTTTATTGTCACATAGGTGTTCTGTTTAGCATGAAAATAAGCCGTTAGAAGATTCCAACAGAAATATCATTAACATGATTTAGGAGGTGGGTTATTTAGGGTTATTCAGTAAAGAAACAGTGTTCCTGGTCAGTGGTACATTTCTACAGCATTTCACAGATTCAGTGAAGGGGCCTTTATTTCTTCCCACCCAGGTAGTTACCCTGTCCTTAATCTAGAGGCTCAAATTCCAACGACTGTCGGATTTATTCCAGAGCAGCCAAGCGCAAGTTCTGGGGCATTTTCTTTTTCAATTTCTGTGGCCTCATGGTGCTCAGAAATGTTGACTTTTATGAAGAGGCCAAGAAAAGTCTGAGTGTGCGCCAAGGCCTTGGTGTGGACTTGGCACCAGGGGCAGCAGCTGGTGAGGATGTGGAGTGGGCAGGCTTCCAGGCTCTCTCTTGTACATTGCAGAAATGAATTCGGAAGGACAGTCTCGGTTTCCATAGATTTAGCAGGCATTACTTTGTCCCTAAAAATTATATTCGTAATTTCAAAAAGCTGTATATTTATCCATAATTGCCAAATCTGATAGAACTGGAACGTGATAGCAAAATCATCTTTTCCCAGATTCCTGTCTAATTCCTCCTTTTGCAGATCAAGGATCAGACCCTATGAGGCCAAGGGATTGGTGGGAATCTTTCCCTTGCCTGCACATTCATCTCTGTTTTCATTTCTTCTTGCCTCTTTCAGTTCTCCTTCACTTCTCTCCTTCCCAACCAAAGAAAGGGCCAGCAGGTGGCGTGGTGGTTGAGGGCACTGGACTCCCTCATGGCTGACCGTGGTTTGAGTCCCAGATCTGGTGGCTTGGTTTCTCACTTTCCATCTCTCTCTCTCTCTCTCATTCCGGCTCTGGTCAAATTAAAAATAAATAAATAAAATAAAGTTAAAACAATTCTTTATACAACAACAACAAAAATCCAAAGAAATTTTAAAAATGGGTATGGTCACAGCAATGTTGGGAACAAGGGCAGAACCAAGTTTTTTGAAACTAAAGCCTTGTACAATTTGGGGACCTTCTTTAAGGACAAGAGACAGATGACCGTGCGTGTACATTACTAGGCCCCTCCCAGGGCTGTAGCAAGAACCTAGGCAAGCGAGGGGCCTGAAGTATGAGCTTCTTCAGCTTCATGGTGATTCGGCCTCTGGTTCGACCCATTAAGATTTCTTCCATTTCCCCCCCAGAACCTGTGCCCTATGTCTACTTAAACAGTTTTGAGGGTTTGAATCAGAACACCTATGAAAAAGTCTTAACTCACTTCGAGGGAGGGTCTCAAAAAGTTCATGGAAAATGTATACCGTGACTAAAACTATGCATGATTTAAAAATGTTTTTGTAGCAAAATGAATTTGCACTAATTCCACTTTCTGCAAACTTTCTGCAGTCTTATCATCGTATCATTTTAGATGACCAGAGTGTACAGACAAATGTAAGTCAGCCCTAATTATCCCATTTGGTGTCACAGGTTGTTTCAGTTGTTTTCCTCCCTGGTGTTTTGGTTTCTCTCCTCCCCTCCTGGGAGACATCTCTGGAAGTCAGCATCTGCCAGAGGCTACAACAGAGGCTCTTGATGTGGGAGCCATGATTCCTAGCTTCCCTTGTATTGCTAGAAGTGGTCTTGCTTTTCTGGCTGTGGCAGTTCCCATGTATTGAACGCTCCCTGTATGCCAGGCACTGCAGTTTCTTCTTCAGTAGGGTTTTAGATGACCCTGTGGCCCTGGTTTGTAGCATTTACTGTGAAGGGGTCTAGCCTCTGACATCTCTCCTAAGCTAATTGCAAAACATTGACATCTCTTCAGCTATTTTTTCCCCTATTAAATGTATTTTCCAGCACCTTAAAACTTTATTTCCATGGGGGGGAAATGAGCATTTATATTTTTATAAAGGTAGTATTTTCTGTGATAAAATAGGGTTTATCTGGTCTCAAGAATGTGTGACTTCCAGAAAACAATAACGGTCTAACCTGGGATTGAGGGAATGTCTTTATCCTGGACATGCCAATAAAATGCTTAGCCAGGTTGAAGGGAAGAGTGGTGGTGAGGGGACTATCTGTATCTGTCAGGGCCTGTCAGGAGAGTGACAGGTGAGGACAGGCAGGAGGTCCCCAAGCTAGTGACTTTGCTGAGAGGGCTATGTTTAGATGCGGGCAAGGGGGAGGCACATAGGCTGGGGCAGGAGAACTGGCTTTACTCACTCTGTCACTGAAGCATGCCATAATGGGGGACTCTTGTATTCCTTTGGGGGTGGGGGAAAGGTTCTCAGGCCTAACATTTATAAAAATAAGGCATTGATTTAGGACTAAAGGTCTTTTGCAGCCTCAATGTGTTTGTTTCTTTCAGTTTGTTTTTATAAACATATATACAGAAAGTTCATAGAAAATGAACCAGCTGATGGGGTGGTGATGGGGGCATCTGGATCCCACATGACTTGATTGTATGGTTCACGTCCTACACCTCATGGCTTAAAGGACATGCTGGGTGCATGTGTGTGCACACCCGAAGTCCTGAAAGAAGAAATGGAAGAGAAGAGATTGTGGCATGACCCTCCCCCATGGGGGGGGGCTTTCTCACTGTCCACCTCCATCTCTGTCTCTCTCAGCATTCCCCGCCCTCCCCCCCTCCCCGAGGTTTTTGCTATAGGGCGTGTGCTCTGTCAGAAAGACAAAGACAGGGAGACAGAAAGTGAGAAATCACCCCCCAGGGGGAATGGCCATGCAGCAGTCCCTTCTCCTCCATTTTTCTCTTAAGATCTTGGACATTCATGCACACGCGCCTGGTGTGAGTTTAAGCCACTGGATCCAGGACTCAAACTGCGGTCTACTACATGGGAATCCAGCAACATAGCTATTTCACCAACTGTTGGTCCTTCTCTCAGCAAATTTTTAAAAAATACATATTATAAAAAAAAACTATGTATGGATTAAAAACATTGGATCAAAATATACTTGTACTTTAACTCTATTTTTAAATGAACTTTTTGATATTTCCTTATATTTCAAGATAATGAAAGAATTAGGGTTTGTGATGTTACTTTGTAAGATTTTCTTTTTGGGATACCTCAAATTTATCAGTTTTATTTGTTAATTACTGGGCTATGTCAAGCACAGGACTAGATTGAATGAATGCCTGCGATAAGCTGTAAACATTACCTGTCTGAATTCATGCTGTGTCTGTGGTGTGGTTTTCAGAATTTCTAGAGTGGCCATCTGCACTGTGACCACCACCTGACACTAGGCTTCTGGCCAAGACCAGGGATATGGTGATGCCCTGAGCTGCTTTATAAAGACCTAGCTCTGATGAGCGTGAAAGGGAACATCACTAGTTTTGGTGCTGTGTCCAGTTTCCACCTGGTTTCCACATGGGCACAGCTGTTTTCATGACAAGGATGGACACCAGTGTTTTAGACAATTCCACTCATGTCTTATTGGGAACTTGTGAAGACAGGTGATGACTGGAATCAATTTAAGAGGCGGTTCATTCATCCTTGCAGTGAGAACTGTGTCTCTGTTGCAGGAATTTAGGTCCATGCTTGTTCTGTGATGCATTATGTGTCCTCGTTAGTATACTATAATCTATTAGAGACTAATTTTGTCTAATTTTCTGTCATTTTGTAGTTCTGTGCAAAAGGCACTAAATTGTAGATTAAAATGAGGGCATCTGGCTATTGCTGGAAAACACCAGCTGAATCCACAGGCTCTTTTTTTTGTGGAGAGGTTTTTGCTATAGGGTGCGTGCACTCGCCAGACAGAAAGAGACAGAGAGACAGAAAGTGAGAAATCACCCCCCAGGGGGGATGGCCACGCCTCATTCCCTTCTCCTCCATTCTCCTCTCGGGATCTTGGGCACACACACACACGCACCCAGCGTGCGTTCAAGCCACCAGGTCCGGGACTCGAACCGCGGTCGACTACGTGGGAGTCCTGCGTCACCTACGTGGGAGTCCAGCGACACAGCCATTACGCCAACTGCTGGTCCCAATCCACAGAATCTTGTAAGCAGCAGTATATTTAAAACACTTTAGCCATTTCTGTGATTTTTCCCTTTTTTGGAGGTGGGAGCAGGAGAGGAAGTGGCCGTTGGTCCCTAGAGATAGGTCCAACAATGTGTTCCTTAGTGGAGTGGCTTTTCTTTTTTTTTTCCATTGACTTGGTCTCACGATTGGGCTTCATTCTAACTCTAGTTTTGCTAGGTCTCAGGGAAACGTCTGCTGTTCAGGGCTGTCAGCCCACCACCTGTCACTAACAAGTCAGAGGGACACTTCATCACCAAAAAGGGGAAGGGCAGAGTCTGTTTCCATCACCTTGTCATTCCTGCCTATGCTTGTGAAACTCCACACTCACCCCCAACTCATGAGGCACCCCTAATGAGCCACACCTAAGGCAAGTCTCAAAGTGCAGGTGGCCCCTTCCATGGAGTGAGCTATCACCCAGTCCCCTTTCCCTTGTCCTTCTTCCCAGAGGCCAAATGGCTGGAGGCCATGATGATGTCTTCCCTCATTCATTTTCCTTCTCTTACTCCAGCCCCATCCTAAGCTTCCAACTCACTCTCTCTCCTGTGAGCCTTGAAGGATTTTTTTTTTTTTTTTGGAGAGATTTTCGCTATAGGGCGCGTGCGCTCGCCAGACAGACAGAGAAAGACATAGAGACAGAAAGCGAGAAATCACCCCCCAGGGGGGATGGTCACGCCGCAATCCCTTCTCCTCCATTCTCCTCTTGGGATCCTGGGCACGCACGCACACGCGCCCGGCGTGAGTTCTAAGCCACCGGGTCCGGGACACGAACCGCGGTCGACTACGTGGGAGTCCAGCGACATAGCCATTACGCTAACTGCTGGTTCCCCGAGCCTTGAAGGATTTTTTGATGGTACCAGAGTGGACATTAACTACGTAGTTGGTAAATCAGCAATGGGGTGGCTTGTATACAATCAGGAAGTCCAAAAAAGGGTTTGATTATTAGGAACCCAGGTTTTCTGCAGGAACACAGTCTGTTCTCTGGTCCCAAGGCTCCATGTAGAACCATCCTCAGAGCACAGGCCCACCTAGAGGAAGAGAGCAGCAAGAGGTGGAATGGGGTGCTTCTGAGTGCATTGGGGCCAAGAGCCCTCTGGTCAGGTGAGTGATAGCAGTGGCGCGGCCTCACGACACACTCCCCAATGAGGCTCTCAGCAGACGGCCTTGGACATGCGGGCTGGCACAAGACCTCTGCCGACTGCACACAGCTCTTGTGAAGATGAGCATCAGGGACAACTGTCACAGGGAGGAGGGAGTGAGGGTGTCAGATGAAGGCTGATTTAGTCATCATTCCCTTAATGATTTCAAAGTAGGTAGTTTTTTTTCTTTTTTTTTTTTTTTGAGAGATTTTCACTGTAGGGCGCGTGCGCTCGCCAGACAGACAGAGAGAGACAATAGAGACAGAAAGCGAGAAATCACCCCCCAGGGGGGATGGTCACGCCGCAATCCCCTCTCCTCCATTCTCCTCTCGGGATCTTGGGCACGCACGCACACGCGCCCGGCGTGAGTTTTTTAAGCCACCGGGTCCGGGACATGAACCGCGGTCGACTACGTGGGAATCCAGCGACATAGCCATTACGCTAACTGCTGGTTCCCAAAGTAGGTAGTTTTTTAAAAATAAAAAAAGACATGCTCACCAACGAGGTGGGGGAAACCCCAGCAAAGAAAGAAAACCAGTGTAAGGAATAGGAGGGACTGGAGACTGCAGAGGCAGGCTGGGAAGTGCACAGCAAGGTGACTTGAATCCATAATTAGAACT
>NW_006160045.1:5110969-5113793 GCF_000334495.1 Tupaia belangeri chinensis
TGCAGCGGGCACTTGGCGGTTGTGGGAGTTACCCACGTGAGACAGTGTTGGAAGGGCCTGGCACTCCTGGTGGTTAGAGCCTGCTGCTCTGAAGTACCAGCTTCTCATCTAGTGTTGCATGGCAAAGAACCTGAATGCTGCTCTTTCCAGGAAGTTTCTAGACCCAGGAAGTATGCATAAACATTGAAGTTTCCTGAGAAACACTGGGCCAACTTACTGGGATCCTAAAAGATGAGATTTAGAAGAATCCTACAAGTTAACCTTGAGGAATAGCAGGGCACGAGCTGAAACAAAATTATAGCCCTTCATATTTTTCCTTTATATTAAAACCAAAAGACCAAACAATGAACTATACTTTTTTTTTTTTTTTTTTCCCTAGGGTATTGTGTGCTCACTGGAGAGAGACAGTGGGAAAGAGAGTGATAAATCACTCCTCAGAAGGATGGTCATACTGCAGTCCCTTCTCCTTTATTCTCCTCCTGGGATTTTGGGTGTGCATGCACACAAGTCCAGTGTGATCTTCAAGCTGTCAGGTCCAGGACTCAAACTGCTGTTGACCATGTGGGAGTCCAGCACCTTTTCTTTTTTTCTTTTTATTTATTTTTATTTTTTGGAGAGGCTTTGGCTATAGGGTACGTGCACTCGCCAGACAGACAGAGAGAGACAGAGAGACAGAAAGTGAGAAATCACCCCACGGGGGGATGGCCACACTGCAATCCCTTCTCCATTCTCCTCTCGGGATCTTGGGCACGCACGCACATGCGCCCGGCGTGAGTTTAAGCCACCGGGTCCAGGACTCAAACCGCGGTCAACTACGTGGGAGTCCAGCGACATAGCCATTACGCTAACTTCTGGTCCCGAGTCTAGCACCTTAACCACCACACCACCTGCTAGCCCTGAACTGTGGAAAGCCTTTTATCGTCAAAACTACAGATTTGAGGGACCAGCAGTTAGCATAATGACTATGTCGCTGGACTCCCACGTAGTTGACCGCGGTTTGAGTCCTGGACCCGGTGGCTTAAACTCACGCCGGGCGCATGTGCGTGTCTCTCTCTGTCTGTCTGGCGAGCGCATGCGCCCTATAGCGAAAACCTCTAAAAAAAAACCCTCAAAAAAACAAAAAAACTACAGATTGGAAATTCGATGAAAGAAATTTTTTTTTTTTTGAGAGAGAGATTTTCGCTATAGGGCGCGTGCGCTCTCCAGACAGACAGACAGAGACATAGAGACAGAAAGCGAGAAATCACCCCCCAGGAGGGATGGTCATGCCGCAATCCCTTCTCCTCCATTCTCCTCTCGGGATCTTGGGCATGCATGCACATGCGCCCGGTGTGAGTTCTAAGCCACGAGGCCCGGGATGTGAACCGCGGTCGACTATGTGGGAGTCCAGCGACATAGCCATTACGCTAACTGCTGGTTCCCTCAATGAAAGAAATTTGAGGAAACCACATGTGCCAAAGCATTGCGTCCCCCTCCCCACCCCTCACATATAGCCATTTGTGGCAGAAACTTCTGCAATGCTTCCTCATAGGTGAGACAAGATTTCTGGGGAGCCTGAGGCTGTTCTTTGATTGGTTGCTGCAGAGGAAAGACTTATTTTCCATAGAGCTTTGGTGGGTTGTGTGTTTTTAGAGTGAGGAACTGGATGTGGATACTAAATGGATCAATAGTCACTGTATAATACTTACTATGTAGTATTGTTACATAATGTATAATAATAAAACAACAGGCACAATGTGATAGTGTATGCTCTTCATATATTTAGGGAATAAAGAGATTTTTTAAATCAGTTTTTATGTTTAAAGTGTACATTATGAAATGTAGTATGTATATGATCATGAGCTAGATTAATTGCAGCAAAATCTTCTAAGAACATTTGTGCCTTGGCAGTTGCAAGAGTATATGTAAACATTTTAAAATAAAAAAATATATATATTTTTCTGTAACGTGTATGTACTCACTGGAGATAGAGAAAGAGAGAATGAGAATGAGAAATCATCTCGGGGGGTGGGGTGGGGGAGGATTGACACCGCAATCCCTTCTTATCCCTTCTCCTCTTGGGATTTTGAGCATGCATGCACACATGCACACACACGCATATGATTTTCAAGCTGTCAGTCTGGAACTCAGACTACACATTCGACCATATGCGATTCAGTGTCTTTACCTCCTCGAGACCTGCTGGCCCCCGTAAACATTTCTTTGGACGGCCATAAATTCATTCAGGCAGATGACTAAAAATGACAACATCCCCACCAGTCTCCCAAAGGTCAGGTGGGAGGTGGTGTAATGTATCAGGTCAGAACAAGAGTTCTTATTATTCATGAGTATTCACTCCTCCAAATCTGGATTTGCAATTTGAAATATGTTCTCTCTTTAGCCCCTGCCATGTCAGAAGTGAGAACTTCCTTTTTCTTTTTACCTAGCAATTACTTGACTGAAGGCAGCATTTGTCTGGTCCTAACTTCTCTGTGTTTGTTTTAGTTCCCTCTGTTGTTCTCCTGTCTTCCCCACTCTGCACACTCCTACCTCAGCCCACACTGCCACCATTACATTAGTTAGCTCCTGGAGGCCATAGCCCTCTTATGTTCCTGCAGGGTGATGGGGCTCTTTATGAGAGTCATGCTTTGCAGAAGACAGCGAGGAGTGCTGGCTGGTTTGCTGACTTTCAGAACTGTGACTCAGCTTCTGTTCATGGCTCATTATTTTCCTATTCATTTTGGAGAGTATCTGGTTTTATTTCATCACACAGCTTCTTCTCTGCATCGTGTCTGGCTTTGTCCGTCTAAAGGCAGGAGTGAGAGGCAAGTTTAGAAGCAGGAAT
>NW_006160045.1:5113807-5115354 GCF_000334495.1 Tupaia belangeri chinensis
GTTCTACCCATATGAAATCCAGCAGAATGAGGGCAAAATACAGGCTAGGGTGCCAACATGAAACCATCATGGTGATCCACAAGACTTAACTGGGCAGCAATAATGAGAGGACTGGTAAAAAAACAAAAAAGTAAAGAAGTAGTAGGGTCAGCATGCAAGAGAAAAGCAGGAAGAGACACTATGGCTGGATTAATACAGTGTTGGCGCTCCCAGCAGACATTGTACACTACGTAAACGGCGGCATTTGCACGATAGCCAAAAGATGGAAATAACCGAAGTGTTCTGTCAGTAGATGAATGGATAAAGGAAATGTGCTATATACATACGATGGACTGTTACTCAGACTTTAAAAGGACGTTTGTTCTGACAAATACTACAAAATGGACAAACTTGGAAGCCATTATGCTGAGTGAAGTAAGCTAGTCACAAAGGGAGAAATATTTCAGTTATGTGAAGTGCCTAGACCAATCAGAAAGTAGAATGGCAGTTGCCAAGGTCTGAGGGGAGGAGGTAATGGAGAATTGCTACTTTATGGGTGCAGAGTTTCAGTCTGGAAGTCTGAAAAAGCTCTGATGATGGTGGTGGTTGCACAATATGTAAATATACGTGTTACTGGTGAGCTGTACACCGAATATGATTAACAGTGGTCAGTGTATTTTTTATCTACCCCTGCCCAATGAATAGCACTTCCCATTTTCTATACTTAGATTATTAACCTTTAACCTCTCTAGATCTTTTTGTTTGTTTGTTTGTTTTTCCTATAGGGCATATGTGCTTGCCAGAGACAGAGAGAGAGAGACAATGAGAAATCACCCTCAAGGAGGATGGCCATGCCACAAGTCCCTTCTCCTCTCAGGGCCTTGAGCATGCATGCACATGCACCCAGTGTGATATTCAAATTGCCAGGCCCAAGACTTGAACCTTGGAGTTGACCACGTGGGATCCAGCCACCTTAACCTCCATGCCAATTGCTGATCCAACCTTGCTAGATCTTTAATTATCTTCCCTATGTGTATGGTGGCGATGGTGGGGGAAATTGATTAGGAGCTTGGAAGGAAGCAGAAAAGTTCAGTAGTCTTCTGTTACCCATACAACCATGTATAGGAAGTAATGTGTGTGGGAGTCAGTGATGGTCTGTCTCTCTCTCTCTTTTTTTTGCAGAGGAAGTGGTGGTAACTCCTTTTACCAACTTGCATTCTACAAGGCAGTGTTAAAATCCGCGCTGACATTTTTCAAGCAATTTCATAGCTGTCTGCTAACTTAATTTGTGTTTTTCTCATCTCGAATACCCAGGAATGTTATTAAAGTGTTCTTTCATGGTCTTAACTAATACTATTCAGTCCTTGTGGGCTGGTTGATTAATGGAAAGGTGATTGTCCTTCATTTTATTTGCCTTCAGAACAGTGTGCACCTGGATCTTTACTGATCTTTACTGCCCTTAAAGCAGATGTTTTCTGCAAATAGTGAAATTCCTATCAATTAGTCCATCCTCTTACAACACGTAGGTGAGAAGCCAATAGGGTGCACAGGAAGTATGCCCAGGCAAG
>NW_006160045.1:5115899-5143045 GCF_000334495.1 Tupaia belangeri chinensis
AAAACCAGGAAGAGACACTATGGCTGGATTAATACAGTGTTGGCGCTCCCAGCAGACATTGTACACTACGTAAACGGCGGCATTTGCACGATAGCCAAAAGATGGAAATAACCGAAGTGTTCTGTCAGTAGATGAATGGATAAAGGAAATGTGCTATATACATACGATGGACTGTTACTCAGACTTTAAAAGGACGTTTGTTCTGACAAATACTACAAAATGGACAAACTTGGAAGCCATTATGCTGAGTGAAGTAAGCTAGTCACAAAGGGAGAAATATTTCAGTTATGTGAAGTGCCTAGACCAATCAGAAAGTAGAATGGCAGTTGCCAAGGTCTGAGGGGAGGAGGTAATGGAGAATTGCTACTTTATGGGTGCAGAGTTTCAGTCTGGAAGTCTGAAAAAGCTCTGATGATGGTGGTGGTTGCACAATATGTAAATATACGTGTTACTGGTGAGCTGTACACCGAATATGATTAACAGTGGTCAGTGTATTTTTTATCTACCCCTGCCCAATGAATAGCACTTCCCATTTTCTATACTTAGATTATTAACCTTTAACCTCTCTAGATCTTTTTGTTTGTTTGTTTGTTTTTCCTATAGGGCATATGTGCTTGCCAGAGACAGAGAGAGAGAGACAATGAGAAATCACCCTCAAGGAGGATGGCCATGCCACAAGTCCCTTCTCCTCTCAGGGCCTTGAGCATGCATGCACATGCACCCAGTGTGATATTCAAATTGCCAGGCCCAAGACTTGAACCTTGGAGTTGACCACGTGGGATCCAGCCACCTTAACCTCCATGCCAATTGCTGATCCAACCTTGCTAGATCTTTAATTATCTTCCCTATGTGTATGGTGGCGATGGTGGGGGAAATTGATTAGGAGCTTGGAAGGAAGCAGAAAAGTTCAGTAGTCTTCTGTTACCCATACAACCATGTATAGGAAGTAATGTGTGTGGGAGTCAGTGATGGTCTGTCTCTCTCTCTCTTTTTTTTGCAGAGGAAGTGGTGGTAACTCCTTTTACCAACTTGCATTCTACAAGGCAGTGTTAAAATCCGCGCTGACATTTTTCAAGCAATTTCATAGCTGTCTGCTAACTTAATTTGTGTTTTTCTCATCTCGAATACCCAGGAATGTTATTAAAGTGTTCTTTCATGGTCTTAACTAATACTATTCAGTCCTTGTGGGCTGGTTGATTAATGGAAAGGTGATTGTCCTTCATTTTATTTGCCTTCAGAACAGTGTGCACCTGGATCTTTACTGATCTTTACTGCCCTTAAAGCAGATGTTTTCTGCAAATAGTGAAATTCCTATCAATTAGTCCATCCTCTTACAACACGTAGGTGAGAAGCCAATAGGGTGCACAGGAAGTATGCCCAGGCAAGCCGCCCTATAGGACCTTCAGAAGAGTGACCTCAGGTTGGTCCTAGATTGATTGTTGCTGTCCGAGATGAGGCCACCGTCCTTGGAGCATCAGTAGATCTAAAGGATGTCTTCTCAGAGGAATGCGATGCTGGAACAGAAACAACCATGGATGAGAAAGATGTTTGCATCATGTCTATTAGTCTGTTCTCTACTAGTGGTAACATCTTTTAAATGATTTATTTCTTCCATAAGTGAGAGGGACAAAAAGAGAGTGAGGGAGAGAGCTAGCGTGCACACTCCCAAACCAGATCATGACACTGTGCTCTATCACCAGCCCTTAGCCATCCCTCATCATAGGCAGGGGGATACCTGGGAGGTCTCTGGACCTGAACCAGGAACCTTGTCATGTGGAATTGCCTTGCAGAGCATTGTATGTTACTGCTGCATCACTACTTGGCCCACAGAAAAACTTTCTTTTTTTCTTATTCTTCCATGAGAGAGAGAGAGAGAGAGAGAGAGAGAGAGAGAGAGAGAGAGAAACAGAAACAGGTAATGAAACAGCACCCCTAAACAGGATCTTGATGCTGTGATCCACCCCCAGCCTCCCATGGTCCCAGAACATGGGTACCTATATCCCTCGTGTATTCACGGAGGTGCCTGGACATGAACCAGGAACCCTCTCATGTGGATCAGCCTTACAGAGTGCTACATTTTACTACCATGCCACCTTCAGACCCTTAATGGCAACATTTTTTGAGCATTTGCTGTGTGCCTATCTCTGCCAAGTGCTTTCTATAATTACTGTCATGTCAACCTCATACTAACCCCATAAAGTAGGTATTACTGCAGTTCCATTTTTATAAATGAGGAAACAAAAATGCAAAGAGCATAGGTGGCTGGACCAAGTCCACACATGTACTAGGTGTCTGAGTGAGCTGGAATTTGAACCCTGACTGCACATCCTAAATTGGATCTAATCTGGAGTTTCCAGCATGTTCCTCTATGCCTGTGATTTCTGTTATCCTTAAGAAAGTAGGAGCAGGAACCAGCAGTTAGCGTAATGGCTATGTCGCTGGACTCCCACATAGTCGACAGCGGTTCGTGTCCTGGACCCGGTGGCTTAAAACTCACGCCGGGCGCATGTGCATGCGTGCCCAAGATCCCGAGAGGAGAATGGAGGAGAAGGGATTGCGGCGTGACCATCCCCCCTGGGGGGTGATTTCTCGCTTTCTGTCTCTATGTCTCTCTCTGTCTGTCTGGCGAGCGCACGCGCCCTACAGTGAAAATCTCTCTAAAAAAAAAAAAAAAAAAAAAAAAAAAAAAATAGGAAGGGTCTCCCCAAATCCCACACAGCGGGGCGCCTTCACACAGTGCCTTGCAGTGAGGTGCAGTGGAAATATGACTGAGGAGTCTGCAGGGCTGAGATGTGGCCCCGACTCTGTAACTAACTTACCTAATAGTGAATGAGTTCTTTTTCCTCCCTTGGTCTCAATTTCTCATAGATAAAAGAAGGGGTTAGAGCTCCTTCCGCTGGCAGTCTAGGTTTTAATTAGTACCAACTGGCCTAGGAGAAGTAGTTTCGGGCCCACCCCCCCCCCTGAGAAAAAACTTCCTAAAAAAAAAAAAAAAAAAAAAAAAGAAAGAAAGTAGGAGCTAGCTAAATAGTAGGAGCTAGATATTCCCAGTGGAATATCTCTACCCTGTTTGTGTGCTTCTGTCCTGGCTGCTGAATGGCGGATCTGGCCGCTTGGTGATAACCAGAGCATCTCTGGTTCTTGGGAGATCCCTGAAAGGTCACTGGAGTTGAGTCATTTGCTGTTTTTTTCCCATCACCTTCTGGGTCAGTATGCACTTTATCTTTACTCATCCAAATGCTGCTGATGCCCCATGAGCTCTGTTCTTTTCCTAAAGTGCTCAAGGATTGCAAACCAAACTTCATTAAACTAAGAAGTTGGCACTTTGCTCATTAGTCAAGTTTAAATGAAACAGAAACTTGGACTAGGATTTTGCATTCACCTCTCAGATCATAGAAATTTATTGCCCCATTAATGATCAAATAAGCAGTTTTAAATGATCTGAGAATAGGCTGACCACGTGGAATCTCTAGTCTGCTAGCTGGTGTGAGACTTACCTTTGTTTCTCTGGATGACCACCATTGGGGGAAAGGAGGCAGGAGGTGAGGTGCAAAGAGAAAATTGCAATGAGTGGGCATTGTGGTATATCAAGTAAAAGTAATTGTGTGTGTGTGTGTATTCATGTGTGTATGTGCACATGTACATGTTGGGGCAGGAAATGGCATTTAGATGTTTTAGAACTAAAGATTGTTGGTCATTTAACCTGGTGACCTAGAAATACTTAGAAAGTGTGTGTGTGTGTGTGCGTGTGTGTGCGCACGGATTCACGCACATGCATGACTAAGCTTTGTTAAGAGTCATGTGTCTTCCATGAGTTAGATCCATTTCTATTCTATGGCAGGGATGATTTGTAGATTTAATTGTCTTCCTTCTATTGCTATTATGTAATCTCCTTTAGAGCTATTTTTGTTTGTGTTTATTTTCATTTTCTAAACAAATGTATTTTAAGTTAGGACAGAAATTGGTACATAACAGTTTAATAAATATTTACCATGTGAATAAATAAATTACTACGGGTATGTTAGTACAAACTAACATCTCACCCATAAGTCATTTATTGACTGACTTGAAGTATGTAAAACAAGAGAAGAATTAGAATGAAGCCCACGTGCCACAGAGCAGTGGAGAGGTGACAAAGCTGATGCTTAAGTTTCTTTACTCAGAGAGAGACTGACCATCCTTCGAAACCAGGTCTGCTTCAGATGCTGATCATGGTCTAGAGCAGATCACAATGGCAAGTTAAAAATAGAAACAATCACAAAGACAAAACCAACAAAGTGACAGGTAACAACTTGGCAGGAAGAGAAATGACAAAAAACAGACACAAATTTCAGGACAACCACATAGAACCACTTGTTTCAGGGCAAAAGCCTTTTGCACTTTGCCTTTGGAAATTATACCACGTGTCATGGTATGAACTTAACAGTCATAGTGGATACTAAATCATCAAAAGCTGAAATTATGTCTCATGCCTTTATAAGATGAGGTTGCCTCTACTTCTTTTGGATGATTCCTTTGGAATGATTTAAATAACTTTCTTGAAGAATATATGCTTCCATTTTATATACCAGAAGTTAGAAAATTTTGGCCTGTAGGCCAAGTCGACATATTTATGCTCTGCTGAGATGTACCAATTGGTGTGTGTGCCACAGAATTTAATGAGTGGGGATTCTGACACTTCTGATTTATTTTAAATTCTGAATTTATTTTCTGTATCTGTATCAAATTTTTCATCTCCATTAGGCAGTGTCAAGGAACAGCAGGGCCCAGTCTTCCAGGTCTCTATCCAATTTGCTACTTGTTTCTATGAATAAAGTTTTATTGGAAATGGCCACACTCACTCATTTACATATTGCCTATGGCAATTTTCTCCTTCCTTTCAGCAGAGGTGAACAGGTATGACAGAAACCACATGGCATGCAAAGTCAAAGCTATTTATTGTCTGATCCTTTACAGTAAAAGTTGTCAATCCCCAATCCAGATGCTGGTTATTCTTGGTTTCTGTTTATGTGCCTGTCCAATTCATCTGCATGTCTTATGAAGTGATCTATATAAGGAGTGTACACACACACACACACTTCTCTGTGTTAGTAGCACAATTAAATGTTGAACACCACATTTTTTTTTTTTTTTCTCAAGCAACACTAGAGAAGAGGTTGGGTAAAATTAGCTATTACTTTTTCTATTTTGCTCCTCTTGATGCCAGTGAGTAGAATGTTGTAACTGCTGAGTCAAAGGGCAAATACATTCTGAGAGAACTCAGCAGCTTTGGAAACCTCTTTGCACATTCACAGTCCCTGTGTTAGCTCCTAAATACAAGCATGTTGATGGCACTCAAAGCTTGTGTAAGATAGATGTCCTTGCAGTATGAAGGATTCAGTGAGTGTATATCCTGGACTATCTGGGATCTTGGGGGATATTTAAATGGAACTGGAAGTGGATTACACTGGCAAGAAGTATTACATGCTTCATCAGGTAGACTCTTGCTTTCAGGTTATTCTTGGGGCCTTTGTCACTGACTTAATGGGGATAGTTTTTCCAGCTAAGGCAAGCACGTTGATTTATTAGGCTGTACTGATGTGGCTGCACCATGTTCATGCTGGCCTGTTCTAGTTTGGACTTCAATATGCTCCTTGCTCAATTTAGCCAATATACTTTATTAATTTTCAACTACCAAGAGCCAAACTCATTATGGAAGGTTGGCTTCTGAGATTATAGACTCCTGTGGGTAAAAGATGTATATTATCATTAAACTGAGCACTAAAACATGATTTGGATTTGAAGTGGGAGAAAAGTGACATTTTATTATTGAGATATAATCCATATACCGTAAAATTGACCTTTAAAGTATAGCGTCTCATAGGTTTTAGCATATTCCCAAAGTCAACTTTTTTTAACAAGAAGTTTGATTAATTTTGAGAAATTCTATGTAATCTATATCAAAATGGCTATTAGAATTGTAGTGAAATCCACATATTTATGCTCTGTTGAAGTTTACCAATTGGTGTGTGTGTGCCACAGAATTTAACCAGTGGGGGTTCTGACACTTCTAGGGCCCCTGAGTTTATTTTATGTATCAAATTGTTTATCCCCATTGGGCAGTGTCAGAGAATAACAGGGCCTGATCTTCCAGGTCTCTATCTTAACCTTAGATTGTAGGGGTTTGACTAACCTACCCACCTTCTGGAATTCTTTCTCCCTCCAATACTGGCTGCAGGGTATAGGAAAATCTTCTCTTCTTTCTTGAAACTAAAAGAGCATGACACAACAAAATGCTCTCCCTGAGCTGGAGATCTTCCTGGAATTTATGTTGAAATGGACATAGGTCCAGCTCTGCCTTTCTAGCCCCTATCCTTAACTCCTTGTCCTACATGGTCATATGCAAAGCAACCATTCATTTGTTCACTCACTCATCCATTCATAAATACTTACTGAGATTCCACTGCTTGTCAGGCACCACATTCTAGGTTCTGGGAATACAAGGTAATCTCAGAGTTCATACTCCAGTGAAGATAAGAGATGTTCTGCAGCTAACTACCTAGATAATTAGACAGCTGCAGTTGTGAATGTGCACCAAGAGAAATGGCCAGGTCTTTGTGGTAGAAAGGTGGAAGATGAGGCCAAACTTAGTTTAGAGGAGGGACAGGCAAAATTTGGAGGATAGATAGAAAATGAAGCAATGTGTACAGTAAGGGGGAGAATGGCACAGGAGGAGGTGGAGGACAAGTGGGAGCTGCATATCAGAGGGCCCTGTGGCAGAGGAAGGTCTGTGGACAAGGCAGTGGAAATTCCTGAAATTCCAGAAAACCACTCTAATTGCTGTGTGTCAGATTGTTGGAGGGGAGCTAAAATAGAATAGGAAGATTTATTGCAGTCCTCCCAAGGAGTGATGGTGGTGGCTTCAGCTAGAGTGAGGGCTACAGTGGCTTTAGAAAGTCAATTTGATAAATATTTAGGAAATGGCATCAACAGGACGTCCTGCGTCTCATTCACTCATTCATTCATTGAATTACTACAACTAGGGTCCATCCTCCCTTCCTAATCCTACCACCTTAGATGTCCTCATTTTTCTGTTAGGCTAAGCGTACATTGAATTTATACTAAAAGCCATTTAGTGCCCCTGGGCATCACCTCAGGGGAGCTTCAGAGCTGTGTCTATGTTAGAGACCCTTGCTTTACAAGGGACGGTTTCTCCAGATCATTTTCTGAGATTGCTCCTAAACTTTAACTGGAGAAGCTGAGAGCTTATTAATGATGCCATCTTCAGAGAAGGCGAAATTTTGGGACCCTTAGAGAAAATTCCAGGGATTTAAAGACTTGCTCATAAACTTGTTTCAATGCAAAGGACTACATTCTCCACAATGAAAATTTCCTCCATTTTGTAAAAGTTTGTAGTTTTTGTTGTTGTTGTTGTTGTTGTTTTTATGATGGAGAGTGCATGAGTGCATATGCAAGAGAGAAGCACCCTTGACAGGGTATCATGTCACAACCCTCTTCCCGCAGTTCTTTTGCTACTCACAATCTTGGGCATCCACATGGATGCCTGGCATCCCCCAACCTGGGGATCTGAACTTGCAGTCAGCCATGTGGCTTCCATCATTGTGGTCTAGTATACTATAGATTGCACCTTCTAGACTGGATCTTTTTGTTCATTTGTTTTTTTTAAGAGAGATTTTTGCTATAGGGCATATGTACTCTCTGAGAGACAGAGACAGACAGAAAGCAAGAAATCACCTCCTGGGGTGATGGCCATGCCTCAATCCCTTCTCCATTCTCAGGATTTGGGGCCTGCAACACATGTGCTCAGTGTGAATTTTAAGCGCTGGGTCTGGGACTCGAGCCCTGGTTGACTACGTAGGAGTCCAGCAACGTAACCATTACACCATCTGGTGGTTCCTGTTTTGTTGTTTAAGGTTTATTTCTTCCATGAGAGAGATCTGTATGTAGCTAGAGACAGACAGACACTTCCAACATGGTCTTCATGCTGTGATCCACTCCTAGTCTCCGTTCACTCGGATCATGGGCACATGTGTGCATCACTTGCATTTTCAGGGAGGTTCCAGGATGCAGACTCAGGACCTTTACCATGTGGGCCCAGTTGCATTTCTGCTTTGTTCCTGCCTCCCCCACTTCTTTTCTTAAGGCATTCAAATGATATGGCTCACTTCCTAAGCAGGCTGATGGGCAGGGAGTGCCACTATTGGGGTAGAGTTCAGAAGGAGGCACATAACTGGGCGGTATCTGAGCTCCCAAGCCTTCCATAAATTGGCATTATTTGGCTCATTTACACCTGGTCCTCCAACTGCCATCTCAGACTCTTCAGGGCTATCATGATATTTTAACACCAGGATGTTGACTTTTCTTTTTGCTTTAGTTCTGGATTTTCTAATTCTTAGACTATAGACTGGGTTGCAGGTAATCCTTTGTTTCTTCTTGAATATGACTAAGAACTTGTGCCTGGGAAAGCATACCAGGTGACCGGTGAGAACACATCCCCCATCCTTATTGCTCTTTGTCTGCAGGCAAGTAATTCTGAGACCTTGCTGGATGCAGATACTTAATATATTGGGTGGTCGGGAAAGCCATGACACATTTTTCCAACAATCCAGTAGATTGTGTGTTTATTGTTAGTAGTAGAATACAGTTTAAGATTTTTCTGACTGTTTGAAGATTTTTTTATACATTTGGGGCCGGCAGGTGAGATAGTGGTTAAGATGGCTGGACTTCCACATGGCTGACTGTGGTTTGGGTCCCAGACCTGGCAGCTTGCTTTCTCATTTTCCTTCTCTCTCACTGTCTCTCTCTGGTCAACTTCAAAAAAAATAAAATATAAAATAATGACGATGAATAAAATTAAATAAAAATAATTCTTTTATAAAAAGATTTTTAAAAATACATTTAACCAAGGAAATGGTTTCTTGCCTTCAGTGGGTTTTTATTTTCAAGACTAGCAACTATTGATTGCACCAAGATGAAGAAATGAAAATTAAAGGCATACAATTATACCATTTATAGGAATAGCTATTGATAAGCATTGCACCAAGATGAAGAAATTAAAGAGTTAGCTTGTTTTTCAGAAAGCATGTTGTGTAATTAAGAGTGTTGGTGATGTGGATTAAAGCAGGAGAGGGTAGTATGGAGGGGGAAAAACACAGCTCTCACCCGGAGATGGCTCCTCAGTCTATATGCAGTGTAGTAATTTTGCTTCCTACCTTTCTAAAGTCACTATTATTTTTTGTTTTGTTTCATTTTAGGATGGGTTTTACTTCTCCTCTTGCGTCAGCCTTCTGATAAACTGGGTTTGCAGGCTCATGCTCTGCTTGGATAATTATTATCTTGTATACATTCAACCTTGTGTCCAAATCAGATGAATGAAAACTAGTATGAAAATGAATATATAATCTTTATAAAGTTCTTGATAAATTATATTTTTAAAGATTATTTAATTTAATTTATTATCATTATTTAAAATTTTTTTTTTGGAGAGGTTTTCGCTATAGGGCGCGTGCGCTCGCCAGACAGACAGACAGAGACAGAGAGACAGAAAGCGAGAAATCACCCCCCAGGGGGGATGGCCACGCCGCAATCCCTTCTCCTCCATTCTCCTCTTGGGATCCTGGGCACGCATGCACACGCGCCCGGCGTGAGTTTTAAGCCACCGAGTCCGGGACGCGAACCATGGTCGACTATGTGGGAGTCCAGCGACATAGCCATTACGCTAACTGCTGGTCCCTCATTATTTTAAAATTTGACCAGAGAGAAAGATGGAGAGAGAGAAAAAGAAAGTGAAAAAGCAAGTTGCCAGGTCTGGTACTTGAACCATGATCAGCCATGTGGAAGTCTAGCACCTTAACCACCGTGCAGCCTGCCCTCCCTTGCTAAATTCTTAAACCTTTGATTTTTTTTTAACTTTTAGCAGTGGGTTATAGGTAGGAGAGAAGTCATCTTAACATTGACATTTAAACACAATTTTTTTCTCCTAATTGATAACAACCTCTTTCATGCCAGCTGTGAGACTGAGTTTATTATTCTTGTCAGTATTTGACATTTTTGACAGGCCAGAAAATCTCAAGTAAAATAGATGTATTTGGGTGTGAGATGTTGACTTATAATTCATGAAACTGCAGCCTTCTACCTGTAAAGGAGAAGAGCTGGCAGAGGTGCGATTTTATGTGGTAA
This sequence comes from Tupaia belangeri chinensis, assembly GCF_000334495.1. Classification (NCBI taxonomy): domain Eukaryota; kingdom Metazoa; phylum Chordata; class Mammalia; order Scandentia; family Tupaiidae; genus Tupaia; species Tupaia belangeri. Next base: position 5,126,079 of record NW_006160045.1, read on the forward strand.
AAGCCAGAAAACAAACAAGAAAACCTTTGTTCTGTTGTCACAGCCGATGAAGGTAACAGTGGTTTTTTTTTTTTTTTTAATCCAGAATGTTTCATACATACCCCATCCTCTGCAGCCCCAATGAAGGAAGGCCAAGGGGTTCCTGGGTGGAATCTCTGGGCTTTCTTGGGGTACAGGTGCTCAGACTCTGCCTTGCTTTAACCAAAACTACTGTGATCTTTCCTCCCTCCTTCCCCTCCTTCTCTTTCTTCTTTTTTTCAATTCTTCCTCCCATTCTCCCCCTTCTTGCCCTTCCTTCCCTTTCTTTTTTTCTTTCTGTCTCTGTATTTCTTTTCTTCCCTGTCCTCTTCTGTTCTCCTCTCTCCTCTCTTCGGTTTTTCCTCCACTCCATCTTTCTTTCATTGGATTTATGGGTAGGACTTTGTTTTACAAAGGGAGTCCCGTTCCCCTTTGAAAACATATCATTTATGGGGATGTTGATAGTGAACTATTCTGTGTGGAATCAGGCAACCACTCTGGCTGCTTGAATGGTCCTGGAGTCCATTTCCATTCCAGCAATCCCAGAGTAAATCGCCACAATCCTGGCTTCCAGCATTCCTTCGAGATTTTCCCAGCTTTTCCACTGGTGCACCAGTGCCTCCCCCAGGTAGCATTAGGTTCCACTGAGAGGCACAGATGGGCTTCACCAGGGTGTGAGAAACTTTAAGAGGCAGACAGACTGCACACCGGGGCTGTGTATTTTCTTTTAGGAAGTATCATGTTGGGTGAATTTGTTTACAACTTAAATTTGTTTAGCTCAGACTTCCTATTTTCAGATCCTTCTGTGTTGATACATGTAAGAAATAGGTGATTATGCTCTTTTCCTTCTACCCCCCCCAGCTTTAAAGGACTCCCTTCACCGTCTTCCACCTGCCCCCCTCAACTCCCTGCTTCCCACATACTAGTTGTTCCATTGTATCTTCATTCAGGGAGAGGTCAGGATTATATATTTTGAGCTAGTCCCCAGCAGCCAAATTTTTGCTTCTTGCTCAGTCAATTTTATGACCTTTGACATGTACCTGAATGTCATCTGTGGCTGTAGGCTCAAGTGAAAAGAGGTTCAAATTATTATTTTTAAATAAGGAGCCCAAGAGCTCACAAATCTTCACCCTATCTCTACTCAGCCTTCAACTGGAGTAAAGGGGGAGCCCTAGGAATTACCCCTGATAGGGACCCCATCCTCCCTCTCCAGCCCCTAGCCTTGCCCCATGGCTCTCTGGGGCATAAGTCAGCACAGCAAGCCTCCTACCTCATTTTATACCTCTCGTCACAGAACTGAGGGACGTGGCAAATCCCCATTTGCCTGCGTACACCTTTCTTATTTATAACATCTTTTCATTGGAATTCACAATCCATTATCAGCAAAATTCCTTACATCTTCAGCCTCTTTTATTTTTTATTATAAGAGAGATTTTTTTGCTATAGGGCATACGCACTTGCCAGAGAGATAGACAGAAAGCAAGAAATCACCCCCAGAGGGGATGGCCATGCTGCAGTCCCTTCTTCTTCATTCTCCTCTTGAGATTTTGGGCACGTACTCATGCACACTTGCCCAGCATGAGTCCCGACAGGTCTGGGACTTAAACTGCGGTTGACTATGTGGGAGTCCAGTGACATAACTGGTACGCCATCTTCTAGTCCTCAGCCTCTTTTCCGAATGGTTCTTTTACCTTCTTTTCCTAACCACTTCCAGAAGTCTTCTCAAGTCCTATCTGCTTTACCTCCCATACCTCTGAACCACTGAGTTTGGTGTGAGCTCTCCCACACCACATTCTTACCTCCTCTCTGAAGTCCCCTGCCTTGCGCTTCATGCCATCAGATCATTGCTGCAGTCGTCTGCCCATCTCTGGTCTTGTTACCTTGTCTTGAGGACTTAAACTCCTGGGGGACTAACAGCACCAATACAGCTTTTCTGCTGTGCTTGTGATTTCACTGTTCTTGATCCTTCCAGTGCTCTGGTATCTTGGATTCTTGATCTTTCCTCCTCAATGACCTTGTTATGTACAACCTCAGCACCCATTTCCATGGCTATGCCCTAGGCCTTATTACTGATAGTAATGCCAACAATGCAGTCATTATTCATAACCTTATCTCAAAGATGCCATTCTTGGACCACGACCTTTTTCATACTCTCTCCTTCTAAAATCTTTAATTTTTTAAAAAAATATTTATTTGTTGTGATTTTCAAGCCACAGTCTGAGACTTGAACCTCGGTTGGCTGCGGAAATCCAGTGCCTTAACCACGACGCCACCTGCTAATCCCTCTTTCTAAAATCTTGACTGCAAAAATTCTTCCACCCCACTAAGGTCTAAAATCCACCCCTCCTACCATCTTTTCCCTCTTTCTCCCTACCTCATGTCTTCACTTCTCTCCTTGTCTAGTTCGGAGTCCTTGATCATCTATTATAATCATTATCTTGCATTGCCACCTTATAACATTAACTCCTGTAGCCATCTTTCTTTATCCCACTCTCTTGGGAAACTTATAGCTTTGGTGCAATCCAGTTCTCTCCCTGCCTTGCACCTGTTTATGCTCAGTGGGACCTGGGTGGAATAAAACATAGAGCCATAGCGAGCGTTTTTGGATTATGGCCTTTAGCCTCAAGCAGACTGTTAGTCCTTGCTGGCAGTTGTATTACTTATTTTCTGCTCTCCTGGTCAATTGCTTTATGTCTTTCCCTCTCCTCTAGACTTTCTTTACTACCTTTACTGTCACAGAATTTCTGCAAGCTCTAACAGACTACGCACCTACCCATATTTATGCATGTGCTCTGCCTTCTTGTCTGATGCGGCTGAACTGCTCGTCGCTGTCTAAGGCCAGACTTCCACTGGCACCACTATAGCGTCATTTCTCTTCTCCCTGATGGATCATTCTTTTAGAATGCAAACATGCTGTTATCACCCCCAACTTAAAAAATAAATGAAAAGCTTTCTTGACCTTATATCCTTCACTAATTTACTGCCTCGTCTCTGTACAATAAGTTTATTCAAAAACAAGCCTTGTATTCTGTCTCGAGATCCTCATTTCTACCTTCTATTAAGCCCATTTCATTCATCCTTTAGTAGCCACCACTCAACCAAAAGCTCTTGGGAAGGTCATCTATGATAATAAATGCTAATTAATATTTATGACAGATAACTGTGATATAATTATAATGCAGTCATTCATTCAACAAATATTTGAATGCACACCTACTATGTGCCAAGCACCATTCTAAGTATTTTACATATATTCATTCACTTAAGCCTACAAGGTAAGTATCAATTCCAGTATTATTTCTATTATGTAGGTGAGGAAACTGATAAGGAATTTACTTTCTTTCCATCCCATAAATAGTATGCAGTGACCAAGTCTCAGTTCTCATTTGACTGACCTATCAGCATTTATCAATAGATCATTCCTTCCTTGGAATAATTTCTTCAGCTTGCTTTTTCTTTTTTGGAGAGGTTTTTGCTATAGGGCGTGTGCACTCGCCAGACAGACAGAGAGACAGAAAGCGAGAAATCACCCCCCGGGGGGATGGACACGCCACAATCCCTTCTCCTCCATTCTCCTCTTGGGATCTTGGGCACACACGCACATGTGCCCGGCATGAGTTTAAGCCACCGGGTCCAGGACTTGAACCACTGTCGACTACATGGGAGTCCAGCGACATAGCCATTACACTAACTGCTGGTCCCTGGTTTTTCCTCTTTACCTATTTCTTTTCCATATCTTTCACTGGTTCTTTTCGTCTGCTTTGAGTAAATCTCGAGCTTATTCATCAGACCTTTTAGTCTATGTACACTCATTCTCTGTGTGATCTCCCCTAACCCCAGACTTCGAATACCATCCATATGTTCTTAACTTTCACAATTATGTCTCTAGCCTGGACCTTGTCCCTGAACTCCAGACTCAACCATCTCTGTCTCAGTCCATTTGGGCTACTATAATAAAGTACCATGGACTCGATGACTTATAAATACCAGAAATTTCTTTTCTTTTCTTTTTTTTTTTTTTTGCAATTTTAAAATTTTTCTTAAAATCTTTATTTTTTTATACATTCAATAACCATATATAATTACAACTTGCAAAATGAATTTTCTCAGCATGAATATACTACATATTAGTCCAGTTAAATATATTCTCAAACACATTATTTTCAACAGATAATTTTCCATTTTTGTGTCCCTTAAATGTTTTGCTTCTTTTTTTTTTTCTTACTGTTCTTAAGACTGGGAAGTCCAAGATGAAGGCTCTTGCAGATTGAGTGTCTGCTTAGGGTCTTCTTCCTGATTTACAGATAACATCTTCTCATCTCCCAGAGGCTCGATCTCTAACCAATATTTTGGGTATTAGGGTATGAGGTTTCATCATGAATTTTTGGGGAGTGTTGGGGGACACAGTTAAGTCTATAACGGTTTCTCTGATCTAATTGTCCACCATTTCCTCACCTTGGTCATCTTCCTCTAGCTGTACTGGCCCCCTTGCTGTTCTTTGTTATGGAAATCTTACTCTCACTTCAAGGCCTTTGTGTATGAGGGGGGTCTTCAAAAAGTTCATGAAAATATGTATTATGAAAAAATTATGTATGGATTTAGAAATTTTTTTTACCAGCCCTGTAGCATAGTGGTTAAGTACAGTGTATAGAGAGCTGGATCCTACATGGCCAACCACAGTTTGAATCCTGGCCCTGATGGCTTGAAAAATATGCCAGGTGTGAACTCATGTGTGCCCCAAATCCAGACAGGATGGAGAAATGAAGGCTTGGCCACATTCCTTTGGGGATGCCTTCTCTCTCTGGCAAATGCACATATGCTCTGGCAATTAAGAAAATTGAAAAAAAAAAAAGTTTTAGCATCAAAATATAGTCGTACTATAATTCCATTTTCTTATTAACTTTTTGAAGTGTCTCACTGTGGGATGCTTCCCTGTGTTGGAGGCCTGCTATGGCTCATGACCTCACTTCCTTGAAGTTTCTGCTCAAGTGTCCCTTAATAAAGAGGCCATCATTGACCATCCTGTGGGGAAGTCCATCATTCTAGCTCCAAAAGTCCCTTTTCCTCTGCTGCGCTCTATTCTCCATTTGACACATATGACAGGTTGCATATTTGCTCATTTACTAACTTTTCTCCAGCAAAAAGTTCCGTGGTGGCAGGGACTTTGTTTTTGTTCACTGCTTTCTCACCAGCACTGGATATATAATAGATGCTTAATAAATATTTATTGAATGACTGAAGTCACTTCAGAGAATTCTTGGACATAATGGCTTTCAAAATTCCATGTTTAGTCTTTTTAAAAGTAAACTTCTTTGATTGTAAATTGATTGATATTATAAATTAAACACTATAATGAATGCATAAATGAGTATTTTTTTCTTCTCCCTCAAGTTTCAAGATATTTATAAAGGTACCTGAAATCATGGTAAAGATTCCAGAAGGATTTATAGCATATTTGCAGCTGATGGCAATAGATGGAAATTGTTTTGTTTTGTTTTTTTTTTAAAAAAAGATTTTTGCTATAGGTTTTTGCAGTTGCTGGAGAGACAGAGAAAAACAGAGAGACAGAAAGTGCGAAATCACTCTCCAGGGGGATAACCACACCACAATCCCTTCTCCTCTATTTTCCTCTTGGGATTTTGGGCATACATGTACACATGCTTGGAGTCAGTTTTAAGTGGCTGGGTCTGGGACTCAAACCATGGTCGACTACATGGGAGTTCAGCAACATAACCATTATGCCATCTGCTGGCCCCAGATGAAATAGTTTAAATTACATTAACAGGCTGTGAGTTTGCTAATGGACCACTGTATTTTTAAAGGCAAAGCTTCAGTAATTCCATTTTATTACTTCCCCAAATCTTTGAAATACACAGTGCTTATTAATGTTTTTAATAGAAATAAATAATGACAACAAGAATAACATAAACTCTGATATAAACTGCCTCGGGTTTAAAGATTTTCTTCATAATGTCTCAATAATATTGGCTTAATGAATTAGGTTCTAAGAAAAACCGCCAAGCTTCATTAACAATAAATCAAGTTATACCCTTTGCAGAAAAAGCAACCGAAACTTGCTTGTAAATAGTAATATGGAAAGATCTGGTATTAATCAAGCCACCATCCACAGCTGGGCTCTATTTTCAGTTCCCAAACATTGTGGAGTTAATATTGAACATATCTATGTGATGCTTAAAGAATATAATCATGCAGTCCTTTGAGAAGACGTTTATGTGAAAAGTCAATAGGAGATTGGCATTTGAAACCCATTTACAAACTCACACTCCAAAGGCATTGTCTTAGAACAGTTTTTAAAAATTTGTGGGTCACCTCTTAACCATATCATTGGGAGTACAGAAGAGTGCTAAGAGTATTTCGTATAAATAATTGCTGATCACATTTCCCATAAGGATCTGATTCTACCAATGGCTATGAAGACAGTTGGCCTGGTGCTGTCTGGGTTGGGAGGTCCACCTGAGTCTGGGTCAGGTGTGAACTCAGCCTGTCCAGAGGTGTCCACAATTTGCTTAGGACATTTTGGGCTTATCAGAGTCATTCACCTGCATCAGGGTCAGAGGAAGACCTAGACCTTGCCAAATCAGTGTCTCCGGCTCCTACTTCGTCCTCCTCCCTGCTCTTCCTTGCTTTCCTCTTCCCTCGCTCCCTCCCTTCCTGACAGATACCTCTAGCAGTGTTTCATCATTCCACAGTCCCATCTCTCAGTCAGGATTATGTGCACAGGTATGCCCTGCACGTTCAGGTTGATCTAGTATCTGATGTGGCACTTGCATCACACCATGGCACCCCTGAAGATTTCTGGGAAAAAAAAATTTTTTTTTTTTGAGAGATTTTCGCTATAGGGCGCGTGTGCTCGCCAGACAGACAGAGAGAGACATAAAGACAGAAAGCGAGAAATCACCCCCCAGGGGGGATGGTCACGCCGCAATCCCTTCTCCTCCATTCTCCTCTTGGGATCCTGGGCACGCACGCACACGCGCCCGGCGTGAGTTTTAAGCCACCGGGTCTGGGACGCGAACCGCGGTCTACTACGTGGGAGTCCAGCAACATAGCCATTACGCTAACTGCTGGTTCCCTGGGAAAAATTTTTTAATGTGTGTCAGCTTGGCTGCCTGTCGGTAGCTCACTGAGAAGTAGGTCCTTATGTGGCTTCTCTGAAGCCTGTCTTGAGTCTTGCCTGACAGTCCCTGAGAACATGGTTGATTAAAATAGCATCCCAGTCCAGGTGTTCCTTATCCTTAGGCTGGTGTTTCCCGAACAGGAAAAAAAAAAACATGGGTAGATTCGGGTATGTGATCTGGGACCACTGAAGCCCAGGTCAGGCTGTGTCGTGAGCGTTCTTCTAACCATCCTTGCCCTAGAGGTATGCTTTCCATTTGGCTGCCTTGGAGAGCCCAGGCTCTGCTCTAGGACCCCTGGTCTAGTCTCTGAGCACAACTGCTGGGTGTGCAGAGAGACCTTCCTGATAAGGACTTCTCTTGTCCCTGGTCCACTTTTTTGAGGCAGTTCCAAGATCTCAGGGGACATACAATTGAGATTTTCCTAGACACAGAGGCTCTGAGTTCCTGTCTCCAAAGTATTTAATAATTCTCTTTACTTGGCTTAAAAGTGGGCTTATAACAGAAGTTCAGATGGCATGGAACTCTGCTGGCTTTTCTTCCGGAAATTTCTACACCTCTGCTTGGCCACCATAGCAGTAAGGATAGGAGCCAGAGAAGTACCTTTTCACAAGTGTTCATAACATGCTTGGGATGGAGCACATACAATGTTGATCTTAATACAGATCAGGGAAGAAATGAGCCATTTCTGGTTTTATCTTTTCTGACCTTACCTAGTGATAAATTTAGCTGAAAGCATTTTCCTATCTGTGTGGAGGGTCTGGAAAAAGCTGGTCATTGAGCTAGGCTTGGCACTTTGATCTTAACCTTTCTCTGGAGCCAAACAAAGGCTTACATGGGTGGGCCCTTTTTGGTCCAGTTATTCTGTTCTATCTATTATTTCTTTCGCTAGTGGGAATTTGAGCTTCCTGGTAGTGAACTGGTAAATACATTGAGCAAGACATAGCGTATGCCCAGACTATACTTTTCAAGCATTGAACATGGAAAAACTCAATGTAATAATAACATGCTACATTGGTAGAGCTTTTAACAGAGTGCTTTGTTATCTGCGATTCTATTTAATCCTTGAATTAATACTAAGGGATGAGTTATTATCCCTGTCTTACTGATGAGGAAATTAAAGTTTAATAAGATTGAGTGATTTTTTAAAAAACCATATTTATTTTTAATGTGACCAAAGAGGAAAAGTGAGTGAGTGAGTGAAAAAGAAAAGGGAGAAAACAGGCCGTCAGGTCCGGGACTTGGACCGCTGTCCACTATGTGGGAGTCCAGCGCCCTTAACCACCACGCCACCTGCCAGCCCCAAGATTGAGTGATTTTGCGGAGGCCATGAAGCTAGAAAATGGTGAAGCTTAGACTAAAAACTCAGGTCTTCGAAATTCAAGTCCAGAGCTCTGCTCAGTCTGTTAACTTCTTTATTAGCTCCCCAGATGAAGAGGAAGGGTTATTTTATATTTCAAATCTTTGATTATAGTACGTTTTGCAATAAATATTGGGACCACATTTGTTTTCTAGCACCTGCCAAAAATACCTGCTGCAATTTGATACTTAACAAATGTTTGATTGATAAGTAAAATAAACAAATAAAGAGGTAATTGACTAAATATACTGAATAAATAAACAGGCAAAAATACCCCCTACCCATCTACATTTTGCAGGAAAAGGACTACATGTTCAATGGTATTTTAAAGAGTTTTAAAGTGTGGCTGTGGGGGGGAGTGGATGTGCACTAAATCTTTCACTTCTGATTGTTCATCAATAGGAGAACTCCAAATCCAGCCTGTGCCATGTTTCTTAAATAGTCTCAAAGTATATTGGAATCCTTAACCAAAATAAATATTAAGATCAGTTTGAAAATGTCTTCTATGCTCGTATTCTCCCATTCTTAACTCCTTTTTAAAGTCACCTAGGAAGTACCTGGGAGTACAGGTTTGTAAAATGAATCCATCATTGGACTACACAAATCACTTAAAGAATACTTTTTTTTCCTTTAATGTGAGAGAGGGAAGGAGATATTTTTGACAGGATCTTGCCATGTTGTAATCCTCATGCCCTGGGATCTCATTAGCTAGGATCATATGTACATGTCACCACACCTAACTGTTCAGGTTGGTCTGAACTCAGGTCCCCTGCTTTCTGCAGTGGCATCCTCCCACTTGCATCATCATGGTTGGGACACTTTGTGAACGTTTTTACAGGTAACTTTTTAGAATCAGCCCTGAGGAAAACTACTGGGTCGCTGGAAAAGTCATGATGCATTTTTGCATAGGAATACATAGAAAGGTATGTCATGACTTTCTCAATGACCTAATAGTAGAGATAACTGAGGGGAGAGGAGTGGTTTTTTTCCCCACTATTAGAAATCTCTCTTCTCAAGCCTGTCTTACGAGTGCTGTTTTCACCAGAGCCCACCTCCAGAATCATCTTACTGATTTCTTCCCTAAGAGATTGGGGTGTGCATGCGTGTATGTGCTTGTGGTTGAGGGTACATAGGAGCATCTGGAAGGGATTGTTCAAAACCTGTGCTTGCATCCTCAAGGTGTTCTTCCTGATCTCCCTACCATAAGGTTGCTCAGAGAGGCCAGTGAAGATTGTAACCCTCGAAGAAGTTAACTTCTGTGGGTGGAGGGTTTGTAGGGGTGGCACATACTAGGGAAGATGCCAAATTATGGTCCATGCCTATAGTTACCCAGCAATCCTTGCCTCCCTGTAGTAGGAGCCCTTTGATGAAATGGAAGTCTTAATTGAGAATGGCTGGGCTGATTCACCATCATTGTGGGACAGTAATAGTTTGTGGCAACTTGGTTCTCGGCAATGAAGATTATTGACTGTCCCTGACAGAGAGGTGTGGTCAAGCCCCAAAGAAAGGCTTCTTGCCCTTTCTGTTCCCTTCCTTCCTTCCTTCCTTCCCAGTCCTGCTGTATTCAAAGAGATGCTTTGCTCATCTCAATGAATTTTAAGTTAAGACCTTTTCACTAAAATCATTATAGAAGAAAGAAGAGTAGGAGGTATTACTGAATATCCCACAATTAAGCTATCCTTCCCCCAGATAGGCAGACAAGCTGTTTGATGAAGAACGGTTAAGTTCTGGGCCTCATTGATAGGTCTTAGGGCTGTGAGTTATGAATATAGACACTCTGTCAGATGTTGCTGGGATATTATATTCTCAGCTCAAGGATGTATTGTCATTTTAACATGAGTATCATGAATGAAAACAAAATTGTACAGCTCAGGTCCTTATCCTCTGAGGACTGCACCAACCTAGGGCAATTACAGCCAAAGTCTTTGTGATTTCCCTCGCCAAACTGAACCAACACAGAGCCTGGCATATAGTCCGAGCTATGTAAATGTGGTTTTTGCAGGAACACAGAAATCATTGGTCTTTATAACTGAACCAAATTATATCTTTAAGATGACTTTGTCTTATTGAGGCACTGAGTTTCCTACTCAAAGAAGCGACCTACAAAGCTACCATGATGTGAAGTCTGGCTAGAGTCTCAAAGTGCTTTCACAGTAAAAGCAAACTCAGCTGTCCCCTCTCAAACCCAGGCCAAAAGGCAGAGATGTAAATGACAGGCTCTGTCAGCAGCCGCCTAAGCCACGACCCAGATCCACGGTTTCACATGGCTAGGATTCGCGTCAGCCCTTCCCACCACAGTCTTGTAAACAGCTAGTGGCACTGTCAGCAATGTCTCTACCATCAGGAAGGGCAATGGCTTGTGTAGCTAGCTTGAGGGGGGATTGGAAGCAGGACCATGTGGTCCAGGATCTGAACTCCACCAGCATGTGGAGCTTTTAATAGTCAGGGGGACTGCATGCTCATCTAGACCCACCATCCCTAACCCATTGTCAGCTACAACTGAAGACTCAAAATATTAAGAGCATGCTTTTTAGAATCTAGTATGTCCAACTTAAGAGAAACCGAGATATGAGACCAGCTGTTGGTGTAATGGCTATGTTGTTGGACTCCCATGTAGTGGACCGTGGTTTGAGTCCCGGACCTGGTGGCTTAAACTCACACTGGGTGCATGTATGTCCGTGCCCAAGATCCCGAGAGGAGAATGGAGGAGAAGAGATTGCAGTGAGATTGCAGTGTGGCCTTCCCCCTGGAGGGTGATTTCTCACTTTCTGGTGAGCACACGCACCCTCTAGCAAAATTCTCTCCAAAAAAAAAAAAGAGAGAGAGAGAGAGAAACCAAGATAGAGAAGAGCTTGAATTAGCTTCTAGATTTAGAACACTTACCCTACTCTGTATAGAGCTTCTCTAATGAGAGGGAGTAAGGAGGAGTTAGCTAAGAGGTCTTAGGCTAGGGTTTCAACTTCGGCATGATTACCCCTGGGCCTAGATCATTCTTTGTAATGGGGAGACCGCATTGTCTTCACTGTAAGATATTTAACAAGATCCTTGACCTCTACCCACTAGATGTTCATAGACCTTCCAAGTTGTGACAACCAATATAATGTCTCCAAATATTTTCAAATGTCCCCTGGGGCTCTAAATCACCAGCTGGGAACCATTGGAATAGAGAGAGAAAGTGGTGAAAAGACATTTGCATTGTACCTTTAGTCTCTGGGCTATGTTTCAAGAGTGATTTGTCATTGTCTTACATTATTGTCTGTGAAAGCAGCATTTCTCAGCGCTGAGGTTTTCAGAGGAGTTGCAATTTGTTGGGTGGATGGGGCACTCCTCATGAAATTGTCAGCACTCTGAGGATTAGGTCCTTGAAAGGGAGAGTGAGATGATTCTTAGTACCTTTTTCTTCTCTTCCCTTTCTCATCTATCTGCCTTCCCTCTGTGACAATGTGGCTCAGAATCACCTGGGTGCTTGTTAATATTCAGATTCCAGATCCCACTCCCCAGAGATTCTGGTAGACAGCATCCGAGAGAGGGCCTGGAGCTCTGCCTTGTTATGAACTTCCCAAGTGATTCTGTTGAAGGAGGCTGAGGAGGAGGCAGGCAGCACCATGAGCAAGGCCCTGGAGGAATGGCAGACCAAATAAGCAATCCCAGTCTTCAGAGCACGCTAAAAGTGAACAGAAACAAGAAGAAAAGGCAACTTTATTAAAATGCTAAAGAGAGAAAGATCTGTAAGTAAGATAAAGCTAATAGATGTGGGAATCCCTTACACTGAAAATTGAATTATTGATCCATTTATTGCATTGCTACAGATACTTTGCGAGTGCTTCCTGTACCTCAGGCACTGTTTTTAGGCATTATGGGTTCAACAGTGAACAAAATAGAGAAAAGTCTCTGCTCCCGTTCAGTTTATATTTTGCAGGAAAGACTGACAATGAATATTATATAGCATATTAGATAATATTGTGGAGGGAAATAAAGCAGACAGGGGCTTAGAGAGTGTTGGGGCTAGTCTGCAGTTATAATTCAGTGGTCTTGGAAGGCCTCATTTAAGAAATAGTATTTGAGCACCTTGAAGCTGGTGAGAGACTCCCAGGCAGGTACCTGTAGGGGAAAGTTTTTCATGAAGGAGTAACAGCAAGCAAGGTTTTGTGGCTGATGCAGAGTGAGTTGGGGAACAGTGGTAGGAGCTGAGGTCAGAGAGTGAAGGCCAGACCATGCAAGGCCCAGTGCAAAGACTTTGAGGAAAGTGGGTGGGGGATGGGAGAGGATTTTATGCTGAGGAATGCCAGGATCAGACTTAAGATTTACAAGGATCACACTGACTGCTATCTTGAAAATAGACTCCAAGGGGGCAAGAGTAGAAGATATTATTACTATTAAAATTATGGCATAGTTTCTGCCCTCAAGGAATTTTTCATGATTGCAGAGATAGAACATGTACAGCTCTAATGAGGAAATACTTGTTAGGTGCTATGCATGACTCAGGCCAGAGAAGTTCTGTGGAAGACCAGTGAAGGGAGACTTCCCTCCTTGAGTCAGACTTCATGCACTAGCTGGACCTTAGGACACATGAACAGAATTTTATTAAACTTGATGAATATGTAATTGACATAACCAAACAGTACCCATTTAAAGTGTATAGTGTGTATGTTTGGACATAGGTATACACTTATGAAACCACTCTCCACAATCACAGTAGCAAATGTATCTATTATCCCCAAAAGTGTTCTCATAGTTTATGAAGGAAAGTGGAAATTATTATCAGGATGGGAACCTAAGCAAGGGTGCAGAGGCTAGGAAGTGCAGGAGCTTCCCTGGGACAGAAGGAAGCCACTGCTAATTCTGTTGGAGGGTCACATGAGGTGCTGTGAGAACTATCTGATAGGACCACTGGAAGAAAATTCTGTGGGGACCTGGAACACTGGGCCACTGTGCAGGGCATGGTTAAAACAGTGTTTACCTGTTATAATTTCATCTTTTAAAAACAACACCAATACCACCACATTTTAGGTAATTCATTTAAAAAAAAAATAAGTCCAAGAAGATGCAGCCATGTACGTTTCTGTAGTATTTCATGCATATGGAATCAATGAAAGGAAAAAGAAACATTAGGCAACTTTGTAATTTGATAATTAACAGGTTCCTTAATAGCCTTATACTGATACAACTATTTACCGTTTGAAAATAATTTAATTTGGCACCTAATGGTACATTAAAGCCTACACATAAAAATACATCTTGTTTAGGGGCCAGCAGGTGGCGTGGTGGTTAAGGCGCTGAACATTCCCACATGGCCAACTGTGGTTCTAGTGCCAGACCTGGTGACTTGCTTTCTCACTTTCTCCCTCTCTTTCTCTGTGTCTCTCTCTGGTAAATTAAAATAACTGAGTGAATAAATAAAATTAAATAAATCATATATATATATATATATCTTATTTAGATAGACTTTAGTAACTTAAAGGTCAAATTTTAGTATGTCATACTAGAATCTTGATTAATGCTCGTATTTGTAAGATTCAGCATTTCATTCTTATAGGACGTGAAACATGAACTATAAAGTTAAGGGCAGCATTTAAAGTATGTAGTAGGAAACTTCTCTCCCAACTTAAGTTCTTCATGTATTCGTGAATGCATTTTATTTCCCCAGGGCCAGGAGATAGACTGGAGAGCAAGATTTTTTTGGTTTGAATATAGATATGCTAACATGAAATCATCTTTTTCTTTCTACATCTCCCTGGTAGAGTTTGGCCATTCCTAGGAGACATGACCAGTTGGTGACTCTCCGATTATAACTGGCATCTAGCAAAGCCTCTTTGGAATATTACCCACTCCTAAAGAAGAAATACAGAATACTTTTCAGTTGGCCTCTTATAGTGAGAAGCATCATATTCTCAGTTCCATGGAAATGAAAGATTCTTGGATTATTTCATCTCCTAACTCATGACTTCAAAAAGTCTGTGGAAAATGTATATTATAAAAAATGGTGCAAGGATTTCAAAAATCTTTTGCACCAAAATAAATTCTTACTTTAATTTTTCTATGAATGTTTTGAAGTGCCCTTGGAGAGAAGAAGGCCAGGACCTGTTCAGTCCATGCACAGGGGTATTGGTGCAGGAACTCTAGGGATCTAGTTATAGTTTGGGTTTTTTTGAGAAGACTTTGACTTGCCCAGATATAAGAAGTGATTAACTGAAAATCATCTGTTGCCTCTTTGCTGTCTCCTCCTCTCTTAATTCCAAAGTATTTGCTAAGTCCTCCTGCATAAAAGTAAGCTCTGGGACCAGCAGTTAGAGTAATGGCTATGTCGCTGGACTCCCATGTAGTTGACTGCGGTTTGCGTCCCCGACCCAGTGGCACGTGTGGCGCATGTGCGTGCGTGCCCAAGATCCCGAGAGGAGAATGGAGGAGAAGGGATTGTGGCATGGCCATCCCCCTGGGGGGTGATTTCTTGCTTTCTGTCTCTCTGTCTCTCTCTGTCTGTCTGGCGAGTGCATGCGCCCTATAGCAAAAAACCTCTTCAAAAAAAAAAAGTAAGCTCTAAGACAATTGTCATTGTCACTGTGGTATCATTGTCACGGTCACTGTGGTATCATTGCCATCATGACCACCATCTTCATGTGAAGTATTAAATTTATAGAAGATACTCTTAATTACTGAGAAAAGTAACACTGATAAAACATTATTACTGTTTACTTACCGTTGGATAATAACTACTATCATTTATTTAGCATTTACCAAGGGCCAACACTGTGCTAAACATACCACATATTATCACATTTAATCCCTTCTTTACTCAATATATAGGTACTGTTACCAATTTCTATTTTTACCTTTAAGGAGATCGAAGCTTGGATAAGTCTTTTTTTTTTTTTTTTGGAGAGGTTTTCGCTATAGGGCGTGTACGCTTGCCAGACAGACAGAGAGAGACATAGAGACAGAAAGCGAGAAATCACCCCCCAGGGAGGATGGTCACGCTGCAATCCCTTCTCCTCCATTCTCCTCTCGGGATCTTGGGCACGCATGCACACGCGCCCGGCGTGAGTTTTAAGTCACTGGGTCCGGGCTGTGAACCATGGTTGACCACGTGGGAGTCCAGTGACATAGCCATTACACTAACTGCTGGTTCCCGGTAGGTCTTAAAAATAGCTCCCAGTCACACAGCTACTAATTGATAGAGACGGGACTTGAACCTCCAATACTTTTAACCAAAATTTTTCAAAAGAATAAACAGATACAGCGCATACCATCTATTAGGAAAAGATGAGACCTATGCATTAAGAAAAGTTTTTTTTGTGATTATGATGAGAAATATTTCTCTTTTCATTTTGAGTAATTTGTGAGGTATTCTTAATTGTATTATTCTAATTAAAAACTGTTTCCCCAGGGCCAGGAGATAGACTGGAGTACAAAGTTTTCAGGTTAGAATATGGTTATGCTCACATGAAATCATCTTTCTCATTCTTCGTCTCCTGGGTAGAGTTTGACCATTCCCAGGAGACATTGACCAGTTGGTGACTCTGTGATTCTAACTGGACATCTAGAAAAGCCCTTTTGGAGCATTACCCACTTCTAAAAAAGAACTACAGGATATTTTTCAGTTGGCCTCTTTCTTTTGAGGTAGAAAAGACTTACCTGCAATACTTTTCAAATGCGGTAGCAAGCAGCCCTATTAATTGCATTCCTGTCTGCCTTTAGCACTCGCAGCTGCCTCCCCTGTGGAGAACAGTCATTCAAACTGAAGCCACACATGCCATCTTTAATAGGACCACATCTCTCTGCAGTAATCCAGAGCAGAATCACTTCAGCTGGGCACAGTTACTACATCCCAGATTAATTTGGTGTTTTAGGTACAACAGCTCTGGTCTGACATTACGTGTTTCTTCCTTTTATTTTTATTTTTTGGTCTCTGTGAGCTCATTGTCTTGCATGCCATTATGCCTTTACATTCATCTCCTTCCCCATCCCCTCCTCCCCCCAACACACACATATACTAGTATCCAAGTTTGTGTATACACCAATGCATGGTCATCATTCCTTGGTGGATTTCTGTTGGCTAACAAAGCAGACTAGTGACAATGATGACCAACCTTGGGTTCAGATGCTGCCAGGTAGGCCAGAAGGAAATTTCTGTTGAATCTTTATGCTGATGAAGTAGGAATATTGGCCCCTTCTTTATTACCTATCTCAGCCGCCTAACTAGAGAATAATTCATGCTTGTGTTTTCTTTGCCAATCATGGTGAACTACTTAGGGAACTTTCTTCAGTTCACACCTTGTGAGAATGGCAGCACTCTCGAGGGTCATAATTCTTTTCCACAAAGAACACTGGGGTGCCATTACTTTGCCAAATACTCTGATTTGTTCTCTGGTTTATCATGTACCTTGTTGTGGGTCTGGAAACTCCATGAACAGCAGCAATAAAAGATGTTGATGCTTAGCCATCAGTAAATTCCT
>NW_006160045.1:5143076-5179341 GCF_000334495.1 Tupaia belangeri chinensis
TCCAACAGGGTAACTGAGTGAGAAGAGAAAGACTCTGCAGTGATAATGACTCTCTGCATCCTTTTGATCTTCCTTCCTCTCAAGCACCTGTGGAGAATGCGATGTACAGGTCAGGGAGCATCAAGGAAGAAAATTTTTCCTAAGGAAGAAATAAATCCACTGGGTAGAATTTGGGAAGTATCTTTAGATTTCATAAGTTTAAACATTCCTCTTTGACAGTGGCTAATTAAGGTTTGGCTAAACCCTTGATTTTTCTCCCCTTCTGAAATGGCTGAGGGGAAAAAACAAAACAAAACAAAATATTTGTTTGAGAGACATTCCAATCCAAATATCTGAATGTTTAACTATGGATGAAAGTATTGGTATTCTTGGTTTAGTTCCACCTAAGGTTGCAAACTTTCCATTTTTTAGTTTTCATTCAAAAAAGAATTATTCATGTCAACACCTGTCTTTGAGGGGCAGAAGTGCTAGGAACAACTTTGTGGTTCTTAAGGAAGAAAGGACACTCAAGGGATATGTGATGGGGGTAGCGGGAATACAAACTGAGCCATGGAGGGGATTATAAGGAGTGCGAAGATAAATGCCATTGATCTTCTGGGAGATTGCCAGAGGAAGGGAACACAACATTTCATTCTCAGGGCATTATTTTCCACTCTGGCCTCTGGAAACAACAACATTGGAGGAAAAGGAAGAAAGTTTAGGAGCAAAGTAGAAGAAAACTGCCTTTGAAGATCAGCGTAAGCCTTGTCAAGCTTGTCACTAGAGGCCTGTAGAATAATAACTTAGAAGCAAACATCAACAAGAACTTGTACAACACACGCTGGACACTGACTCCAGCTGTTGCCTTCATCACAGACACAGAGACTTTGGAGGAACATACTCCAAGTACCCATTTGACTAAAATAATGTGGAAAATCTTTCTGTCCTCAGCAGTGGCATTAGCATTTTATTGCTGAGCAAGATAGCCCTCAGAGGATGAAATGACATAGAAAGCAATAAGGAATGTTAGCAAATAGCTTTGCCTGCCTAGGCAGTAGTTGTTGTTTTCTTGATTAAGTTCTGCAGACTCTACAGCCTTCATTACCAGGCCCATGTCATGCATGAAAAGCTGGCAGCTAGCTCTTAGAAAATAAGCCTGCTACCTGCTTTAGACTCAGTGGGTAATATTGGTCTGGAGTTTTCTTTCTTTCTTTTTTCTTTAAGATTTTTTTTTTTTTTTTTTTGCTAGAGGGCATGTGCACTTTCTGGAAAGAGATAAAGGGGGAGGGAGGGAAAGTGAGAAAGCACCCCCACCCCAAGGGAAATGGTCACTCTCTGTCCTTTATCTTTCCCTCCTTTTGAGATTTTGGGCACACATGCACATGTGACTGTTAACGTTTCTCAAGCTTTTGGGTTAGGAACCATGAACCGTGTAGTTGGCCTTGTGGGATCCAGCACCTTAACCACAGGTCACCAGCTGGCCTTGGAGTTTTCTTTTGGGTAGATTTCTCCTGTCTTCTTGTTGATGAACTAGTCTGATGGTTAAGAATAAAACCTTAAAAAAATTATTTCTATATAAGTGTTATTCTCTTGGGAATTTAGGAAAAAGATAAGTAGATTAGCTGAGATCAGAGAAACTATTCTACTGATTTAAGAAATAACCAGTAAGAAAAAGAAGATGCTAGGACTGTGGTTGACCCACATGAGGCCCTTAAGCCAGAAAGAACAGAGATGATTGGAAACCTACAACAGTTAGTGTTAGCTATGAAACAGTTTGTCTCATGACAAATATATATGTTATATAACAGGTGACTAACTCATTTAGAAAAAAAAGAGAAGAATGATGGACCTAGATTGACTTGATTATTTTATTGTTTTAGCCTTGGTTGAATTTCTTTCATTAAGTAATTAATTCATTCATTCAGTTCAAAAATGTTTGTTGAACCATTATTTTACAGTGGGACTATACTAAAGTCTAGAAAATTAAATATGGAAAGAAAGGGGCTGGCTCTGTGGCCTGGCGGTTAAGACAGCCACACCCCATATGACCAACCATCCAGTTCAAATTTCAGACCGTGAGGCTTGAAAAACATGCCAGGGGGGCCAGCAGTTAGTGTAATGGCTGTGTCACTGGACTCCCATGTAGTCAACTGTGGTTCAAGTTCCAGACCTGATGGCTTAAACTCACGCTGGGCGCATGTGTGTACGTGCCCAAGATCCCGTGAGGAGAATGGAGGAGAAGGGATTGTGGCATGGCCATCCCTCCCGGGGGGTGATTTCTCGCTTTTTGTCTCTGTCTCTCTCTGTCTGGCGAGCGCACATACTCTATAGCAAAAACCTCTCCAAAAAATAAAAAAATAAAAAAATAAAAAATGCCAGGCACATGTGTGTGTGTTCTCAAAATCCTGAAAGGAAGGAGAGATAGAAGAGAAGAAATTGCTGTATAACTACCCATGGAGTGCTTTCTCCTCTTCCTCTCTCTGTTTCTCTCTGGTTAGTGCAGGTGCCCTCTAACAGACAAAAAAAAGAAGATGAAAAGAAAGAATATTTTTCTTTAATTAGCTTAGAATATAATAGAGAAATAAGTCTACCAATAAAACCACAGACTATAAGATAATTCTTAGAATGAAGGTTTAGGAAAACAGAGTGAGGTCAAGGCTAGACTTGGGGAGATTCTGGTGGCATGAGTGATGCTAAAATCATTTACAAGGTTGTGGGCTTGGAGAGTAGGACTAGTTCAAGGGTTTATAGCAGGTACCATCTACCAAATTTGGTGACTAGGTGTGAGGGAAAGAAGGAGAAATAATGTTCTCAATTTCTAGCCTGGACCTTCAAATGGACCCCTGAGTGGATAATTAGCTAGTGATTACCAGAATAAGAGTAGGTTTAGAGGTAAAGAAAATTACTTTTGAATAATCAGTTTGAAGAGTATTTATCTGGCTGATATGGTCTGGGGGCCTTTACATACAAATAGAGAATTCAGAAAGTTTATAAAAAAAATGAAATTAAAGTACAAGTCTAGTGTATAAAATATGAAAATCTATGCATAGCTTTTTCATAATACACATTTTTCATGAACTTTTTGAAGACCCCATTTATAAGGCTTGATGTTTAGAAGAAAGGTCAGACAGGGCTAGAGAGAGAATTTCAAGTTGCCAGGACATAGACGACCATGGAAGCCGTGGGGTTGGATATGATTGTCTGGGAAATGATTGTCAGTGAGGAGGAAGAAAGATTTTTGTTGTAATCTAGGTAAGTCTGTGAGAAGATGTGTGAGTCAACCGGACAGTGTCAGTAAACTATGAGAGACCCATAGGGGATGTAGCAGGAGACCCCATTTTTCCTGAAATATCCTCTAGAAGCAGTAGAAGAGCAATAAAAGGATCGGAAAACCATTTTGTGGAGGTGTTTTTTTTTGTTGTTGTTTTTTGCTCTTCCGCACTGATCACTACTTGGGCAGATTTAGGTGTCTGAATGTTAACTTCATCTATACCTAACCTTCCTTCCAAGTAACTTTACCAGTTTCCTTGGTGTCATCTTGAATTCTTCTTTATGGAGGAGGTGAGACCTAAAAAAAAAGATTTTGTGTATTTTCTGGAAGAATGAGTGTTTTGAGTGTAGAATACCAAAATTAAAAAAATTTAGGATGGGGAACCAGCAGTTAGTGTAATGGCTATGTCACTGGATTCCCACGTAGTCGACCGCGGTTCGTGTCCTGGACCCAGTGGCTTAAAACTCACGCCGGGCGCATGTGCGTGCGCGCCCAAGATCCCGAGAGGAGAATGGAGGAGAGGGGATTGCGGTGTGACCATCCCCCCTGGGGGGTGATTTCTTGCTTTCTGTCTCTATGTCTCTCTCTGTCTGGCGAGCGCATGTGCCCTATAGCGAAAATCTCTCTCAAAAAAAAAATTTAGGATGAAAATAATGTCCAGGTGCCAACAACCTATTTCATATATGTTGTAATAAAAATAGGGTCTTTCAAAATAGAGGTTCTCAAATTAGCCTCATGACCTAGTGGTTAAAGGAGCTGGATCCACATGGCTGATTGTGCAGTTTGAATCTTGGTCCCAGTGGCTTGAGAAACATGAGGCAAGTGTGTGTGTGTGTGCCTAAATTCCTGACAGGATGGAGAAATGGAGGACAAGAGATTGCAGAGTGACCACTCTCCATTAAAGAGTACTTTCTTCCTCTGTGTCTGTCTGTCTCTGGGGAACTCACATGCTCTCTAGGAAATTAAAACAAACAAGCAAACAAACAAACAAACCAAAAACGTAGAAGTTCAGCTCATGTGTGGGTTCATCATTATTCCCATTTGACTTTTTTCCCAAGTCCACAGGAGGGATCAGAATTAGACAGTACAAATGTCTAATTAAATGGGCTAGGTAGAGGTCATGCATTCTGTCTCTGGGTCCTGGTTTGACCTTTCCTTAGTCTGTCTCCAGAATCCATTGCAGTTCTTTTTCTATCCATGTCATAAAACACTGATGTTTGCCATCCATGGCTCTGAAGACTCCTTGTCCTTTTCCCTTTTCCTCATCTTTATTACTACTCTCCCTCTTGATGTAGCATCCTATTTATTTCACCACATACAGAAAGTTGTGTCTGTTGACCATCCCTCTTTGAAGTTTTTGAGTCACACTAAAATATTTATAATGTGTGGACAAGCACTTGAAAAGGATTTTAGTTTCCATAGATGTGTCTCTTGACTTACCGAGGCCTTTTGATGATAAGAAGTAACGTAGCGTTTCAGATCAAGGGTTGCTTAATTTAAGGACTACTTCTTTGATATCAGCCAGCAGTTTCATCCAAGAATCAATCTCGGGTTTCCTCCTCCTCCCCAGATGAGATGACAGTGGGGTTTGGCTACTTCTTGGCTCTCTGTGCCCATGATAGTGACAGTGAGCCCAGCCATGGAAACCACAATGTTTTTGTTTGCTTGCTTGCTTTTTACCCTTTGCAGTACATGGTTTGGTTAGCACAGGTATGGCTGGAGGAAGTGGTAAGGAACTGAGATCTTGCTGACATTTCATGCGTCTGAGTGTGTGTTGACTGGTTCTGTGAGTTGCTACAGACTAGACTAGAGGTGGCAGCAGAGGGACTTGGTATTTGGAACTATCAAGGTCCCCTGGACTGTGAACTCATAGAAGATGGGAATTATTCCCCATATTCTCATGTCCCCAGCCTGGTGCAGTGCCTGGCGTGTTAGGTGACAACATACCTACTTACTTGTTAAGTATTGGAAGCTGAGCAGCAAATAGCAATAGGCTGAATCAAGAAGGTACTGCTTCAAGGAAGAGAGTGAAAAACAGGAAGAAAAGAGGAAGAAATCTTTAGAACCAGGGATGGCACTTGTAGTTTGTGTGAAGTGGCTATGTCTCTATGTTAAAGTCACACCTGGAATCTAAAGGCTGGGTCTAAAATAAACTGTGATACATGAATGCGGCCTCCTTACTTTGGCACTACTTCATATGCTTGGCTAAATGATTAATTTGAAGCTTCTTAAAACTAAATGGTCTGATGACTTGAACCCATCAAGCATCAGTTCTGTATTACATGTAAATACTAGTCTACTGATTTCCCCCATTTTCTTCAATTATGCAGTAGGATGTAGGAATCAATAAATGAATTACGGAACAACTAAAATGTGATGTCAATAAAAACCACATTTTCAAATGATACTTATTGATGAGGAAAAATTCTTGTTATGCAATGTTACATGAAGAATCAAAAAGTCTACATCTCGGCAAAGATGAAGGCCTGAATAAGTTTGTTTGTTTGTTTATTGTTGTTGCTATAGGGCGTGTGAGCTTGCCAGAGAGACAGAGAAGAAGAGAGAGAAGTGAGAAAGCACCCCTCCAGGGGAGATGGTCATACCACAATCCCTTCTTCTTTTTTCTCTTGGCGTTTTGAGCATAGATGCACACATGCTTGGCATTTTTCTCAAGTCTCTGGGTCTGGAATTTGAATAGCAAAGTCAGCCATGAGGGATCCAGTCACCTTAATTACCCTGCCACTGACTGGCCCAATAAATTCCTGTTGAATGAATGAATATTTCCTAGGTGAGTGAGGTGAAAAGCTTACATGTCTGTGCAAAACATAAGTCTATTACTAATGGATATGGCTCTTTGACTCTTGAAGTGAAAAATCATGGACTAGTGGTCAAGTAATCTGCGTACAGTCCAAACTCAATTCTTTCAGAGCTGTTTCTTTATCTGTAAACTGACGTAATAGTCTGCTATAGAATACCCCCAAGGGGCCCCTTCATGTCCCACATGCTCTGAGTTGTGATTAGAGACTCTCTGGACAAAGTAGTTGTCACTAAGAAGTCACCACAAGGCAGGCTTCATATGGTTCATATCACGTCATCAACTGAGACTTGATCAACCTTGACCTCCTGTTGTTTCCCATCATTTTATGTGACTGTCTTGAGTTTCTACCTCCTGAGCCACTCCTTGCTTCTGCTGTGTAAAGAGGCCTCTTGATTTATTAATCAATTAATCAGTGCATGCTGAGGAGCTGTTCAGGGTAGTTAAACAAGGAAAACAAAATGCTGGAACACATAATCAAGATAGATCGTAATTAAGAACGACCAGCCCACCAATCATCTTCCTGCCCACCCTGGCTGCCCTACACTAGCCCCCTCATCCATTGCTCAAACAAACCTATTTAGCCCTGATGGGGCTTCCTCCCATACAAACTAACAGCAAATTTCAGAAAAGCAGATTTTCTCCTAATGCTCTAAAGGAAAATAAGTATTGAGATGAGCTTCATCAATTATTTTCAATAAGTGTTGAACATCAAAAGTTCAACCAGGCCTCCAAAGTGGCTTCATGGCTCTGTCTATATATGTAGACAGAGTACTCTACAATCTAAATTTCCCCCCAAAAGAGAGTCATAGTACTAGACGGATCTTAAAACAGGGATCGTCCATGAGCTTGTGTGACAGAGAGGTTCAGTGAGATTAATGAGTAGCAGAACTAAAAATTTACAGATATATATAAATAAATAATGATAGGGAGTACCTATGTGCATATTTGAGAGACAGAGAAAGAAAGAGAGAAGCACCCTTGACAGGCTTTTATCATACCACAATCTCCTTTCCCCAGTCTTACAGCTTTTCAGGATTTTGGGTGCCCACATACATACCCTTGGTGTTCTGGGAATCCCCAGTGGCTTCTAGCCTCGCAGGGCACTTACATTACTGTTGTATCACAGCAGCTGGGCCTGAAAAATATTTTAATACTTAATTAATATTCCTAGTACTTGTTTCTTTATATGGTCCTGCTTCTCTGTAAAAATGACAATGAAGTAAATGAGAGATACCATCTACTTTAGACCCCTTTTCTGATTTCATATAGATATCGATCTCTGAGCTAAAGACTTTTTTCATAGCAATTATACATGAAGTTTGTGGAGGAAAGTATCTTAGACTGTTTGTCACAGAGATATTTTTGTTTTAATGGGTCGGGTGATCAGCTACATAGATATAGATATGACCGACTTGCCGCGGGGCAAATGCCAAATGTGAGTATGTAGTTAACACAGCTGATCTGCAGAGGTTCGCTGTGCTACTAGAGCTGGCTGGAACTCTGGTCTAGAATGTTTCATTTGGTTTTCTTCCAGTGGCACGTAGCACACAGTACTGATGAGGCCAAGATTTTCTTAGAACAGTCTCTATTCCAGTTTACAAGTGACAGTTCCATCTATTGCCAACTTTCTATGGGTAACAGGGAGCTGCAGTACATGGATCCAGGATGATTGTGCTGACTGCCTCTCCCACCCCCATTACACCTGGACAGATAGATGTTTGTGTCTTCTGTGTCAATACCTTGGGGGCGGGTGGTGAGACCAGGTATGGTTATAATTCCTTAGTGGACACAATAATAAGAATACTTGTATTTGGCTGGCCTGGAAGGAGATATTGTACTTAAGAACTTCTTTAAAGTTTTCATTATAAACATTTTGTATTTGTCCAATGTGTTTGTCAACTATGAAGGTTCTTCTGCCAGTCTGACTTCTCATTTCTGTTGGATGCCAATCAAACACTCAAACTTTTTGGATACATTTAGGGCTTAACTTAAACTAAATTGTACTTGCCAGTCCTGAGTTACAGGCTCTCCTTTTCTTTGCTTCTGTGTTCTCCAGGATCCTGCTTTCTCAGCGGTGATTCATGACAAACTCCAGGTCCCCAATACCATCCGGAAGGCATGGAATGACAGAGACAACCGCTGTGACATTTGTGCCACACACCTGAACCAACTGAAGCAGGAGGCCATCCAGATGGTGCTGACCTTGGAGCAGGCAGCTGGTAGTGAACACTACGATGCCTCCCCTGGCTCACCCCCACCGCTCTCCAGCATCCCTACCCTGGTGGGGTCTCGGCATGTGGGTGGGCTCCAGCAGCCCAGGGATTGGGCCTTTGTACCCGCCGCCTATGCCACCTCCAACTACACAGGCTTTGTCAACAAGCATAGCAGCAAACCCAACAGCCTTGGGGTCAGCAATGGAGCAGAAAAGAAGAGTGGATCCCCAACCCACCAAGCCAAGGTCAGCCTCCAGATGGCCACCAGTCCCAGCAATGGGAATATCCTCAACTCGGTGGCCATCCAGGCTCATCAGTACCTGGATGGCACCTGGTCCCTGTCAAGAACCAATGGGGTTACCTTGTACCCCTATCAGGTAAGTAGCTTCTAGGAGCAAGGAAGAGCAGCGTTAGCTAAAGTCAAGGCAGAAAAATGGGCAGTGCATCCTTTATCCAGCCTTCTCCTGTAAACTGCCAGATGCAGAGCCTGATGCTTCTATGTGTCCTCCACAGTGTTATCATGAGGATCCTTCGACTGCTTTAGAGTAAATTTGCTGTATCCTCCCCATCTTCCGCTCCTTCCTTCTTTCTGCTCATTCAGTGTTCCTTTCCTGGGAGACCCTGTTAGTCTAGACAGTGCCAAGGGCTTCCCAGCCATCAGGTTTACTGCATGGCCTAGTGAATAAAAGTGTAGGCCCTGGAGATACTTGGACTGGGTCTAAGTCCTGCCTGGTACATTTATTAGTGGTGTGACTTTGCATAGGGATTTACCCTCTCTCAAGCTCAAGCTCAAATCTCTCATTTATGAATGAATATAGCAGTGAGAATGAAATAAAGTAATGTATGCAAGACATGTCACCCAATATCTGGCATACGATAAAGAATTGTACAGTTAATGGAAATTTTAGATATTGGGACCAGCAGATGCCATGGTGGTTTCATTGCTGGACTCTCACATGACTGACTGTGGTTTGTGTCCCAGACCCAGAGGCTTGAAACTCTCGCCAGGTGCATGTGCAAGCATGCCCAGAATCCTGAGAGGAGAATAGAGGAGAAAGGATTGCAGTGTGGCCATCCCCCTTGGGGAGTGATTTCTCACTTTCTGCCTCTCTGTCCTCTCTCTCTGTGTTTGGTGAGCAATATACCTTATAGTAAAATTATCTTTTAAAAAATTTAAGAAATTGGGACCAGCAGATGGCGTAATGGCTACATTACATAATGGCTACATCACTGGACTCCCATGTAGTCAACCACGGTTCCAGTCCTGGACCCGGTGGCTTAAAACTCACACTGGGCATGTGTGTGTGTGTGTGCGTGTGTGCCCAAAATCCCAAGAGGAGAATGGAGGATAAGGGATTGCAGCATGGCCATCCCCCTGGGGGGTGATTTCTCACTTTCTGTCTCTCTGTCTCTCTCTTTCTGGCGAGCGTGCATGCCCTATAGCAAAAACCTCTTCAAAAAAAATTAAGAAATTAAGACAAATTTGTGAGCAATATTTGAACCAAAGAATACTGTGGGTCTCTAAAAATCATGGTTTGAAAGCATCTAGTGCTGGTCATTGCTAAGAATAAAATATATGAGGGATCAGCGATCCATGGTAGCACTCTCCTTCCTTTATCTACACCCCTTGGGGAGTGATTTCTCACTTTCTGCCTCTCTGTCCTCTCTCTCTGTGTTTGGTGAGCAATATACCTTATAGTAAAATTATCTTTTAAAAAATTTAAGAAATTGGGACCAGCAGATGGCGTAATGGCTAGATTACATAATGGCTACATCACTGGACTCCCATGTAGTCAACCACGGTTCCAGTCCTGGACCCGGTGGCTTAAAACTCACACTGGGCATGTGTGTGTGTGTGTGCGTGTGTGCCCAAAATCCCAAGAGGAGAATGGAGGATAAGGGATTGCAGCATGGCCATCCCCCTGGGGGGTGATTTCTCACTTTCTGTCTCTCTGTCTCTCTCTTTCTGGCGAGCGTGCATGCCCTATAGCAAAAACCTCTTCAAAAAAAATTAAGAAATTAAGACAAATTTGTGAGCAATATTTGAACCAAAGAATACTGTGGGTCTCTAAAAATCATGGTTTGAAAGCATCTAGTGCTGGTCATTGCTAAGAATAAAATATATGAGGGATCAGCGATCCATGGTAGCACTCTCCTTCCTTTATCTACACTTTCTTTTTTTTTTTTTTTACATTTTTTTCTTTCTTTATTTACATTCATTCACTGTACATCATTATAGCATACAAAATGAGATTTTTCCATTGAGAATACACTGTATATTGGCTCAATCAAGCACATCAACATATGTGTTATTGTCAACAAATCATTGTCCATTTCTTGTTTTCTGTATATTTTGCCGTTTTTCCCATCCTTGATTCCCTATCTCACCCTCTGCCATCTCCCACCCTCCTCCCACACTGTGTCTGGTATCTATTGTTGCTTTCTATGCCTCCCCCATTTTATTGTTTCACTAAATATCTTAATAAATCTAAATATTTTCAATAGCAAGCACAGCTGATATGTACATATCCATGAACACAAGTCTGACTTTAGGCATAAACCTCAGTGAATAGAATGAACATACTGTAAAGTAGCACCTAACTAGGGCTATATAGCTTAACTGCAGTCATCAAATAGGTATTTCTAATGCCTTTTTTTTTCTTCTCTGAAATTTTTTTTTGTTAATTTACATTCATTCCCTAGGCATCATCACAACATTCTAAATGTGGTTTCCCATTGAGAATATACTGCATAGTGGCTTAATAATGCATGTTATCATCCATAATATTCCATTTCTACTTTCATATATATGTTTTTTACCCCATGTCTAACCCTCTGCCCTATTCCACTCTCTTATTACACTATCTCTGCTGTCTACAGTTGTCTTCAATCCCTTTCCCCCCAACATTTCGTTGGTCACACAATATCATAAGTAATCTAACTACTTTCAATAGCAAGATCAGCCGATGGTTTCAAGAAAAGCAGTTTTGAACTGGTAAGGATATTTCTTTGAAACTTAAAGCCTAGAAACAGGTTAGTATTCTGTTCAAATAGTAGGAACATGAATCTATTGATAGCTGAAGACAGGACAAAAATCCTTAAAACCGGACAACAAAGCTTAGAAGAAAAGCAGCAATATTTTAGTCAAGTCGTAGAATACTGTTTCATCAGTTCAGTCTCATGTACTTAATCTTTCTTCTGTATCTGTTGAGGTTCGATGTTCCAGATTGAAATCTGGGATGTAATACTCAACTCCAGCTTTTGGCCCTACAATTAAGTTGCCCATTTTCTTAGTTTCTGAACTCTTATTTCTGTGTGTCTGCATTTAATTTTACTGACATAGCACTCCCTTAAGAACTTCTTGGAGATCCGGTCTGGTGCTGGTAAATTCTTTCAGGTTTTGTTTATCTGGGAAAGTTCGTGTCTTTTCTTCCCAAATGAACGATAACCTTGCTGGGTACAGAATTCTCGGTTGAAATTGCTTTTCCCTTAATACTTTGAATACATTTTCCCATTCTCTCCTCGCTCTCATTGTTTCCGATGAGAGGTCTGCCGTTAGTCTGATGGGATACCCTTTGTAGGTAACTTGCCTTTTTTCTCTTGCCAGTCTTAGTATCTTGTCTTTGTCTGTGGTTTTGGTCAATCTGGCTATAATGTGTCTTGGAGAAGATCTTCTTGGGTTGATTCTATTTGGGGTCCTCTGTATTTCTTGGGTCTGAATCTTTGAGTGCCTCTCCAGGTTTGGAAAATTTTCTTGTAAGATTTCATGGAATAGATTATCAATGCCCTTATGAGTCTCTTCGCCTTCTGGGATGCCTATTATCTGGATGTTTGGACGTTTAATTGTATCTAGTACTTCTTGCATATTATTCTCAAATTTTTGGGCCATTTTCTCAGTCTTCACGGTGGATTTTTCTAGGCCAACCATTTTCTCTTCTACATTAGAGATTCTATTTTCTGTATGATCTAGTCTGCTTTTAATACTTTCAAGGGAGATTTTGACTTCTTGTATTATAGCCTTCATCTCTAACAGTTCCATCTGATTCTTTTGTAAAGTGTGAAATTCCTCTTTTAGATCTAGCATGAATTTCCTCACCTCCTGGAACTCTTCAACTCCTTTCTCCTTCCTAACTCCTTTCTCCTTTCTCTTCAGCAGTTCCTTGTCTCTCTTCTCTTCCATCTCTGTTAGCTTTGCCATTATGAATGTTCTGAATTCTTTATCAGACATTTCCATGATTTCCATTGAACTGTGTGTGGATAAAGAGCTATCCTTTTCCCTTGTGGGAGGAGAGGTATTTTCCTGCTTCCCCATATTTCTTGTGGTCCTGCAGCGATTTCTAGTCATCTGGTGGATGGTCGGTTTCTTCCCAAACACGCGAGTTTTGGATGCTGGAGGCCCAGTTATCAGTGGGACATCTTCCTTTCTCCCCAAATGGCTAGATCGCAGGAGCCATGGAGCTGTCTGTCTCTTGAAGAAGGGCCTATCTACACTTTCTAAAAAAGATGTAGACTCTTCTTTTTCTTCTTCTTCGCCCTCTTCCTCTTTTTCCTCTTCTTCTTCCTCTTGTTCTTCTTCTTCTTCCTCTTCTTCCTCTTCTCCTCCTTTTTCTCTTCTTCTTCTTCTTAAAAACAAACAAACAAAAAACTGCATGTATGTATTTGTTGTGATTATCAAGCTGCCCGACTCAGGACTCAAACTGCAGTTGGCCATGTGAGAATCCAGTGCCTTAACCACCATGCCACCTGCTGACCCCCTAGACTCTCTTCTTAACCTCTACCACCTTGATGGACCTTAATCCTTTTCTATTTGCAACACACCTTAAATACTGTTGGAATTAGATTGCTAACAGTATTTCCCCCCTTTTTTGTCCTTTTCCCTTTTGATTTACTTGACTTAGCACATAACTCCAATTTTCTTTTTTTTTGGAGAGGTTTTTGCTATAGGGCACGTGCACTCACCAGACAGAGAGACAGACACAGAGACAGAAAGCGAGAAATCACCCCCCAAGGGGGCTGGTCCCCCTGTAGTCCCTTCTCCATTCTCCTCTCGGGATCTTGGGCACGCACGCACACGCACCTGGCGTGAGTTTTAAGCCACTAGGTCTGGGACGCGAACTGCGGTTGACTACGTGGGAGTCCAGCGACATAGCCATTACACTAACTGCTGGTTCCCAACCCCAATTTTCTATAGAGATAAGAGAGCAGGTCTTAAATCTGCCAGAGAATTAAAAAAAAAAAAAAAAACAAAAACCAGTTTTCTTTTTCCTGGCCGAATGGTCTGCTGGATGAGGGTTTAACACACATGCTCTCTGTGTCCCCGCATCAGTTGTGTGAGAAGAAGCAGAGAGCATTGACTCAGTTGGAGTTGAGTGGTCATGGTCATGTGGTGTGTTAGGAAGATAAGTGGTATTACACAATCTTAAACATCTCAAGTGCTTTCTTTCTTTCTTTTTTTGATTTATTTAATTTTATTTATTCATTCATTTATTTTAATTTGACCAGAACGAAATACACAGAGAGAGAGAGAGGGAAAGTGAGAAAGCAAGTCACCAGGTCTGGTACTTGAACCACGGTTGGCCATGTGGGAGTGTCCAGCATCTTAACCACCACACTACTTGCTAGCCTCTCTCAGGTTATTTCTTGCCTGTATATATATATCCCTGTCATATGGGTGTTTTCCAGAAAGACAGAGAGACAGAAAGTGAGAAATCACCCCCCAGGGGGGATGACCACGCTGCAATCCCTTCTCCTCCATTCTCCTCTTGGGATCTTGGGCACACATGCAAATGCACCCAGCGTGAGTTTAAGCCGCCGGGTCTGGGACTCGAACCACAGTCGACTACGTGGGAGTCCAGCGACATAGCCATTACGCTAACTGCTGGTCCCTAGCTTTTCATTTCCTGGGGGCTTGTATCAATTGTTTCCAAATACAGCACACACATAGGCAGGACAGGTGTTAGATCTGACCTATTTTTAGATTTTTGCCAAGGCGTCTGTGCTCGAGTGGGGGAAAGCAAAAAATTACTCCCAGGTGGGATGGCCACACCACAATCCCTTGTCTTTCATTCTCCTCTCAAGATTTTGGGCACTCACACACGCATTCCTTCTTAGAGATTTTTGCCTTCTGGCATGTGCTCTCACTGCAGAGAGAGACAGAGACATGAAAGGGAAAGTAAGAAATCATCACTCAGGAGGGATGGCCATGTTGCAATCTCTCTATTCCCTTCCCAGGATCTTGGGCATCCATGTACATGTGCCTAGAATGATTTTAAAGCCACCAGGTCTGGGACTCAAACCACGGTCGGCCATGTGGGAGTCTAGTACCATAACCACCATACCACCTACTGACCTCTAGATCTGACTTTTATAGATGGAAAATTTGATGCTTCGAGAAGTCAAATGATCTGAGACCACACAGCCAGTAACAGAACCAGCACCAGCTCTCCCCTGGTCCAGGGGAATGAGTTTTCCTACTGTAGCTGCTTCTGATTTCCCTAGCTTACCCCAGAGCAGTCTCCTGTTAACTTCTTTTCCATATATGGCTCCTTTTCACACCTGGAAGATCAAAGAGGACTCCTAAGACAGCAGATGGGTCAGGGGTTAAGGTGGCTGGATCCCACATGGCTGACTCTATGATTGGAGTCCTGAACCTGGTGGCATGTGTGGGGGTGTGCCCAAAATCTTAAGAGGAGAATGGAGGAGAAAGGATTATAGTGTGGCCATCCCCTCTGTGGGGGTGATTTATTATTTTTTTTTAGTTGGAGAGATTTTTGCTATAGGGTGCATGTGCTTGCCAGAAAGAGGAGAGAGACAAAGAGACAGAAAGTGAGAAATCACCCCCCAGGGGGATGGCCACACCACAATCCCTTCTCCTCTATTCTCCTCTTGGGATCTTGGGCATGCACGCACACGTGCCCAGCGTGAGTTTAAGCCACCGGGTCCAGGGATCCAGGATTCAAACCGTGGTCGACTACATGGGAGTTCAGTGACATAGCTGTTTTGCCAACTGCTGGTCCCTGTGGGGGTGATTTCTCAATTTCCCTCTCAATCTCTCTCCGTCTCTGGCTAGTGCAAGTGCCTTGTAGCTTGCTAGCTAGATAAATAAATAAGATAAAATTTTAAAAGAAAGAAAAATGGAAAGAAAATGACTCCTATTCTGAACTGCAGGGTTCTAACTGCCGCTCAACTTGATGTTTGGATGAAATTTTCTGGGTTGTCTGTATAAATAAAATGAAGAACCAGTGGCATTTTGGGGGAGGCTTTATACTCTAATCTTGAAAATAACTGTGTAGGACAGAAACAAAATAGGGTTACTTTACATTGTGGAATGATAAGTGTTTTTGTTTACGTGTTCGCAATTTTACACTATTTTGAAATTTATGAAAATAGATGCTTGCTCCAAAGTAAAATTTTAAATATTTGAAAAAGTTTAAATAAGTCAACACACCTAGACATGAACTATGTAATGTTTGAGTATATTTTCCTCTTAATATTTGAAATACAATTTGTGAAATTGTGACTAGGCTCAATTTTGTAAACTGCTTTTCCATCAATATATTTAGTGCATGTATCAGGCACTGTGCTGAGTGTCCGGTGTGGCTGCTGCCTGGGCTCGAAATCCAGGTTCCTGTCCTCTGGTCTTCATGGTAGCTAGGAGGCAGGTGGACTGCCCATCACTCAGGCAGGTGAGTGCAGAGACAGAGAGATGGGCGGCTGCTTTAAGAGCACACAGGAGGGTTTGTAATCTAGCCTGGAGGGGAACAGTGGGTTGATGTGGATTAAAACAAGATACAAAGATGATTCATGCAAGCCACTGATTTTGAGATTGTCCTGGGTAAATTTTATTACTTCTTTCCAACTCCAGAGTAGACCGATTCATGCATTTCCCCTGAGTAATAGTGAAAGGGACCAGAGGAAATCTCTCTGGGATAAAGAGATTTGGTGCCTGGCTATGAATCGGTGTCCCCGGTGTTGTGACTTTGTCATTCTGAAGCCCTCGGGTGGGGGCTCCGGGTCTGGCCAGACTGAGTGTCTCCTGTGTGGACATCTCCCTGCAGTAAATATTCTGCAGTTCACAGTCTAGCCAGTTCGTCAGAGATGGTTGACTGCTCTGAAAGCTGACCTCATTTTTCCTGCTCACCCATACGCCTGCTTTCCTCCCCATACAGCAGACGACCTCTGGACCAATGCCAAAGCTGTTTTCTAGGTGGAGAAGCACTAGATTTTGTCACTAATGAGGGTGCTGCTTCATACCCACAGACCCCCAATTCTGTAGAAATAAAGAAGAAGTAGATATTTGCCTTTCTGCAACTTAGATGCAGTGATAATGAAGATGATGGGCAGGCTTCCCAGCAGTGAACTTGGTGACACCTTCATGAGAGTAATAGAAAGTTCCCTCAGATCCTTACAGCTTCCTCTGAAACAGTAATCTTCAAAGGTTGCAAGAGGAAGATTCTTGATTCTCTTTTGCTATATAGCCTTCATATTTCCAAAGTACCTTGAGAAAGAGCAGGAACCTATTGTATGAGCATCACAGATAAATATAAATCTATCCAGAGAGCTAAGAAAAAGAATAATTTAGAAAGCACTGAAATTACATCAAGACTCTTGAACAAATTCTCATTAAATATCTTAGCACATTGATTTCATAGACGATGATAATATGGGGGCCTTTCAAAGAAAGATGTTCTCTTAGCTTGCAGACATTTAGCACAATCTATATACACATATCTGTAATGCTCTAGAGCCTTCATTTGATCACATGAATTTTGACTTTGAAAAGACATGTCTAGATTAGTTCCTTGTTAATCAACTGTAGATTACTTTTTTTTTTTTAACAGGACCTGCTTTTGTCTGATTTATACTCATTACAGTAAATACAAGAAAGGCTATACACATAACACTGAGAATCAAAGAATGTTGGTGTCAGAATCCCATTTTTGTGGGTTAGTAATTGACTTTTGCGTCATGGTGAGAAATCTGAAGATGGAAATGTATCTCATTCAAGTCCCTAATTCCGCCAACAGTTGAGGTTGAACTGTAATTAGCAGCTTAACATCTTAGTAAACTTCCTTACCTTTGTAATTCTTACTTCACAGCATGATTGTAAGGAACAGTTTAGAAAAAAGCGTGAAGGGGCCAGAATGTGGCAGGATAGAGTCCCACATGACTGACCATGGTTAGAGTTCTGGACCTAGTGGCTTGAAAATCATGCAAGGACATGTGTGTGTGTGTTCCTAAAATCCTAGGAGGAGGATGAAGAAGAAGGGATTCCACAGTGGCCACTCCCCCCACCCCCAAGGGGATTGATTTTTCACATTCCCTCTCACTGTCTCTCTCCAGCAAGTGTATGTTCCATATGGCAAAAACCTTACAAGAGAAAAAGTGTAAAACTATTTTACAAACTATAAAGCAAAGATGCCAGTATTATCTACTTTGACTCCCTCATTTACAAGAGGGAAATCTAAAGGTGAGAGATTTGACCTTCCTTTTGTTCAGGGTTTCTAGAATCCTGGTTTGATCTCTTCTGTGAGATTACGAACTCATTGAGGACAGGGATCCATTTTTATTCTCATGCCCCTCACAGCAGCTGACATGTACAAATGTAGCTGTTCATTAGAGAAAGCTCCAGTGTCAGGGAGGCACTGAAATTATTTCCCATGACTGACTATAAAGTCAGGAAAAAATTCCAGGCCACAAGACCTATGTAGATTCCAAGGTTTTTGGTGGAAACCACCAGTCATTTGACTCTAGGCTGATCTTTAATCTGAAGTATCTTAATGATATTCAGTAAATCCTCGGGTGCAATGAAAAGAATCTATGTAGCATTTTAATGTCATATTCAATACAGGGGCATTTGAAAATACCTCAATAAATTGAGCTTGTCAAGAAAATTCAAGAAGACACTAGATTAATATATAAGTAGTAAATCTATAATGGGTCGTTAATGTAACAAAGGTATTCAATGTGCATTTCTTGAACAGAAGGAAAATGCCTTCAATAAAAATGATCCTTTCTCAAAAAGCATCTATTGGAATCAATGTCAGATAATGCTAGACTGAACTTTAGCCAAGTCATTGTGGGAATGTCTCTATTATATATATATCTTCAGAAATAATTGTGCCTACTAAGCAGAGTCGGTATTAGACTCTACATCTCATGATGAGGTACAGAGGGATGCAAAAGCAGCACTGACCCCAAGACAGCTCAGAGTTGCTGAGCCATAGGAAATCTGCAGAAACCTTTTGCTCCTCAGAGGTCAGATGCCCTGGGAACCTCCACGGGCTCCTGTAGGAGGAAGGTGAGATTTTGTGAGGCTTCCAAGTGCTGGTGCATTCAAGCTTTGACAAGGGTGGATTCAAGGAAACCAGAAGCACACATTGAGTGTAGCTGATGTCTGAGAGATGATGTTTACATGAGCCATTTTGCACTTTTCAGGAAGATGCAGGGGTGGGTGTTTACAGCTGGTCAGTAGGGGAGGCTTCTCATTCACAGTCTTCACAGGAAGCGCCCAGGGCTCAGGCACTTGTCCCCTGAAATCCGCAGCATGCTCCTGCTCAGGCCAGCCCTGGTGTCGGTTGCTGCCCATTTGCTGCCAGCCAGAGCAGTAGCACAGGATGTCACAAGTCGACAAATTATGGACCTAAAGAGATTTTTTAAGACCGTGTATTTTTGTTTTCTTTTGCTCATAGCTAGTAAAGTGTCATTATTATTTGTATTTATGCTTTTTGACAAATCATGAACACAGGCAAAAGCAATCCGTTTCTGTAATCAGTGGTGGATAGAACATTTTTCTAGGAGATGGTGTAAAGAGTGAAATTCAAAAAGGGAGTCACTTACGAATATGGGTAGGAACATGATCTGAAGGAACACCTAAACTTCATTAGGAAACTTCAAAAAAATTTTTTTTTCTTTAGAGGGAGATTTTTGCTATAGGGCATGTGTGCTTGCCAGAGAGACAGACAGAGAGACAGAAAGTGAGAAATCACCTCCAAGGGGGGGATGGCCACACTGCAATCCCTTCTCCATTCTCCTCTTGGAATTTTGGGCACACACACACATGTGCTCAGCATGAGTTTAAGCTGCCAGGTCCAGGACCCAAACTGCGCTCAACTATGTGAGGAGTCCAGTGAGGTAACCATATGCCATCTCCTGGTCCCTCAAAAATATTTTTTATCTGGTCGTTTACTTGATGATATTGTCTGAATGAAGGCCCTCCAAAGATGTCCACATTCTAATCTACAAAGTCTGTGCATGCGTTACCTTCCACAGTCAGAGGGACTTAGCAGCTACCACTAAATTGAGGATCTTGAGCTGGGGAGAGTCTTTTGGGCTGTCCAGATGGGCCCAGTGTAATCGCAAGGGTTCTTAAAAGAAGGAGGCTGGAGGATCAAAACTGAGGAGAGCTGTAAGGGCAGAAGCAGAAGCCAGAGAGGAGAGAAGATGCAACCCTGCAGACTTTGGTGGTGGAGAAAGGGACCACAAGCCAAGGAGTAAAGGCAACCTCTGAAGGTGGAGAAGGCAAGGAATCAGATTCTCCTCTAGAGTCTCTAGAAGCAACCAGCCCCCCAGACCCACTTTAGACTTCTGAGGTCTAGAAATTTAAAAGAATAAGTCTGTATTGTTTTAGGCCGACAAATGTTGGTAATTTTCTCAGCAGCACTAGGAAGTGAGTCCATCTGGGAAGCATTTGGTAGCTGAAAAGCTTGGTAAGAAGTGAGATGAGGTGTACAGACTGAGAGGTCACTCGCTGCAGAAACCTGCAGGCTGGTGAGAACATGGGCTTTCCACCCCACATTACAAGCTGCATTACCCTCTGGACCGCGCAGTACATTAACAAGTTAGATTATTTCATTTGGGTGCCTCCACAGAATGAGGGGTTACTCATACTGCACCGTTGGTTTTCAATTGTCTCAAATTTCCCTATTGTTGTAGAACCATAATAACAAGCACACCACAGCCACTCTCCACTGGTAGCTAGTAATTACCGTTATGTAAGTCAAGACATGTCTAGATTAGTTCCTTGTTAATCAACTGTAGATTACTTTTTTTTTTTTAACAGGACCTGCTTTTGTCTGATTTATACTCATTACAGTAAATACAAGAAAGGCTATACACATAACACTGAGAATCAAAGAATGTTGGTGTCAGAATCCCATTTTTGTGGGTTAGTAATTGACTTTTGCGTCATGGTGAGAAATCTGAAGATGGAAATGTATCTCATTCAAGTCCCTAATTCCGCCAACAGTTGAGGTTGAACTGTAATTAGCAGCTTAACATCTTAGTAAACTTCCTTACCTTTGTAATTCTTACTTCACAGCATGATTGTAAGGAACAGTTTAGAAAAAAGCGTGAAGGGGCCAGAATGTGGCAGGATAGAGTCCCACATGACTGACCATGGTTAGAGTTCTGGACCTAGTGGCTTGAAAATCATGCAAGGACATGTGTGTGTGTGTTCCTAAAATCCTAGGAGGAGGATGAAGAAGAAGGGATTCCACAGTGGCCACTCCCCCCACCCCCAAGGGGATTGATTTTTCACATTCCCTCTCACTGTCTCTCTCCAGCAAGTGTATGTTCCATATGGCAAAAACCTTACAAGAGAAAAAGTGTAAAACTATTTTACAAACTATAAAGCAAAGATGCCAGTATTATCTACTTTGACTCCCTCATTTACAAGAGGGAAATCTAAAGGTGAGAGATTTGACCTTCCTTTTGTTCAGGGTTTCTAGAATCCTGGTTTGATCTCTTCTGTGAGATTACGAACTCATTGAGGACAGGGATCCATTTTTATTCTCATGCCCCTCACAGCAGCTGACATGTACAAATGTAGCTGTTCATTAGAGAAAGCTCCAGTGTCAGGGAGGCACTGAAATTATTTCCCATGACTGACTATAAAGTCAGGAAAAAATTCCAGGCCACAAGACCTATGTAGATTCCAAGGTTTTTGGTGGAAACCACCAGTCATTTGACTCTAGGCTGATCTTTAATCTGAAGTATCTTAATGATATTCAGTAAATCCTCGGGTGCAATGAAAAGAATCTATGTAGCATTTTAATGTCATATTCAATACAGGGGCATTTGAAAATACCTCAATAAATTGAGCTTGTCAAGAAAATTCAAGAAGACACTAGATTAATATATAAGTAGTAAATCTATAATGGGTCGTTAATGTAACAAAGGTATTCAATGTGCATTTCTTGAACAGAAGGAAAATGCCTTCAATAAAAATGATCCTTTCTCAAAAAGCATCTATTGGAATCAATGTCAGATAATGCTAGACTGAACTTTAGCCAAGTCATTGTGGGAATGTCTCTATTATATATATATCTTCAGAAATAATTGTGCCTACTAAGCAGAGTCGGTATTAGACTCTACATCTCATGATGAGGTACAGAGGGATGCAAAAGCAGCACTGACCCCAAGACAGCTCAGAGTTGCTGAGCCATAGGAAATCTGCAGAAACCTTTTGCTCCTCAGAGGTCAGATGCCCTGGGAACCTCCACGGGCTCCTGTAGGAGGAAGGTGAGATTTTGTGAGGCTTCCAAGTGCTGGTGCATTCAAGCTTTGACAAGGGTGGATTCAAGGAAACCAGAAGCACACATTGAGTGTAGCTGATGTCTGAGAGATGATGTTTACATGAGCCATTTTGCACTTTTCAGGAAGATGCAGGGGTGGGTGTTTACAGCTGGTCAGTAGGGGAGGCTTCTCATTCACAGTCTTCACAGGAAGCGCCCAGGGCTCAGGCACTTGTCCCCTGAAATCCGCAGCATGCTCCTGCTCAGGCCAGCCCTGGTGTCGGTTGCTGCCCATTTGCTGCCAGCCAGAGCAGTAGCACAGGATGTCACAAGTCGACAAATTATGGACCTAAAGAGATTTTTTAAGACCGTGTATTTTTGTTTTCTTTTGCTCATAGCTAGTAAAGTGTCATTATTATTTGTATTTATGCTTTTTGACAAATCATGAACACAGGCAAAAGCAATCCGTTTCTGTAATCAGTGGTGGATAGAACATTTTTCTAGGAGATGGTGTAAAGAGTGAAATTCAAAAAGGGAGTCACTTACGAATATGGGTAGGAACATGATCTGAAGGAACACCTAAACTTCATTAGGAAACTTCAAAAAAATTTTTTTTTCTTTAGAGGGAGATTTTTGCTATAGGGCATGTGTGCTTGCCAGAGAGACAGACAGAGAGACAGAAAGTGAGAAATCACCTCCAAGGGGGGGATGGCCACACTGCAATCCCTTCTCCATTCTCCTCTTGGAATTTTGGGCACACACACACATGTGCTCAGCATGAGTTTAAGCTGCCAGGTCCAGGACCCAAACTGCGCTCAACTATGTGAGGAGTCCAGTGAGGTAACCATATGCCATCTCCTGGTCCCTCAAAAATATTTTTTATCTGGTCGTTTACTTGATGATATTGTCTGAATGAAGGCCCTCCAAAGATGTCCACATTCTAATCTACAAAGTCTGTGCATGCGTTACCTTCCACAGTCAGAGGGACTTAGCAGCTACCACTAAATTGAGGATCTTGAGCTGGGGAGAGTCTTTTGGGCTGTCCAGATGGGCCCAGTGTAATCGCAAGGGTTCTTAAAAGAAGGAGGCTGGAGGATCAAAACTGAGGAGAGCTGTAAGGGCAGAAGCAGAAGCCAGAGAGGAGAGAAGATGCAACCCTGCAGACTTTGGTGGTGGAGAAAGGGACCACAAGCCAAGGAGTAAAGGCAACCTCTGAAGGTGGAGAAGGCAAGGAATCAGATTCTCCTCTAGAGTCTCTAGAAGCAACCAGCCCCCCAGACCCACTTTAGACTTCTGAGGTCTAGAAATTTAAAAGAATAAGTCTGTATTGTTTTAGGCCGACAAATGTTGGTAATTTTCTCAGCAGCACTAGGAAGTGAGTCCATCTGGGAAGCATTTGGTAGCTGAAAAGCTTGGTAAGAAGTGAGATGAGGTGTACAGACTGAGAGGTCACTCGCTGCAGAAACCTGCAGGCTGGTGAGAACATGGGCTTTCCACCCCAC
Organism: Tupaia belangeri chinensis; assembly: GCF_000334495.1. Taxonomy (NCBI): domain Eukaryota; kingdom Metazoa; phylum Chordata; class Mammalia; order Scandentia; family Tupaiidae; genus Tupaia; species Tupaia belangeri. The sequence continues at coordinate 5,166,374 of NW_006160045.1, forward strand.
ATTACAAGCTGCATTACCCTCTGGACCGCGCAGTACATTAACAAGTTAGATTATTTCATTTGGGTGCCTCCACAGAATGAGGGGTTACTCATACTGCACCGTTGGTTTTCAATTGTCTCAAATTTCCCTATTGTTGTAGAACCATAATAACAAGCACACCACAGCCACTCTCCACTGGTAGCTAGTAATTACCGTTATGTAAGTCTCGCTTACTGTTGAAACTGCAGAAATCATACCAAGCTGGGAGTGGGGAAGATGGATGGGGTGGGAGGCATATGGCGAGACTTTACTGGAATATGTGTACAAGGGAGCTCATCTTCTCTGTGGGCCCTTTTGATAGGCTTTGACAGGACAGGGTTCACAGAACTGCCCTAATCATTATTCTATCATCTGGATTGAGGATCAGATGCATTTGAAAACTCTGTGAAAGTTGTGGAGCAGAATGTAGGTGTTAGTTGGTGTTACTTTTTATTTGGTGGGCCGAAGATAGCCATGGGAGATTAGGGAGCGGGGTATGGGAAATTTTCCTTACTTGAAAGGAAGAGCTGTCTTGTTTGTTTGTTTCTTAAAATAATAATTTTATTTAACTTTATTTATTTATTTATTTTAATTTGACCAGAGAGGGCTGCAGGCTATTACAGAGTTGCTTATGAGATTTTTTTTTTTTTAAATCCCAATTTCTGAGCCACTGTTTAGACCAAAAAATGAGAATATTTGTTTGTGGGACCCAGGTTTTGTATTGAATTGCCATGACCAAGAACCACAGCTTTAAGGAATAATTTATCTGGTGCTGGTGTAATAAGTGTAGGAGAGAGGACAGTGGGTTTAGGTAGATAGGCAGTTAGGTGGGTAGGTTGATAGACTATTAGTGGAGCTGCCATGATGCAGCTAGGATTCTTCTAGAGAAGAATCCTTCCTTTCCTTTTCCCACTTTAGGTGGCTCCAGGCATTCCTTGACTTGTGGTGCATCACTCCAGTCTCTACCTCTCTTCATGTGGCCTCATTTCTGTGTCCTGTGATCTTATAAGGACACACGGCATTGGATTTAGAGTACACCCTAATCCAGGATGATCTCATCTCAATTCTTAACTAATTGCAGCTACAAAAACCTTATGTCCAAATAAGGTCACATTCCACATTTAAAGTGGAAATGGATTTGGGAGACGGGTGCTAGTCGACCCACTACCAACAGATAGATAGGTTGCTGATGGGTGATAGACAGACGGTAGATGAGTAGAAGTGAAGTTGGAGTTGAGGAGCTAAGTCCTGAATTCCTTCTGAAGCAGCTGGTGCAGCTGGTCAGCAGTGCGATTCCTATTCATGTTCTTTTGTTGGAGTGAAATAAAGGTAAAAGTGGAAAAGATTTTTCAAAAGGGAAATGTAAAGAGAGGGAGGGAGGGCCAGGAGGTGACATGGTGGTTAAGGCACTGTACTGACCGTGGTTTGAGTCTCAGGCTTGGTAGCTTCCTTTTTCTCCCTCTCTGGTGAGAGTGTGTGCTCTATAATGAATTTAAGTAAATAAATAAAATGAAATAATTCTTTAAGAAAAGAGAGAGGGGGGGGAAGGAAGTATCATATCTGCAAAAACCTTTATACAGTTGGAGGAAAACACCCCATGAGCCCTTAAAATGAAAAAAAAAAAATTCAGACTCAAAGTGGGATGATCAACTTACGCATTGGGTCATCAGAAAAGTCATGACACATTTTTGTATAGAAAAATTTAGAAAAACACATCATGACTTTACTGATAACCCAATACATGAGGTTTTGATGAAATAGCTGCCGCCTCTTCTGAACTTATAAAGTGTCTTTTAAGTTGTTTGTAGTTCTTGGAACACCACCTGGAGTATATCATTTTACTTTGAGAGTCTAATTTGACCAACACTATAGGAGCCCCATTCCCCTTCTACTGACCCAACTGACAGTTTGGGTTAAGTTGGTGGAATGGTCTGGTTTTTTTGTTTGTTTGTTTGTGTGTGTGTGTGTGTGTGTGTGTGTGTGTGTTTCTTTAGAAATATTTCTAGGCTCCATAAAGAGCCTAGAAATATTAGGCGGGTGCTGTGTTCCTTAAACAGTATTTCTTAGTTACTTTCTCCCTCCTTTGTAGGGCTGTGTGGGATGGGTGGTGAGAGGTGGTGGGGATGGGGCTGTCATTTCCCAGGCTCAGGAGCAACTGCTCAGCCTGGTTTACTTCTAGCTCTCTCAGCAAGGCGTGGGTGGAGGGCAGAGCTAAGAATTGCTGCTCTAGGAGGTGAAACCGGTCTGAGAGAGGATTGTCAAGATGTAGATGCTTTTTTATCACGTGTTTTAGACAGCATCCCACATCCTCCCAGTCTTCATTTTCTGGGGCAAAATTTTTGCTTTTTATTTATTCATCCATCCATTCATTTATTTAATATAGCGTTACTGAAAAGAGCTAAGGAATGTCCAATGTCTGTTATGAGCAGAGTCTAAGGCTGATACGTATCAATAATTTTACCCAAGTCTCAAACAATGAGGGGCTAGTAACTGGGGTCATGCTAGATTTGTTGCTTATGCACCAGAAACAAAACCCCAGGTTCCTTGCTTACTGTGACCTCTGGCAAGTTTCTTTATTGTTAGGTGTCTGCACTTTCTTCTCTACAAGGTGGAAAGCTGCAAGTTGTTACAGGGACTATATAGAAAATGTATAGGGCTAGCAGGTGGTGTGGTGGATAAGGTGCTGGGTTCCTACATGACTCACTGTGGTTCATATCCTGGACCTGGCAGCTTGAAAAATCATGCCGGGCACATGTATGTGTGTGCTCAGATCCCAGGAGAATGGAAGAGAGGGGATTTTGATGTGATCATGCCACCCTGGGGGATGATTTCTCACATTCCCTCTTTTTTTTTTTTTTTTTCTTTTTTGGAGAGGTTTTTTGCTATAGGGCACATGCGCTCGCCAGAAAGATAGAGAGAGACAGAGAGATAGAAAGCAAGAAATCACCCCCCAGGGGGGATGGCCACGCCACAATCCCTTCTCCTCCATTCTCCTCTTGGGCATGCATGCACATGTGCCTGGTGTGAGTTTAAGCCACCGGGTCCAGGACTCGAACCACGGTCAACTACATGGGAGTCCAGTGACATAGCCGTTGTGCTAACTGCTGATCCCACATTCCCTCTTTCTGGTGAGCATATACATCCTATGGCGAAAACCTGAAAAAGGAAAGAAAATGGTAGATCGAAGATTTAGCTTTAGCACCGTGTCTAAATGTGACCGGTTAAGTTCATTGAAACTCAAGTGCCATCTTTTAGTGAACACAAGTTCATGTGACTCAAGCAGAATAGAAGAGGGGTCTTCCTTTCCAATATCAGTAATGGTGGTACATGAGAAAACAGTACCCAAATCATAAAGTAACTATCAAGCGCATGAAGTAAATCTTATGAAGCAGCCAAGAAAAATACTAGCTCCCTCTCTATATTACCAGGAATCAATGTTCTGTATATACGTCATATCTTACATGAGAGCATCATGTGCTAAGTAGCAATTATCTCATTCTGTTGGTGAGGTAACTGATAAAATATTGAAAGGCTTGCTGACCAATTCCCCCCACCCCCCATCTTTGGCGGTTGTTTTGAGAAGGAAGAAAGCCACATACAGACTCAAATCACTTTAAATTCTACAGAATAGTGCAGAGGTCACATTTAAAATAATTAAAAAGAGAAAAACTTTACTATTTTGGAGTTAATTTGCAATGCCATGTAATTTTGCTTACTTTAAGATTTTTTTTGGGGGGGAGGGGGAGAGGTTTTTGCTATAGGGCACGTGCGCTCGCCAGAGAGACAGAAAGTGAGAAATCACCCCCTAGGAGGTATGGCCACGCCACTGTGCCTGGTGTGAGTTTAAGCCACTAGGTCCAGGACTTGAACCGCGGTTGACTACATGGGAGTTCAGCAACATAGCCATTACACCAACTGCGGGTCCTGCCTTCTTTATGATTTTTATTGAATTGAACGCTTTGAAACTCAGGCCTTATATTCCTGCTTTCCTTAGTTATATGCTTATTATAAAATAGAACTTTATTATATTTTCTTGTTTTACTTTTTTATGTATAAAATAGAATTTGGAATTTTCAATAAATGGGAAAATTGCAGACTTCTCCTTACCAACCCCACCCAGACAGACACCTAATTAATTTCGAATTGAGATTTTACTGTGCTAACAGTCTTTAGCGTGACAAATTAGCATGCCTCTATCTTATAGACGTATTTGTGAGGATTAATGAGTCATATATTTCATATGCCTAAGTCACTCCCAGGGAGTAATTTAGGTGTTTATTAGGAAGCATATTAGTCACCCGTTTTAGGACTCTGGAGACTATTTAATGCATTGCTGCTGCACCAGTGTCCTCTAAGAGTGACTGTACTCAGTCCATAGCTTACCTGAGAGCCTAAGAATGACGGAGACACTGGGAAGGAAAAAGCTTCTTTACAAAAAGCAAGCATAGCGGTAGCCATATCTCTGTTCAACGGTGTGACCAGAGGTTTCCTAATGATCTAACTAATCTGAACCAATCTGACAGTTTCCGTCATTTTGCAAGGCCAGTTTCCACTGTGATGAGGTGTTGAAGGGCAGTATCGATGTGGTGGGAAGACTGAATCCATTAGCTTGTTCATGACGTGCTCCCTTTTTGTTAAAGCAAGCCGATCTCAGAGACAGTCATGGAAGCAAGGGGGGAGGCGGCCCATGTAGATTATAGATAACAAAACCGAGGCTCAGACACATCAAGTGACTAGCCTAAGGTCACACAGCTAAGAAAGGACAGAGATGGGATCCAAACACGGGTCACCTGGGCACTTGCTCCTGCCCTCTGCTGCTCGTCAGATTGGCTGACCACGCAGCCTTTCTGGGGAGTGCCGCCTGTAGCACACACAGCTAACCTGAGGTCCTCAAGGGTGACCCTGTGTAACTAGGATTTCCCAGTCAGATTTCACGCTTTCTTGCTCTGCATGGTAGTGTAGAAATAAATGCCATGTATTGCATCTCCTGGTTGGGAGGTGGGGTGGCTGGTGGGGACAAAGCTTGAGATAAGATGGGCCAAAAAACATCCAAAAGGCTGCGTAAGCAATGCTGCCATCTAGTGAGACATCCTTTAGCTTATTACTATTACTGAAGAAGTAGAGCAGGCCTAAAAACTAGAATCCCGTCATAAATTACATTAATATCCTGATTGCTCGTCAGTAACATGGTCTTCACTTAACTGTGAGATGTATGTTTAAATTCACTGTCCTGTTTCTATACATATCCTTTAGAAAGGACCTTGTCTGAACAGACCTGTGAAAGTGGAGCTCCGTTTTGGCATAGTGGAAAGTACACACAGATCTGCATGTGAATTCTGGCTCACTTTTTTATTAGCTCAATAATTGTCATTACTGCTTTTTAATTGCAGCAAAACATACATACCATGAAATTTATTTTAGCCATTTTTTAAGAGTACAGGTCAGTGGCATGAAGTGCATTTACATTGCTGTGCAACCATGTCCATCGTCCATCTGTAGGGTTCTTCTCAACTTCCCCAACTGAAGCCCTGTACCATTAGAGAGAGCTCCCATATTGCCCTCCCCAGCCCCTGGCCACTACCTCTCTACTCTGTCTCTATCAGTCTGACTACTCTGAGTGCTTTATACAAGCAGAATAGTACAGTATTTGTCTGCCTTATTTCACTTGGCACACTATCTTCACCACCATTTAGCTGTATGTGGCATATGTCAGAATTTCCTTCCTTTTTAAGGCTGAATAATATTCTATTGTATGGATACACAGTGTTTTGTTTATTCATTTATTTAATGATGGTCACTTGGGCTGTTTCTACTTTTTGGCTCTTGTGAATATAGCTGTATGAACATGGATGTACAAATATTTCTTTGAGACTTTGCTTTCAGTTCTTTTGGATCTACACTCAGAAGCAGCATTACTGAATCATATGGTAATTGTACTTTTTTTTTTTTTGAGAGGTTTGTGCTATAGGGCATATGCGCTTGCAAGAAAGACAGAGAGACAGAAAGACAGAAAGTGAGAAATCACCACCTGCTCTGCCCCCCACCCCCACCCCCCCGGCCAAGAGATGGCCACGCTGCAATCCCTTCTCCTCCATTCTCCTCTCGGGATCTTGGGCATGCATGCACATACACCCAGCGTGAGTTTAAGCCACTAGGTCCAGGTTTTGAACTACAGTTGACTACATGGGAGTCCAGCGACATAGCCATTCTGCCAACTGCTGATCCCTGGTAATTTTACTTTTAATTTGTTGAGGAACTGCTGTATTGTTTTCCATAGCAGTAGCACTATTTTATATTCCCACCAGTAGGCATAAGGATTCCAGTTTATCACATCTTTCCATCACTTATTATTCTTTTTTTTTTTTTAAATTGTGGCCATCTTAATGGGGGTGTTATATTTCATTGTAGTTTTTATTTACATTTTCCTATTGGTTAGTGATGTCGAGCATCTTTTCATGGTTCTGGCCATTTGTAAACTTAGTAATATGTGTAAATTACCTGACCACCTAAACCCTTGATTTCTTCTTCCATAGAATGGGGACAGTAGTGTCTATCTGCTAAGATTGTTCTAAAGATTGTTACTCTAAATATTATTCTAATATTGTGTTAGTTGTTAGCAAGGGATTAAAAAAATATATATATCCATATCTATATCCATGTCTTTATCTATATATATAAAGGAAGGGCAAAACCCTTCACTTGAGAAGTTCCACAAAATCAACCCACACAGACTACTTGTAGAGCATGGCTCTCTGCCTTCTTGTAGTCTAACATTACATTTAGAGGCGAGTCAAACATATCTGAAACAATTAATGTACCTCTGATAAAGAATGATGGAGCAGATCAATTTAGAAAATTGAAGCATCTCTCATATTTGGACATGATATAAATCTGTTTTTAGCAATGACCTCTATAACTTTTTTCTTTTAGTTTTGTACTTGCTGGAGAGGGAGAGGGAGAAGGAGAGAAAGTGAGAAATCATCCCCCCGGGGTGGTGGGGGAATGGCCATACTGCAGTCCCTTCTCCATTCTCCTCTTTTGGGTATGCATGCACTTATGTCTGGTGTGTTTTTCAAACCACTGAGTCTGGGACTAGAATCTTGCAGTAGGTCACAATTCAGCTGTCTTAAACTCTAGGCCATGTGTATTTCAGTATCTTATGCACAGTTTTTCTGTCAGGCTTGTTTTCTGTAGCTTAGAGATTCATTCATAGCCTACTTCAAAGACAGCTAAAACTATGTGTAAAAGTTTTTTTCTTGAAGACAACAGTTTTTTTTTTTGTTTTCCTCTAAAGATAAATTGCACTTTCTCATCTAAATAGACTTTTTAATAGAATGTAAGTGTTTCAAGGGATTAACTACTATTGTTAGACTAGGTAGCCCTCTGTCTCTAAACAGAGCCCTCTGACTTTGGTTAAATAACCAGTGCTTCATCAGAGTTTATGAAACTGGCAATTTAGAAGCAGCAATCATTTTATTGAGTCTATTAAGAGGTAAAAGTGGTTAGTGATAGAGAACTAAAAATTCTCGTGTACAAATAATAAGCAGAAAAGATGGAGTGGTAGTTGCTATTGCTTTCTGGAAAAAATGAGGGCACGAGAGACTGTCCTGTAATGAGTGTAGTTCAGAGTCTTTATGATTCTATAGAAAGGGCTGCAAACCCACTCTCAACTCAGAAAGCGACCCGCTGATTTATTCCTGAATGTGTGCTTGGGTTGCTAAAATTTGCAGAAAGTGTTTCTGTCATTGAAATGACCTTTCCTTTGAGAGGTTTGTGGAAATATTAAAGAATGTGCAAGGGACTAGCAGATGGCATAATGGTTAAGTCGCTGGACTCCTACATAGTCGACTGTGGTTGAGTCCTGGATTTGGTGGCTTAAAACTCATGCCTGATGTGTGTGTGCATGCCTAAAATCCCGAGAGAGAGAATGGAGGAGAAGAGATTGCGGTGTGGCCATCCCCGCTGGGGGTGATTTCTCGCTTTCTGTCTCCCTGTCTTTCTCTGTCTTGCTGGTGAGCACACCACCCTATAGTAAAAATCTTTCAAAACATAAAGTGCAAAGGGCCAGCAGTTAGTGTAATGGCTATGTCGCTGGACTCCCATGTAGTCGACTGCGGTTCGCGTCCTGGACCCGGTGGCTTGAAACTCACGCTGGGTGCGTGTGCATGCATGCCCAAGATCCCGAGAGGAGAATGGATTGCGGCATGGCCATCCCCCCGGGGGGGTGATTTCTCACTTTCTCTCTCTCTGTGTCTCTCTGTCTGTCTGGCAAGCACACACGCCCTATAGCAAAAACCTCTCCAAAAAAAAAAAAAGTGCAAGACATTAAAATTTTAATTCCATGCCTATTTCTACCATTTACCTAATGACTGGCAGTAGTTTTTCCATCTGCAAAGAGAACTGAAGTCCCATTTCTGCTGTCGGCTTGGGCAGCCCCTGAGCAGACTCCTCTGCGCATCTAACATTTCATATGCTGGACTCCTACATAGTCGACTGTGGTTGAGTCCTGGATTTGGTGGCTTAAAACTCATGCCTGATGTGTGTGTGCATGCCTAAAATCCCGAGAGAGAGAATGGAGGAGAAGAGATTGCGGTGTGGCCATCCCCGCTGGGGGTGATTTCTCGCTTTCTGTCTCCCTGTCTTTCTCTGTCTTGCTGGTGAGCACACCACCCTATAGTAAAAATCTTTCAAAACATAAAGTGCAAAGGGCCAGCAGTTAGTGTAATGGCTATGTCGCTGGACTCCCATGTAGTCGACTGCGGTTCGCGTCCTGGACCCGGTGGCTTGAAACTCACGCTGGGTGCGTGTGCATGCATGCCCAAGATCCCGAGAGGAGAATGGATTGCGGCATGGCCATCCCCCCGGGGGGGTGATTTCTCACTTTCTCTCTCTCTGTGTCTCTCTGTCTGTCTGGCAAGCACACACGCCCTATAGCAAAAACCTCTCCAAAAAAAAAAAAAGTGCAAGACATTAAAATTTTAATTCCATGCCTATTTCTACCATTTACCTAATGACTGGCAGTAGTTTTTCCATCTGCAAAGAGAACTGAAGTCCCATTTCTGCTGTCGGCTTGGGCAGCCCCTGAGCAGACTCCTCTGCGCATCTAACATTTCATATTCCCTTGTCAGTGTGCTGCAATGTAACAGGTTTCTTTTCTCCACAACATTACCAAGCTTGCTGTCTCTCAGTTGGGAGCCATCTGGGAATATTAATTTAATATCATACCGCAAAAATAACAGTGATAGCTAGCACTTAAGTACTCACTGTTTCCAGGCATTGTCCTGAGTGCTTTGTATATATGAACCCAGGTAATCTTCATAACAGCCCTGTGAAGTAAGTAGACAAGTACTCACATTTTAAAGAAGGGGTACCAGTTCATGTAAGTAGCCACCATCTCAGCAGGGGAATGACACATTCCTGGACTCTTAAAAACGTAGTCAACACATGCTTTATTGAGCATTTCCTTAGTTATTTATTGAAATCAAGAAGATTGGTAGATACCATTTCTACAAGTTCCTAATCTAAGTTTTATGTTAATAGTAAACTTGGTTAGGAGGATATCATTTTGTCTGAAATGCTAATGACATACCATCCTTCGGACTTGTTTAGATACGTAGGCCTCAGGTTTTATTGTGTATCCACTGCCCAATATCTCTTCTTTTTCTTTTTGTAAGTCATCATTTGTTTATTCCTTCCAATGGGGAGGAGACAGAGAGAACCCTGAATAGGTTTTGTTTTTTTTCTTTTTTCTTTTTTTAAATTTACTATAGGGCACATGGGCTTGCTGGAGAGAGAAAGACAGAGAGAGAGAAAGTGAGAAAGCACCCCCCTGCCAGGGGGATGACCATGCTGTAATTCCTTCTCTATTGTTCTCTTGAGGTTTTGGGCACACATACACATGGGCCTGGCATATTTTTCAAACCACTGGGTCCAGGACTCAAACCACTCAATTGGCTATATGGGATCCAGAACCTTAACACCACACCACCTGGCTGGCCCATTTCTTCTTTTTTATGTTAAATTACAAAACCATCTCTTGATAGTTTTAAGACCTAATCATGTAACCTGTAAATTATTGATACTTTTCCCCTCACCTAACTGTCAGTGGTAGTTTTATAATTTATTAGCAAGTTAGATAAAGGTTTGTCAGAAAATGGAGTATCAACTAAAGTAGCATAATTAAAAATGAAAGTCACTTATTTAAATATTACAAACTTTCTACAGCTTCTTTTTTTGGGGGGGGGTGGTGAGTGGGGGTTGTCATAGAGCATGTGCACTTGCTAGATAGCGACAGAAAGAGGGAAAGTGAGAAATCACCCCTCAGGGTGGATGGCCATGCTGCAGTCCCTTCTTCTCTAGTCTTCTCTCTGGATTTTGGGCACACATGCACACACACCTCCCGTGATCTTCAAGCCACTGGTATAGACCCAAACTGCAGTCAACCATGTGGCAATTCAGTGCCTGCTTGCCCTTGCTTTCTTACTACTTCTAAGTAGCTCCTAATATCGAACTGATAGACCAAGTGGAAATGAACCAATGCAGTATTTGAGGTTAATTGGTATTAATGTACTAAGTACAGTAAGTAATCATTAGATGGTTCACAATGTATATATGCTACTAGTATATCTATATAAACATCATCTATTGAATATGCACCTATTGTAAACAGATCATGCATATAATCAAGCATTAAAACTAAAGGATCTTTGCATCATAGTACCCTGAATCCACACACCTGTTTATTATTATTGAGAAGGCAAATCTGGAGAAAAGATTACAAGAAGATGGAAAGAAGAGTAGATCAGTAAAGCCAGGGAGTTGTGAGAATGGTGTATTGGGAGCTGGGGAGGAGGCAGAGGATGAAGGTGGAACATCGAGAATGGACAAAGTGTGGATTTATCCTTTAGCACTATGTAGAAGGCCTTGGCAGTTGGGTCATGAGAAGCTATAAGCAGATATGACTCAGGTCATGGAGAGTGTGCTACTCTAACAGATGGAGGCTGGGAGAGAGGTGGGCAGGCCACTGGTTTGTGAAGAAGACAGCAGAGGACTTGAGTAAGAGAAGACGGATTTCACAGATATTGGAATGACGTCTACAGACCTTGAGGATTGGTTGTATTGTGGGACAGCAAAGAAGATAGGTGAGGATAGTACCCCTTGCAGTGCTAGATTTGCTGGGCAATGAGCTATTAACCAATGTAGGGTAGATTGACAGAGTAAGGCTGAGCAAACAAGGAAAGAGTTCCATTTTGGACATACAGGTTTGGGAATATCTGTGAGGTTCTTCAGAGACAGATGTGAATAAGAGTCTGGAGAGAGGCAAGGGTTCATTGTGTATCAAGATGGGTAGTAATGAGGCTAGATGAATGAGGGAAGTTTATATAGCTAATTCTTCTGGAACCCAGGTCTTCTGGGTCTAATCATCCTCTCCATTTTACCATGTTATCCTATCAATACCTAGGCGTGCACCCTCAGGGTGGATGGCCATGCTGCAGTCCCTTCTTCTCTAGTCTTCTCTCTGGATTTTGGGCACACATGCACACACACCTCCCGTGATCTTCAAGCCACTGGTATAGACCCAAACTGCAGTCAACCATGTGGCAATTCAGTGCCTGCTTGCCCTTGCTTTCTTACTACTTCTAAGTAGCTCCTAATATCGAACTGATAGACCAAGTGGAAATGAACCAATGCAGTATTTGAGGTTAATTGGTATTAATGTACTAAGTACAGTAAGTAATCATTAGATGGTTCACAATGTATATATGCTACTAGTATATCTATATAAACATCATCTATTGAATATGCACCTATTGTAAACAGATCATGCATATAATCAAGCATTAAAACTAAAGGATCTTTGCATCATAGTACCCTGAATCCACACACCTGTTTATTATTATTGAGAAGGCAAATCTGGAGAAAAGATTACAAGAAGATGGAAAGAAGAGTAGATCAGTAAAGCCAGGGAGTTGTGAGAATGGTGTATTGGGAGCTGGGGAGGAGGCAGAGGATGAAGGTGGAACATCGAGAATGGACAAAGTGTGGATTTATCCTTTAGCACTATGTAGAAGGCCTTGGCAGTTGGGTCATGAGAAGCTATAAGCAGATATGACTCAGGTCATGGAGAGTGTGCTACTCTAACAGATGGAGGCTGGGAGAGAGGTGGGCAGGCCACTGGTTTGTGAAGAAGACAGCAGAGGACTTGAGTAAGAGAAGACGGATTTCACAGATATTGGAATGACGTCTACAGACCTTGAGGATTGGTTGTATTGTGGGACAGCAAAGAAGATAGGTGAGGATAGTACCCCTTGCAGTGCTAGATTTGCTGGGCAATGAGCTATTAACCAATGTAGGGTAGATTGACAGAGTAAGGCTGAGCAAACAAGGAAAGAGTTCCATTTTGGACATACAGGTTTGGGAATATCTGTGAGGTTCTTCAGAGACAGATGTGAATAAGAGTCTGGAGAGAGGCAAGGGTTCATTGTGTATCAAGATGGGTAGTAATGAGGCTAGATGAATGAGGGAAGTTTATATAGCTAATTCTTCTGGAACCCAGGTCTTCTGGGTCTAATCATCCTCTCCATTTTACCATGTTATCCTATCAATACCTAGGCGTGCAACACAGCGTTAGTATATTCTAATAACACTATATAAGATCACATATTCATTTATTCATTTAAAAACACTTGTTGAGGGGGACCAGCAGTTAGTGTAATGGCTGTGTCGCTGGACTCCCACGTAGTCGACTGCGGTTCACGTCCCGGACCCGGTGGCTTAAAACTCATGCTGGGCACATGTGTGTGCGTGCCCAAGATCCTGAGAGGAGAATGGAGGAGAAGGGATTGCGGTGTGGCCATCCCCCCTGGGGGGTGATTTCTCACTTTCTATCCCTCTGTCTCTCTCTGTCTGTCTGGCGAGTGCACGCACCCTATAGTGAAAACCTCTCAAAA
>NW_006160045.1:5180300-5189907 GCF_000334495.1 Tupaia belangeri chinensis
GTGTCCCCCCCCCTTGAGGAAAACCCCAAAAAAAAAAAAAAAAAAAAAAAAAAAAAAAGCACTTGTTGAGCCAGACACTCTGCTAGTGGACAGTGCTTCAGAGATGTAAGATAGGCTTTGCCTGTGATCATTGTGTCTTGACATAGGAATTGGTGAAGAACAATCAAGGAACTCTCCTTGACTGCACTAATGATTGCATGTTTGTCTGCTCAGGGGTTGGGGAGTAGCTAGTGGTTTTCTTTAAGTAAAGAAATAGTGACTCCTGTGCCCTCGATGCCTGGCAGGGACTGTGACCCAGACTGTGGTGGGCAGCAGGGTACCATGGTACCTCTAGGTCCACGGCTCAGAGGGCTGCTGCTGTCTATCTGGGTTGCAGCTAGGGAGGAGAATTAGACCTTGACCATCCACAATGCAGAATATGTTTGTCTCCCCCTCCTCTTCCCTGGTCATGGTGCCCACAGCACAGCAAGGATCCATAGGGACCCCACTGACCTGGTTTCAAGATCCCCATTATCATTGTTTCCTCCTTAATAAAGCTATACATTGATAAGACAAGTAATACACAATTTAATCACTTCAAAGTCTGACAAATGTTACTATTCATTTTGTCACTTCCTGATCCTGGGAAGAGAAAAACAGTTCAGTTTACTCTTCACTTCAGTATTTTAGTTCATTCAGTGTTTTGGACTGTCCCAAATATGCCCAGTGTTAGGGGCTATGAAGTAAAGATGAGTAAGGCTTAGGAACCAACCGTTAGCATAATAGCTATGTCGCTGGACTCCCATGTAGTCGACCACGGTTCGAGTCCCAGACCTGGTGGCTTAAACTCACGCCGGGCGCCTGTGCGTGCCCAAGATCCCTAGAGGAGAATAGAGGAGAATGGATTGCGGCATGGCCATCCCCCCTGGGGTATATATGAGTAAGGCTTAGTCCCTCTCTTCAGGGTCCTTACCACGAATGGCGTTCTGTGAGGTGAGGTAGTGCCCTGGCAGGAGCACAGACACAATGCTGGGAGAATCATTGAAGGCCAGGTATGTTTTCCACTCAGATATCTGCAAAATATGTCAGACCATTGGCTCTTTACCTGGCTGTGAATTAGATGCATAGTTTATAGACAAAGTAATTCAGAAATCAGTAGTAACTGTTGTATTGTTGGATGAAGGAAAAGCTATATTATCCAGTCTAGATCTTAATTCCACTTTTCAAACAGTTTCTACTTCTCTTATGCATAGTATTAGCAGCAGACAAGGCTTCTGTGACACCTCCCCAAAGTATAACTGGACATTTGTGTGGACAAGGAGTTGGGCAGAATGGTGAGGGATCAAAACTACATATAAATGCTGTTTTGTTCCTCTCCCCTCCCTTCGTATACTTCATCCAACCTCTGGTTACATCCCCAGGGGATATTAAGGGTCCTGGCCTACATTTACCAACTTTGGTCTAATATTTTGTATTTTTGAGGCCAAAATGGGCCATTTCGAAACCTTGAGTTACAAAGTCCTCTGGTTCCATGCCCTCCCTCAAGAAACTCCACAGTAGAGTGGTTGTGCCTTTCTTCCTGGTGATTTTCGGGTGCTCATTTCCCATGAGCCTAGCGGTATTTCCAGTGATGACATGCAAACTACTGGGACCAAGCTGTTTCGGTTCCTAAAGTTTCCATTAGGTACTTGGTGAGAATTAATCTCACTGGAGAGAGAATCGTGATGTTAACGTTTCAGTGTTTTTGTTTCAGTATTTAAAATTATTTGTAAGGAAAAGATTTATATGATTATTTTCTTTTTCAATTGATCTTTTTGGAAGAGTAGAAAAGTATATAAAGCAACTTGTGTTGAAAATATTTCCCTTTGATGAAAAATGAGACTAAAGTAACTATGAGAATGATACACTTTTCGTTACTGAAGAAAAAGCCAGCTACTTTAATGCTTAGTCATATCGATGTCATAGTTTTGATTTGCCCAGATATGCTCTTTTTCTCTCTTGTTCTGCATATATGATGCTGTTAGCATTTATCCTTGTGTTTGAAAACTACTGAGATAATGACTATGTTAATTAACCTGGCCCAGTGTATTTGCACCATAAACAGGAGTGTGACTGAATGGTCCCTTGTTTCTTCCACATCTGTCTGCCGCTTTTCTCTAGAGAGAGATGAATTTAAGTCATCCTGCAAAAATGGGGGAAGTGGATACCAGCTGTCCTCTCATGTCCCTTTCGTCACTGTGATACCTTTAAATTCAGTTTGTACTGATTTATATTTTTGTTAGGAATGGTGCTCCAAATCTATATATATTGTGTATGTATGTGAAGATAGTCAATCAATAAATTGTTTCTGAACCTTGGACCTGCTCAAGGAATATTTAAAGTCAGTGTAGAGGACTGGATGGTAGTGCTCCTTCATAATGGCCCACATGGGGAGGTTCTGGGTTTGCATCAGGAGACCTCCCTAAGCCCACTAGGCACACACATGCCCATGATCTGGGGCTGACTGAAGCTGGGGGTGGATTGCAACATCAAAACCCTGTTAAGGGATGCTGCTTCTCTCTCTCTTTCGCTTCTTCACGGAAGAAATAAATAAACAAACAAGTAATCATAGGATTCCAAGTGTACTCATCTTTACCTGCATGACTGTCTCTGGGACAGTGAACATTAGAGAAGAGAGCCAGTGGTCCTATTGCCAGAGGGTCACCGCCTACTTAAATCAGACTTGTAGTCAATAATCATCCAAGGGATGTCCTCTCTCTCTGGGACAGAGAAATAAGAAGTTCAGTTTTGTTAGATGTAATGCTTAATAATCCAGGGCTTCAGGGCCAGCAGATGGCATAGTGGTTAAGGTGCAAGATTCCCACATGTCTAACGATGGTTTCAGTCCTGGACCTGGTGACTTCAAAATCATGCCACGCATGTGTGTATGTGTGTGCCTAAAATCCCAGTAGGGGAATAGAGGAGAAGGGGTTATATTATGGTCATCCTCCCGGAACAGGGAGGCAGGAGATATTTCTCACTTTCCCTCTCACTGTCTCTCTTCGGTGAGCACATGCACCCTATGACAAAAACCTAAAAAAAATTATAATAATTCAAGAGGTTATATTGTGTCTAGTCTCAAAAAGGCCACCTTTGTGTACATGCATTCACATGTACACACAAGCACATAGCCCTGCTGGAATAACTGGTATAAATAAAAGTTTATTTATAAAATAAGTCCAGTGCCTTAACCTTTATGCCACCTGTTGGCCCTGACATGTACGCTATTAAAAGACTAAAACCATTTGACAAGACTTTATATGAAAGACATAAGTCTGGGTCTTGGGCCGTCAGGTGTTGTAGCCATTATGGCATTGGATTCCCACATGGCTGACTGTGGTTTGGGTCCCGGACCTGGTGGCTTGACAATCATGCCAGGGGCATGTGCGTGCATGCCCAAAATCCCAGGAGGAGAATAGAGGAGAAAGGATTGCGACATGTCCATCCTCTCTGGGGGGTGATTTCTCACTTTCCCTCTCGCTGTCTCTCTCTAGTGAGCACACACACCCTATGGCAACAACCCTGGTAGAAAGAGAGAAAGAGAGAAAGGAAGGAAGGAAGGAAGGAAGGAAGGAAGGAAGGAAGGAAGGAAGGAAGGAAGGAAGAAAGGAGGGAGGGAAACACAAGGCTAACATTGTGAAGGTAGCAGGTATCTCCGGCAGTCCCCTTGGTTCTTTACTGTTTATCTCCATAACATTAGCTGCTTTAAGGTGCCGTTGATTTACTTAGTTTTAGATTTCCTACCGTAGTAGTTCCCAAAGTGTGTTCTATGGATCATTTCTCAAGACCTTTTCATTTTGTTATAAGGTCAAAACTACTTTCATGAAATACTCAGACATATTTGCCTTTTTTTAAAAAGTGATGTTTATATTTGATTTGATGGTGCAAAGATCATGGTAGATAGAACCATTAGCTTCCTGGTACAAATCAAGGCAGTAAGACCAAAATATGCTTCTCCTGGCATTCTTCATCATTGCACATTTGGCTTTTCTTTCTTTTTTTTTTTTGTCTTGTGTGGTTAAAAGTATGGTTCCACTTAAGAATTTCCTTGATGAAGCAGTAAAAATAATTTTATCAAGGAATGTGGGTTGACATGTGAAGTACATAGGAAGCATAGGATGATTGGCCCAAGGAAAAGCACATGTGCAGTTAATTAATTGCCTGAATTGTGAACTCTATTAGCCTTTTTTTTTTTAATTCCAGAGAATAACAGATAGACCAAATATAGTTATTCAGACCTGTTTTTTTTTTTTTTTGAGAGATTTTTGCTACAGGGCACGTGCACTCACCAGAGAGACAGAGACAGACAGAGAAACAGAAAGTGAGAAATCATCCCCACAGGGAGGATGGCCACATCACAATCCCTTCTCTTCCATTCTCTCTCTGGATCTTGGGCACACACATATGTGCGCCCAGAGTGAGTCCCCCCACCATAGGGCACATGTGCTCGCCAAAAAGACAGAAGGAGAGAGAGACAGAGAGACAGAAAGTGAGAAATCACCCCTCTCCCCAGGGGTATGGCCACACTGCAATCCCTTCTCTGTTCTCCTCTTGGGATCTTGGGCACGCACGCACACTCGCCTGGCATGAGTTTAAGTCACTGGGTCTGAGACTCAAACCACGATTGACTACATGGAAGTCCAGTAACATAGCCATTATGCTAACTGCTGGTCCCCAGAGTGAGTTTTTTTAAGTTGCCAGGTCTGGGACTTGAATTGTGGTAATCTACGTGGGTGTCCAGCAACATACCATTAGGTCATCTGCTGGTCCCCAGAGCTGGGTATTTTGAAGGCATTTTTTTTCTAAAAGGAATGGAAGAGCTTGCCACTTGAAAACAATTACAGGGTTGGTTTAATCAAATTTTCAGCTTTCAACTGAAAAATAGTCTTGGAAGATGATTCTGCCACCATGAGCTTGAATACTAAAAGACATTTCTGGTAACATTAATGGTGATGTTAACAAATGTGATTTTTGATAGTATATAATGAAATGCATCAATATCTGGAAGATATGTATAATTCATTATGCCAACATTTTCCAGATGACCTGTGACTTTTATTTTAAAACCTTACAATGTAAGATCCATTTGAGGTTCAAGGTAGCCTAGTGGGTTTAGTATGATAGAGCCCTAAAATTTATTAATTTTATTTCAGATTGCTTATTTCAGCAAACTTTTAAGAAACTACCAGTTGTTGATTTTGACATAAACTACATAACTCACACAACGTAAGCAAGGAATGAAAGAGATCTGTGGAAATATGAAACAATGACACTCTTCCTACAATTTTCGTTTAATTTGGGAAAATGAATATATTTTTAGAATATTATTTATGTTAACATAATAGATTTATTATCATTTTTAAATAAAGAAATGCATTTTTCGAAAGTTTTAGTTTAATTTCTAGTATGGTAAATTTTGATAGGAATAAAAGAGTAAACAATGTAGACTAGAGAGAAGAGGAACTCTAAGAAACAATTCTTCAGAAAGATGTAATGATCAATGTAACTCAACTGTACATGTTGACAGCAGTTACAAAACGAGTAGGAGGATTTGGGTTGACTTCATGATAAATACATAGAAAGCAAAGAAAATTTAAAGACAAGATAAAAATATTGAATGATGAAAGCAAAACTTGACAATTTTGGGGTTGTCAGTAATTTGTAGGGTTATAGTGAGTTCTTAAAACTAAAGAGTTTGAGAGTCATTGACCTTTTGGTTAACCATTGTGAAACATGGAGATTTCATTCTTGCTACTTCATACCCTACTCCTATGCCACATACTAAGATGCTTTAAAAAGTTTGTGGACAAATAAAATTAAAGGCCGAGTTTACTTTAGTCCAAAAATTTTAAAATTTATATATAGTTTTTTCATAATATACATTTCCATGAACTTTTGAAGAATCCCCCCCACACACACACATTTGCTCACTTCCTGCTTCCCTGTTTCTCCAATAACTCATCACAATTTTGATTTGATTAATATCTGATATTAAGAATAATCCGATCTGTGACATAGTGATTTTGCACTGCTCAAGGGAAACTGAATCTCACACAGTGACTATAGTTTGAATTCTGAATCTGGTCCACTGAAACATACAAAAGGAATGCCTGTGAGTACCGAAGCTCTAAGGAGCTATAGAACAGAAGGAAAGGGATCTTGGTGTGACCAGACCCTGTGGAGGAGGGGTGCTCCTCTTTCTCGCTCTTCCTCATTTTCACTCTCAAATGTATGCACAAAAGCAAGCTCTATCATGAATTTTTAAAAATCTCTGAAAATCAGGTATTATGAATATATATATAAAGTCTATATAAAAGTATTACTGTGACTATATGAAAGTTATTTGCAGCTGAGCTATGAAACTGTGGTTATTCTTCCTTTACATATGCAAGGAGATTACATTTTTTAAGTTATTTTTTCCATGAGTGAGAGAGACAGAAAGAGAGGGAGGGAGAACCCCTACAGGATTTCGATGCCATAATCTACCTTTAGCCAGCCGTAGATCATGGGCAGGCATGTGGCCACCATACTCAGGGAAGTTTCAAGACATGAACCCATTACTTCTCATGTGGGTCATGTGGGTCAGCCTCACAAAGCATCACATTTTACTGCTGTACTACTGCCTGGTACCAAGAGGAATAAATTTCTTGGTTTCTGGAATCTGAAATATCTCTAGTCTGCCTTAGTGTTTCATTAATGGTTTTCAGTTGGGTATTTAGAGTGCTGGGTTGTAAGTCATTTTTCTTAGAACTTAAAATTTTAAAATCTGGTCTTCTAGTTTCCAGGGTTGCTGTTAAGCATTCTGATCATTTATTTATAACATGTCCTCCTCCTCCCTCGCTGGAAGCCCTTTTACTTAGCATTGTGAAATTTCATGGGAGTATATTTTGCTGTAGATCTTACGTCATCGATTGTGCTGGCATTTGGTGGGCCTGTCAATCTACAAACTCCTGTTGGCCTGGTCTAGGATATTTTCTTCATTTCTTTGATAGTTTTTGTTTGTTTGTTTGTTTGTTTTTGTTTACTTTCTTTGCAGTTCCTATTTCTTGGCCTTAATAGTTCGCGTTAATTTTGTAGAGAAGCAGCCATGGTGATGCAGGTAGTAGGGTACTGTTGTGTGATATTGGAGTCACATGGGAGTCCTGGGTTCAGATCCCTGATCGACTTGAACATGCTGATGTGCCCAAGTACACCTGTCATCCTGGCTACCTCGGAGGCTGGGGGAAGGATTATTCCATGTAAGACACTGTGAG
This sequence comes from Tupaia belangeri chinensis, assembly GCF_000334495.1. NCBI lineage: Eukaryota > Metazoa > Chordata > Mammalia > Scandentia > Tupaiidae > Tupaia > Tupaia belangeri. The sequence continues at coordinate 5,187,572 of NW_006160045.1, forward strand.
GGCTACCTGCATAACTCTTTCCTTCTCTCTCTCATAAAACAAACAAACGTAAAAATTTTGTCTTTTCTCCTTAGAAAAGCTTATTTAAAAACCTCAGCTTTCAGCAATTTTATTGAAATTTTTATTTCTGCTTTCATATTTTTAATTTCTGAGAGCTTCTTTTTGTTGTTGCAGTTGTTCTGTGCATCTTTCCTTTTTTGGTAGCATTCTGTTTTTGCTTCGAAGATGCGATATTTTAATTAATTTTGTTCTATTTCGGTTTTATTCTTTCTGTATACTTTCTCCTTCCCCAAGTTGGCCTTGACTATTTTGTTTTTTTCTCTTTGGTATTAAATGCTTTCCTCACTATTTGGTGACATGTGGACAACTAATCATGTTTATGAGGGAGGCTGAAGGCAGGAGCATGGGAGGGGATTGGTGACTGTGGTTGTAAGTGTATGGTGACCTGTAGAAGCCACTTCTTTCAGTTTAAGTGCTTTTCTTTTGGGTTTTTGAGATCTTCTAGAAAAGACTCTTCTAAACTAGCCTGGTAGATATAAATACAGTTTTCTCAGAGCTGCAAGGAAGAAGACAAAGAAGATTCCAAATTCAATGTATAAGTTTTAACTTAATGCACCTGTTTTTTATTTTCTAACTCCTACCCTCCTAGCTGTACCTAGTGTGTTCTAGTCTAGATATCCTCTGGCCTTGTTATCCTCTCAGAGAACAAACCTTTAAACTCCATCAAGGTGGGGAAATTTAATCACCCAGCTCCCTAGAGAAGAGAGCTGGGGTTCTAACTCTTTCTAATACAGGGTTTTCTAATACAAGTCCCCTTGGTTTTAGCTCCACCATCACTCCTTCTGCCTGCATAATCTGGTGCCAACAACTTTCCAAGGTATTTCTTGGTGAAATTGCTGATTGTAAGAAGCATTTATTTACCCACTCCCATTTCTTGAATAAAGTTGTTACTGTGTTTTCTGCAGTACTATAGACCTGATTCAAAAATAAGCAGTTTTATTTTGGCTCTGACATTGAGCAATCATAATGGAATATTGTATTCAGACTTGGTAGATCTGGGCACATGTGTATATTGTCATTAAGTCACTATCAGAGTGTTTTAGGGATGCTCTGGTTTTCTTTCCATTTTTGTTTTTAAAATTATTTATTCATTATTATTATTTAAGTTTGCTATACGGCGCGTGTGCTTACCAGAGAGAGACCGAAAGAGAGAGAGGGAAAGTGAGAAAGCAAGTTACCAGATCCAGGACTCAAATCCTGGTTGGCCTTGTGGGAATTTGGCACCTTAACCACCATACCACTTGCTGGCCCTAGGGATGCTGTGGTTCGCAAAATGAATATTACTCAGGACAAGTCGGCTCTGGGTTCTTTCCTGAGATCTTGACTTACTTGACTTGGTGCATATATTAGCTTGTCAGAAAAGTCATGACATATTTTCCTGTGCAAAAATGCATCATAACTTTCCCAAAAACCCAATATAATCCATTATTTTTTTTCCCTTTTCTAGGTACAACTCAAATTATGGAATAAATTTAAAACACAAGTTAGGTGGTGATAGAGCAGGTACAGAATTAGGAAAATAGGGAACTTTCCTGTTCACTGAGAAGCAGCCAGGTGCCAAGTAGACTATCTTGGGTACCACTGCTGAGCACTTCCTCTGGATCCAGTGGTGTGCTGGAGCTTGTACGTATGCCATGATGAGAGTATTTACACCCCAGAAATTGACAGATGTTTCAAATCCTGGGCATTTTTTTTCCCTGGAAAACTGGTTTTTAAGTCTTTACCAACATGCCACTGCCTAGACATGACTTTACACTCTGGGCAGCCCAATGAACCCCCAAAGCATCACAATTACATCAGCGTATATTTACTCACTCCACTGGGAGACCCAGGGAATTCAGGTGATACAGTGGATGATGGGCAAGAATGGAATCCAGACATCTGATGTGTACAGCTTTCCTTAGCTACTTCTGCTCTGTGGCCTTTGGCAAGCTTCCCTGAGCCTCAGCTTCAGGTTCTTAGTCTACAGAACATGGTGTATAAAAATTAACAACTGCGACAATCTGCTTTCCTCAACTAGGTCCAGCAGAAAATTCTGACTTTATGGGTAGGTACCTCTGTAGCCTATTTCTGTTTGGCAGCAGGTTTGTGACATCTTTGTTTAGGGTATTTACTTTCATAACAAAATACTAACTATACCTTCTGTTTATCTAGTTTCCAAACTTTATGAAGCCATTTAATTAAGAATATGGCATCAGTATACTTCAGACTCTCAAAGGAGAGTATAATTTCAGACCTTTTTCTTTCCAGGGTTCAAAATCCCAGGAGAAGAGCGG
>NW_006160045.1:5189923-5213824 GCF_000334495.1 Tupaia belangeri chinensis
AAAAGGGTGACCATGAAACAAATGATCTAAGTTATGGCTTTGAGTAAAGTTAAAATATTAAAGACAGTATTTATGTATTTGGACCAAATCAACTCAACCTTGTTTATGAGCAGCCACTCCAAATTGTGTCTTGATTCTATGCCCTTAAGCCTTAATCATGAATTATTATAAAAAAGAACGAACTGAATTTTGCTTTGGCATTTGCTGTGAACTGAGAACAGGCACTGTTCAGTACATGCCTCTATTTTCTCGGTTTACAAAGCCCAACACAAGACACTTGTCCTTGATACAAGGATTAACCTGGTCTCTCCTGAGTACTTGTGCTTTTTTATCCTTTCAATAAGGAGTTGTGAAACTCCTAATGTTTCCTTAGTCACCTCCCTACCAAGGACGTTAGAATCAAGCTTGCGATCAATCATAAGAATAGTATAAACGTTTGTTTGGCGTGTTAGGTTTCTCCTCCTGACCTTGATTTCCACATGTTCATTTCTACTTTATTAATTTTATTCTATTTGCCCTTGTTTTTAAATCACAAATTCCTTTTGGAAAAATAAAATGAGTAAATGAGTGAATAAATGATTGTGAATGAGTGAAGGAAGGCTAGTAAATAATTAACCTTTTTCTTTAATTAATTTTATTTATTATTTATTTTTTTAAAACTTGCTATAGGGCATGTGTGCTCACCAGAGAGAGACAGAGAGAGAAAGAGAGGGAAAGTGAGAAAGCAAGAAAGCAAGCTGTCAGGGCCAGGACTTGAACCATAATCTGCCATGTGGGAGTCCAGCTCTTTAACCATCATGTCACCAGCTGGTCCCACTAACCATGTTTTTTAAAATGTGTAATCTGAAGCATGGTTATGGGAATTGGGAGATTTTAGGCTAGATGAGAGGAAGCATATGGGGAGTGTGAAGGTGTCTTCAAATGTTCTAGATACTGTAGTTTTGGAAAAACAGTAGACCTGATTTTTTCTGCACCCAAGAATAGATAAGAGTCAACGTGTAGATGTTTGCTAATTGTTTCATTCATTCCCAAGTTATTTCTTATGTTCCTGCTCTGTCAGGGTAGGTTCTCAAATTTCTTGCCTTTCAGGAAGGCAGTTTTTGGCTGATTTGCAAAGAATTTCCTAACTATCAGGGTTATCCAATAATGGCATGTATTGCCTTGCAAGGTAGAGAGCTTTCCATCTCTGGAGGATCCCAAAAAGGAGTTGAGGGACTGAGTACCCTCAAAATTATTTCTGCATTGGGACCAGCAGTTAGTGTAATGGCTATGTTGCTGGACTCCCATGTAGTCAACCGTGGTTTGCGTCCTGGACCCGGTGGCTTAAAACTCACACCGGGCGAGTGTGTGTGCGTGACCAAGATCCCGAGAGGAGAATGGAGGAGAAGGGATTGTGGTGTGGCCATCTCCCCGGGGGGTGATTCCTCGCTTTCTGTCTCTCTGTCTGTCTCTGTCTGTCTGGCGAGTGCACGCACCCTATAGCAAAAACCTCTCCAAGAAAAAAAAAATTATTTCTGCATCAAGAAAGAGGATGAATTTGTGGCCCTCTAAAGTTTGACCCTGCTCTGCTTCCAGAATTCTCTTTTATTTGGAGGTTTCTATGTTAAGCTGAAGCTTGTTTCAAAGTAAGTAGGAGTTCTGGGGGTAGGCTGGGAAGGCTATAAAAATGCCTTCACGAACCAGTTCCTTTACTCCGTGACCCAGGTGGTTCCCACAGGTGCCTTGACCCTTGATAAAATAATCTTGGCTGCTGGTGGCAATGTAGACAGGTCACGGAGCCTGTGGTTATCTTCTCAGCAAGCCTTATCAGCTTTCAGAGCCACTGGGAGGATTCCTTTAACCATTGACAGAGACTCCTGTATCTCTTTTCTGTGGAAATGAGATCATCAGACAGACACCTGGGTCGGTACCGACACCCAGTGTTAACACCCACACTTCTTTCTATGGAGAAGTCAGGCAGAGGGACATGAGCTCATGGCTGGTGGAGGGGTGGGCGGAGAAGAGGTGAGCCCTTACCTAGAAATGAGCCACATCATCACTTTGCACCTTCTTCTTTAATATCCAGAGGCTTGCCATGGAAACTTATAGAAAAGACAAGGGGGTATCCTGTGTAAAGCCCTAAAGGAAAAATTAGACTTGGAAGCATTTTTTCCCAGCATTTTTATTTGACTCTTAAGAAAATTAGAATGTATCTCTCTCTCTCTGTGTGTGTGTGTGTGTACACACAAAACTTGCTTGAATAAAAATAGTAGAAAGGATGCCTTTACTTCCTGCACCCAGTTAACTAGTTACTATTTTTTTCAGGATCATTTGAAAACAAGATGAATATGCCATTGTCTGGTGTAGCCAGAGTGGAGCTATCAGCTTTGGTAAAATTCATATTGATGAATATCTTGATGTAATCAGTTATCCATATTCCGATTTTTCAGGTGACCGAATAATGTCTTTTTATAACATTATTTTCCCTTCAGTTCAAGGTTCAGTCTAGGATCAGATTGCCTTGAGTTGTCAGGTCTTGTGTGTGTGTGTGTGTGCTTTTTTCTTTTTTTAAATAGTATTAATTTAATTTAATTACTTATTAGGATTTTGTTAAAGGGCATGTGTGCTAGCTGGAGAGAGACAGAGAGAGGGAAAGTGAGAAATCACCCCCTGGATGGAAGGACACACTATAATCTCTTCTTCTTCATTCACCTCTTGGGATTCTGACACACACACACACACAGGCGCCCAGCGTGATTTTCAAGCCTCTAGGTCAGGGACTTAAACATGATCTAACCACTATACCATCTGCTGGTCCAACTGTTTTTTCTTTTCAGACAGAATCCCACTATTGTTGTGATCTTCCTGCCTTAGCCTCCCGAGTGGCTTGGACCGTAGGCACATGCTACCACAAGCAGCCCTTTCGGACAGGATCTTACTGTGTTACCCACACTGGCTGCAAGTTCACACATGCTCCGTCTGTAGCCTCCCGAGTAGCTAGGCCTATAGGTGTATGCTACTGCACCCAACCTTTTAGGGTAGACTGCATAACAAACTCAGGCTTCCCATGTGGCCTCAGCCTGCCAAGCAGTAGTGTCCAGTGCCCACTATTGCAGTTAGCTTGTTTTTTTTTTTTTTATTTAAGACATTGTAACTGAAACATTATCCTCGTTATGAATTATTCTCGTTATGAGTAATCTAGGAGCTTATTCTGAATTTTACACAGAAGTATGTTTTAATCTGTTCTCTGTTGATAATAACCAAGTAGCACAGGCTGGGTAATTTATAAAGATTTATTCAGCTCATAGTTCTAGCAGTCCGAAGTTAAGGGGCAGCATCTGGTGGTGGGACTCTGCAGCGTCCTGAGGTGGCACAGAGCATCCTATGATGAGAAGGCAGGTCTGTGTGTCTCTGGTCTCTTTCTCTCTCTCTTCTTATAAAGCTACCAGTATCCAGTCATGGGGGCCCCACCATGATGACATTATCCAATGCCAGTTGTCTCTCAGAAGCTCCACCCATTAATGTCATAGTTGGATTAAGTTTCCAGCCTCTTCATACCATCACAATAGTAACCAAATTTTTTTTTTTTTGAGAGATTTTCGCTATAGGGCGCGTGCGCTCACCAGACAGACAGAGACAGAGAGACAGAAAGCGAGAAATCACCCCGCAGGGGGGATGGTCACGCTGCAATCCCTTCTCCTCCATTCTCCTCTCGGGATCTTGGGCACGCACGCACACGCGCCCAGCGTGAGTTTTAAGCCACCGGGCCCGGGAAGCGAACTGCGGTCGACTACGTGGGAGTCTAGCAACATAGCCATTATGCTAACTGCTGGTTCCCACAATAGTAACCAAATTTTGACCTGCAAATTTTGTGGGTGACTCACTTAAACCATAGCAAACGACTTCTTATCTTAGGGTGTATTTTATTTACAACCATCTTTTTCATTCACTTGAAATCAAAGCTAGTTTCTCTGAAGTTCAAACCCACTCTCATTCAATGGAGTTTTCATATGTGGGGTGGAAGGGATGGGCATGAGGAATTTGGGGCATGCGTTTTATACATAGTTAACTTTTCTTTATTTGGCTTATACCCACAAAAACAGATTAGATCCTTTGGTATCATTCTCAAGTGTCCTTCTTGTCAATCTGACTTACTGTGAAGATTTTTTTTCATGTCCTTCAGGAGGAAAAAGACAGATAATTTTGAGGATCTTTGTTTTATAGTGAGACAAGACACACTTATGCATCTAGAAACAGATAAAAAATACCTTTATGTATACTCAGAGTTCTTATCTCAGCATTTTCATATATTTTATGAGTCAACTGTAGCATCACATGTGATAATTAAGCATTTCTATGCATGCAGTGCTTTGGTGGTTGGCTCAGTAAAGGGTGTATTCAGCAATTCTGGTCCCTGCTCTCCAGAACAACTTGCTTAACATGCATCAATATGCATTATTAAATATAATAACACATCAAATAAAAATGTGCCTAACACTTGCAAGACATAATATAGACAGAATTATTGAGATGATTTTCGGATGGCAACATAATAATCATAGAAAGTTGAATAATTTGCCAAAGGTAACTTAAAAAAAAAAAAATCAGAGCTACAAAACTTTCATTCTCTTAATTTTTTACTACCATCCTTCACTTTCAAAGTGCCCTTTACGAATGTCTTCTTTTTGGAGATAGTAGAAGAGTGATAGATGATGCCATTTTTGAAAAGGTTACAGAAATCTTGTACATAGCATCTTTGAGAAAAAGAAGTTAAATGGGGAGAAATTGGCCTCTCATTTTTTGAGGGTGCAATTTTATATTAAAGAGACTTTACTATGGTTTGTATTTAAGGAGCTGCAGGAACTCGGGCTGGTGGAGGGTCAGATAGGTGGCATTTCCTAGTGTGCCTCTGCTAGCTATTGATACAGGCTTTTGCAGCCCTAAGTATTTCTCCTTTTTACCTGTTTACTTTCCCTTTGCCAATTTTACTATGAGTTGCAAACAAAAAATTTAGAGTTTTAAAATGATATAATTTAAATATTTTCTGGGAGTTTATATTATCCTAAGTTTACAATTAGAACCCAAGGGAGGTGTGTCTATAGTGTATAAAACAATCACATAAATAATGAAATATTTTTGAAGTTACCTTTTTTTTTTAAGTTTGTTTTTTTTCATGGGGGGGGCAGGGAGAGACTGACTCTCAATAGGGTTTTTATTACATAATCGTTCTTGATCCTCAGCTAGCCATGATTATGGGTATACACACATGCCTGATGTGTTTAGGGAGACTTCAGGACACAAACCCAGGACCTCCCATATGGCTTCTGCATCACAGAGCATTGCATTACCATGTGCCCCTGTGGCTGGCCTAACACTATCTTTTCCTTGTCTAGTTGAGGATGCTATAGATCTGTGTCTCCAATGTGGTGATCATCTACCATGTGCAATTTAAGATGTGGCTAGTCTGAATTGAATTATGTTGTAAGTATACAAAATACATTAGATTTCAAAGACTTATTACATTAAAATAATGCAAGATAATTCATTTGTAATTTTTTTGGGTATCGATTATACAGAAGTTGTAATGATAGCATTTGAAATATGTTGGGTTAAATAAAATGTTATTGAAATGTGTATCATTAATTTCTTTTTACATTTTTGTTTTAAATTTTTCTTCCTAGGGCATGTGCAGTTGCCAGAGAGAATCAGACAGGGAAAGTGAGAAGCCACCACCCAAGGGGGCTGGCCATATTGCAATCCCTTTTCCTCCATTCTTCTCTCAGGATTTTGGACATGCACACACACACACTCCCAAAGTGATTTTCAAGCCTCCAGGTCTAGGATTTGAACCACAGTCTGCCATGTGGAAGTCCAGCACCATAACTACCATGCCATTAGCTGGCCCTTCTTTTTACCTTTTTAGTGTGACTGCTAGAAAGTCCAAAACTACATATATGGCTTGCATTTGTCACTCTCAATGTATTTCTATTGACAACTTGGCTCTAGAACAAAAGAAAGTCCAATTCATTCAATGTATTTTAGAATCAATTACTGAAGAGAAAGCCGAATATCCAATAATTCATGGTTTTTTTTTGGGGGGGTTAGGATTTCATTAAATCTCTTTAATTAAGTACATTGTAAACCTGCCCCAAGGTCCCAGTTGAAAAGAGAACTGAATCTTTTTGTTTGCTTTAAAAAATTCTAAGAAAATCCTGAACTCATTTCAAAGGTGACTTATTTTTAAAAGCTTTGTTAAAAGCTTTTCATTTATGTGGATTGGTGGTCTAATGAATATAAAATTCTTAAGAGGCTAAAGAGTCATGAAAATGATCCAGAAACTTCTGAAAAGATCTTCTTGGTCTCACAGAGAGGCATTGAGGGGGACTGAAGGGCCCTTGGAAGCCACAGATCAGCCACTTACTTCTGTGTTCACACCTTCCTTCCAATAAATGAAAACATTGGGAAAGATAAAATATTTATTCCTGAGTGTCTATAACTGAATTTATGGATATAACTTGCAGGATATTATTGCCTGTGTAAACCCATGTAACTGTGCACGTAAAGCATGTTTTTATTAGTTCCTACATAAAATTTTTATGATAATGGCAAACAAAGGACCAATTTAGTTTAGCTGAGTTTGTTCTTATTACTCCAGCTTCCAATAGATAAGCAAAAGTGCAAACATCCACCATCAACAGGGAAAAGGGTTGGGCCTCATAGGGCTGGGGCTCCTGGCTTGTGCTCTTGGAAGGTCGGGCAACCCCTGAAGCCCTGACAGGAATGGGGTAGAGTAAGGCAGGTGAGGGCTGCCATTAGCTTTCAAGGCTGTAGTGGAGCAGCTCTATTCCCAACTGGTAACTGTGGAGTATTCAAATTTGGTTTCTGAAAAGGCCTGCATAACTGCTATTGAAAGAACTCCCACATACTGTATTTCAACTGGAGAATTACAGAGAAAAAAGGTTCAAGTGGCTTATTGTGGGTCATCTCCCACTCTGGGATTTAAACAAAGCACAAACAGAACAAAGTTCCTTTAAAGGGGTGCCTTCATCTGAGTCCCTCCTGTCTGTGGGGCTTGGCAGGCCAGCTGGAGAGAGAGCCCACGCCTCTCATTCCCACTCCTGCCTTTTTATGTTTGACCCTGGAATAGGGCAAAGGATCCCTATGGTGACCCAGATTGGAGGGAAGTTTTTCTAGAATTGAAGATAAAGCATCTTTCATAAATACTGCCTTTTCCTTCCCAGTGACTAGTGAAAAATTGATGGTCTGTAATCTAAAGCACGCATGATTCCCGGACCAAAATTCAAGATTTGACATGCATTAACATACTCTAGAGGGTAATGGCAAGAAATAATTTTAAGTTGAATGAGGCTAAAAAAATGAAAGGTATATGATTGTTATACATACATAACACTGAAGGCTCTCTTAGAATTCAAAGGAGAAAATGGGCAAGTGTGGGACACTGTAGGCTTGCTCAGGGCTGAGGTCTGTGTGGGACACTAACTTACAAGTTAGTGATTAGAGGACTGCAGTAGTTTAGATTCTAGACATTAGGAGTATTACACATCAAAAATTTATGGTTGAGGGCTGGGCCAGTAGCATAGTTGGTTAAGCCCTATGTATAGGGAGCTGGATTCTACATGGCTCACCATGGTTTGAATCCCAGCCCCATAAGCTTGAAAAATATGCCAGGAGCATGTGCATATATGCCTGAAATTCTGATAAGATAGAGAAATGGCGGAAGAGGATTGTTGCTTGACGATGCCCCATCGGGGGTTGTTCTCTCTCACTGGTGAGTGCATACATTCTTTAACGATGAAACAAACAAACAAAACTTAAAAAAAAATTCCAGGCATTGATACATCTCCCTGTTTCTATAGGTCTATACTGGGTATAGTGGGGTCATTCTATGGAGTAGGCTGGTTGTGGTTTTTTTTATTATTATTATTATTATTATTTTTTATTTTTGAGAGGTTTTTGCTATAGGGCGTGTGCACTCACCAGAAAGAGAGAGAGAGACAGAAAGCGAGAAATCACCCCCCAGGGCAGATGGCCATGCCACAATCCCTTCTCCTCCATTCTCCTCTTGGGATCTTGGGCACGCACGCACATGCACCTAGCATGAGTTTAAGCCACCAGGTCTGGGACTCGAACCACAGTCAACTATATGGGAGTCCAGCGACATAGCCATTACACCAACGGCAAGTCCCAGGCTGGTTGTATTCTTAAAGGTCTGTAGGAGAAAGGAGCTTCTGTAACCTCCGACTCCACTTTTTCGATGTGTTCCTTTTGGGACTAATCTAATTTGCGGTTCTTTATTTTATGTATTTCCTCAGTGGGCATGTTTACTGATTCTCAATTATCTTTGTATATTTTATGAGCTATTTCCTAGCATTCTTTCCCTCAGAGGAGTAGTTTCATTCTTTCTCAGAGGCACAGCTTGAGTCTTCACTCTCTTGGATAGCAGTTCTGGTGTATGTGAATGTGCACACGCATGAGCATACACACATATGTGTGTGATACATGTGTGTGTGGGGGGGTGTGCACGCATGTTTCTTTGGCCTCATCTTAGACTTTGGAGAAAAACATACATTTTCAGTCAAATACAGATGCATATATGTTGTTTTGCTCTTGCCAACATTTTATGAATCTGCAGGTGGCGAGCCCTGCAGAAAGTCAAATGGCATAGTTTTCGATAGTTACTCCTAGAGGACTCATTCAGGGTAGTAAAGGTTACTCCAAAGGCAGGATTTATCTCCTGCAGTCATGGAACTAATCCTCCAAGATATGTTGCTGTCCATGTAAGAGTCACTATAAATTCTATGTAATCTCAATTTGTATTCAAAATGATAGTTTTGGGCCATCTGCTTCTTTCCGAGATGGCCTGGTTGATTTTGGACTCTGATTCTGAGAACCTGGATCTGTTTGTGTGATTGCCCTACATATGAGGGAGTACTGCAGACTGTAAAGTAACTTTGTGGAGGGTGGATGTGGTTTGGGTGGGGACAGGAGGAAAGATGATAGACTTAGCTGATATATTGTCACTTTTTCTCAAAAGGTTGTTAAGAGAATAATTCAGTTTTGGAAAATTGCAACAAGCCTGATTTTTAAATGTAGTTTAGAGTCTTTTAACTCAGGCGTAGATGAATAGCTTTTCAAGTGTGTATGAAAGACAAGAATCCCCAAAGATTGGGTCTATTTTAAATGACAGACTCCAGGGACCCAAGGTTTGTAACAAAAGGGCAGATATGGAAGAGATGAACTCCAGGTCCAACTCTGTTTGAGAATAAAGCACACTGGCTGGGATCCCCCGAGGTATTGCAGAATGCCAATCTTGCTGGCTCTGGTTTGTTAACTAGGGGAATCTAGCTAGATATGCTCACAATAAGTCAGTTGGTATTGACTTTACTAAGCCTGACCCATATAACAAAGTTCTAACAAGTGGAAAGTATAGCCAAGCTTTGGGAAAAGCCGTAGCATGCACAATAGAACAGAAAACCAGCATCTTAAATGAACATAGGAGAAATTTGAGCAGAACCACCAAGTGAAGAAATTAGGACACTGGATGGAATGTTATAGCCACAACAGAAAAAAGCAGAATATTTATTTAGCGAAGACATAGTGAAATTACACAATTCTTTGATGTCAACTCGCACAGAAAATCTTTGTCTCTTTGCTAATTATGCAAAAGCAGTGAGGGCTGAGAAAACTGCATAGACTGGGAGAAATCTGACAACAGCAAAACGTTAATTTTAAAATTTAGTTTTGCAACTTATGATGAGGTCCAGAGTTGTAAATATACCTACATTTCGGAATTAAGTGTTTAGGCAGGGATTTAGAGACTACCTAACCATTATTAACCTTCTAAAATATTCTTTTTTCTTTTTTTATATGTAATGCCAGAAGGTGCATGCATATCACACACACACAAACACACGCACACACACGCACACACACACACACACACACACACACACACACACAGTACCCCTCATTGGTTCTAGTCATACCTCAATCAGTTTCTTTTCCATTTTTTTCTCCCCACAATTTTCCATCCTGTCAGGATCCTGGCATGTGTGCATGTGCATTTGGTGTGTTTTTCAGGTTGTGGGGCAGGACTCAGACCATAGCTGGCCATGTAAGATCCAGCTTTCTCCAGGCAGTGTTTAAGAGCTATACTACAGGGCCAGCCCCCCAAAAATAATTCTTCTTCTTTTTTTTTTTTTTAATTTGCCAAAGAGAGAAAAAGTGAGAAAGCAAACTTCCATGGGGCATGGTCACACTGCAGGCCTTTTTTTATTTATCCTTTCTTTGGGGATTTAGGACATATATACACACATGCACCCGACATGTTTTCTAAGCTACCAGGTCTGATACTCTAACTGCTGTCGTCCATGGAGGAGCTGGTCATCTTAACCACCAGACCACTGGCCAACCCTGACATTCTTAATGTTATTTTTACTAATGAAAAATGAAACAACAACAACAAAAAAACCACCCACGCATGCAAATGAGTGTATTTTATAAATAAACCAAATTCACTGACTGAACCCATTTAGAAAACTATCAAATGCAGTGTGTCATAAGTCTAGTGACAGGATGAAAATGAATTCTGATTAGGATTAATGATTCAAAGTTCCCCAATAAGTAACCCTGAGAGCTGTTTCTGAATTCTGGTCATGTGGAGTGGTGTGAAACTCAGTTAAAAATACTATAGGGTAAGTGATCCTAAACTAGGAAGGGAAGAGCCAGAGCACAATTCCAAACATCGTCACAAGATTATTTTAAGTCAGCCCACAAATGTTTGCCTACTCGTGTGCAGGTTAGTAATGAGAGGCTTTAAAGTACTGATTGTGAGTCTTAAGCTATCTTTGTTTGAGAAGAAGGGCACTTCGGAGTGTTTTTAGTTAATGTTCTTTATGGTAGATCTCTGATTTTGGAAGCAAAGATACAGAGAGGTTAATTGACTTTACTGAGGTCCCACAGCCGATCTTTTGGATAGAATTGAGCCTCTGGTTTATTGCTGACTTACAGTGACTGACTGACTCATTTTCTCCGTATTTCAGGGATTTTCAGTCATTTTAGAGTTCTGCCATTCTTATTGTTGGATTTTTGGTCACCATAAAGAAGTGTTGGAATTAAGTGGCTGTGGCACAACCTCCATGTGTGATTTTGGACAACGCACCTCACCAACCTAGGTTTCACTTTGTGTTTACATGTAAAAGTTGCACTAGAATGTATCGAAAGACTTTTCTAGCTCCCTCCTCCTCCTCCTCCTCTTCCTCCTTCTCCTTCTTCTTCTTCTTTTAATTGCTTCCTGGATTGTGTGGGATTTGGAATTTCTGCAGTTGATAAACAGAAGATAGGAGATCAGGTCAACAGTAGAACCATGTAAGCCAGTGCATAACTTTGGGACACTCAGCAGACTCTTAGATGGAATAATTTCCTTGTTGACCATTGATGGTTTGGGACACCAGTGGGGAATGTGTTGCTGTTGTTGTCATAGATATGTTTGTAGAAAGCCTCTCAAATGTTAAATCAGGAATGCATTTTAAAGATGTATGAGCCAGCAGGTGGTGTGGAGGTTAAGGCAGCCGGATTCCACATGACCATCTGTGAGATTCGAGTCCCAGATCCTGTGGCTTGAAAAACACACTGGGCATGTGTGTATGCATGCCTAAAATCCCAAGGGGAGACTGGAAGAGAAGGGTTCACAGTGTAGCCATCCTTCCTAGAGAGTGATTTCTTACTTTCCTTCTCTATCTCTCGCTGTTTCTCTCTGTCTCTCCTCAACAAACACACGTGCCCTACAGTAAACTAAAAAAACAGAAAAAGAAAAAAAAAGATGTATAAGAATATTTTGTAAGATTTTTTTCAGTATATTTGATTATGAGTTTGAAATTACAGGGTGCATTCAGTTGCATTATGTTATTTTGTCTCTGACTCAGTCTCAGGAGTTACCCTAGAGCCCAACGGAGAGGGAAGGGACTTGTCTAAACTTCTCCATGTTGTTCTAACCAAGTCAGGCTTAGTATTTATTCTTGTCATCCAAAGCCACATTTACCAAGGCCCCGATGCCTGACAAACCCTTTGCTAGGCACTGGGATTATACTGTCAAGTGGACTTGGTCCAGCTTCTCTCCAGTTTGGGTTTCTGTCCTTTGGCCATGATGTGGGGTTGACTAGGGCAGAGCAGGGTGAACCATGCAATGTAGAGCCAGCTCCAAGGCCTCAGTTTCCTCAAAGGACCCCAAGTGAGGAAAAGCTGCTTCTTTGACTGATCCAAGCTCTGAAGACCTACGCTCTGTGACTCTTGCTGTTGGGGCTCCAGCAATGGCCAGCCTCAGCCCTGTGTTTTGTCTAGGTTCTCTCTTCTACCATCCCCAACACCCCAAGGTGTGGGGATGCAAGGTGGCTTTCATACACACCTCACTGGCTGCTCTGAAGACCTAGGTGGGCCACTTACAGCCAAGTATTGCCTGCGATTCCTCATGACTTTTTCTTACAAGAGCACATGAAAACTATGAGGAAGCAGGATGCCTATACGTACTGCACATTTTAAATTCCAGGCCATATACACTGCTTGTTACCTTGGAAGGTTTCTGGGCATTAGGCAAGACTTAGGTGAATTAAATGAAGAGTGACAGACCCTTGAGAAGGGGCTGCTTCATAGAGATGCATGATGATGACCTCTACAGACCAAAAAGCACAACTGATTCAACATTGATGGAGAAGGCCAGGACCTGTATTAGAATGAAATGCTCCATCACTTCCAGCTAATCTAATATTCAGTCTCTTAATCTTGTTGTGTTTACCCTTGGTGGCGTAACTAATAAACAATGCTATTCTTCCAAAGTTCCGTAAAGAAAATGTTCAGATATTTGAACATTCCAGTTCCTTTTCTTCAAAGATTAGGAGCAGTTTTAAATGAAAATGAGAAAGAAGATGGCCTAGTTTTGTGAAAGAGAAGTCGCTCAGTTTATACATTTCATTCTCTAACTTCTGGGTTCTGAGTATATGAAATTTCTGTCTGGTACAGGGAAGAGCTCGGGAAGGTAGTGTGACTTCGGCCTCTGGGCTTGATTTTTTCCCCTCTTGAAAACAATGTTCCTATGATCACTTGACCCATATTCCAGAGAATTCCATCTCTCTATCTGTGTCACATGCTCACACTCAGTCTGAGAGGATCAAGTACTAGTCTCCTGTCTTCTTTTTTTTTTTTTTTTGCCATGGGACATATGCACTCACCAGAGAGAGACAGGACAGGAGAGGGAGAGGGAAGGAAAGTGAGAAATCCCTTCCAGGGGGGGATGGCCATGTTGCAGTCCCTGCTCCTCCATTCTCCTCCAGGGATTCTGCATATGCATATGCGCCTGGTGTCATTTTCCAGGTCTGCAACTCAAACTATGGTCGGCCATGTGGCAATCCAGTGTCTTAACCATCATACCACCTGTTGACCCTCTTTTAAATTTTTAAATATAAATATCCTTTTTTATTTTTCTCTTTTTTTCCTCCTGTTTCTTTTTTCTTGTTCTTTTATTCCTCATTGTTCTTCATTCATTTTTTCTTTCTTCCATTCCAGCAGTTTATCTTACCACTGTATCAAATTAAGTATTTCCAAGACACCTTATTTTTATAGAAGAAAGCTCTCTGCACCCATTTCTTATATTTTAAATTGAGATATAAAGAGGAATTGGATTGTGGCATAGTGGTAAAACATGACAGTCCTCGAAGCTGACCTACTTGGGAAGCTTCTGGGTTCACACCTGGAGACCCCTCTGTGTGTGTTACTCTGGATATGCACGTGCCTGAAACTAGGGCTGGATTGTGACATCAAGACCTTGTTGATGGTGCTGTCCCTTTGTCTCTTTCTCTCTGACTTATTCATGGAAGGAACGAACTTAAAAAAATTAATTTGTTGAGAAGAAACTCCCCCCGCCTTTTTTTTTTTTTTTTAATTGTTGTAGAACACATGCACTTGGCAGAGAGAAGGAGAAAAATAAAGCACCTCCAGTGGGCATGGTCCCACCACAATCCTTTGCCCTCTATTTCTCCACCTGATTAGGATTTGAGGCATGCACACATGTGCCCGGTGTGCTTTTCAAGCCTCCAGGGCCAGGATTTCAATGGTAGTCAGCCATGTGGGATCCTATTCCTAGTACACAGCACTTAACTGCTGTGCTGTGGGGCCTTTTTTACTTTAGAGTGTCTCTGTTCACAGGAGAAAGAGAAAGAAAGAGAGAGAGAGAGAGATCACTCCTTAGTGGGGAATGGCCACCCCGCAATCCCATCACTTCCATTCTCTTCTCAGGATTTTCAGGATGCCTGCACACATGACCAGTATGTTTTCCAAGCCCTAGAATCGAACTATGACATTGGCCATGTGTGATCTAGCACCTTAACCACCATGCCACCTGCTGGACCACCCTCCCCAGCTTTTTTTTAATGACACGGTCTTGCCATGTCAAAGTCCTCCTGCCTCTGCTTCCCAGATGGGGCTACAGACATATACTACCACTCTCAGTTCATTTTCAGACATGGCATTGTTTTGTTGCCTAGGTCAGTCTTGACCTCTTAATCCTCCTGCCTCAGCCTCCCTGGTCTCTGGGATTACAGGTGAATATCACTGCATTCAGCCTTTAGGTTGGACCAGGAATCAAACTTCCCATGTGGCCCCAGCCTACAGAATGCAGAGCCTTTGTACCATACACAGTTGTGGCTGGGCCAAAAAGAACCTTCATTCTCAAAAACAAAACTCTAGCAACCCCAACCCAACCACATTAAATTCACTTTTATTTGCATCTACATGTTAATTAACGTATTACCATTTCTATTAGATATCTTCCATACCTAGACACAGTCCCAGCTAATAAAACTGAGGAGAATAGCTCAGACCCTTCCCTCACAGGGCTTACCCTCTAGTTGGGGAGAAAGACCGGGGACAGACAGTTACAAAACCAAACAGATGCTGTGGTATCTTAAGGTCAGGTTTGGGTAAGCTATGGAGGGGGGCAGCCATGATCTTTCAGTGTAGGGATGAGTGGGCCAGACATGTGTCCTGGGGCACTGGCTCTTGGTTGACAATTTGTGGTGGAGGAACAATGGTAACAGGAAAAGTGGCTCAGGATGTGAAGAAACACATTGGTTGTCTTGTATCTTGAGCCCTAATCTAGTGGTAGTCTCTGGCCAGACCCTGATGTCAGGGTTGGGTTCATCAGGGCTGTGATTTCATCTTGACTACTCAGTCTTGTGTTTGCTTAGTTGCAAATTGAAAATGAAGTCAATTACATCAAGATTCAGACCTTTTGATTTTACTTTAATTTGATCATAAAAATCACAAAACACTGGACAGAGGATGCCTTTTGTGGATATTGAGAAGTTACTCGAATGATCCTTTTTACTTTATCACATCTTCTGCTGTTACCACATTTTCTGGGAGCCATAGTTAAGGAGCTGTTCATTCTCTAGATGACAGTGGCCATGATCTGCAGAGTAGAAACTCAATGATACAAATAAACCAAACCCAGTGGCTTCTCCTCAGTGCAGGGCTTTTCCATGAGGCAGTGTAAGCTCTTATTTGATGGTAGTTGTGCCTACTTCACAGGGTTTTGTCAGGATTAAAAATGGTAGTACAGAGCCAGCAGGTGGCATGGTGTTTAGGATGCTGGATCCCATGTGGCTGACCCTACAGTTCAAGTTTTGGACCTGGTGGCTTAAAAAATACCTCAGCACATTTGCATGAGTGCCCGAGCTCCTGAGAGGAGAACAGAGAAGGGATTGTGGCCATTGCCCCTGGGGGACGATTTCTCACTTTCTCTCTCTCTGCTTCTCTCTGATGAGCACACATGACCTAGGGCAGAAACGCTAAAAATGAAAACAAAAGGACAGTACCTATAACCTGACTCATGGTGAGTGCTCAGAAAAGGTAATGATTCCGACTTCGGTCTGTGAGGGCGCCTGACATTGCTTCCCGAGTTCTTTCAGGGCACAGCTATCTTGCCATGTCAATTAGGCTTCTTGTTTCATTACAGATCGTTGAATATTTCACCCCTAACACATAATTAAAGATTAAGTATGTAAAATATTATGATTACATGTATTTCCATGTAGTAGAAATACTACAAACTTGATGATCAGACTTTATCATTTGTTGTAAGAGATTCTTTAAAAAAATGGGCAGGTTCTGTGACCCAGCAGTAATGCACTGCTTAAAAGAAACTGGATGTTCAGGCTGGCAGGTGGTGCTGTGGTTAAGGCACTGGACTCCCACATGGCCAACTAAGGTTCAAATCCCAGACCTGGTGACTTGCTTTCTCACTTTCTCTTTCTCTCTTTCTCTCTGTCTCTCTGGCCAAATTAAAAAATAATAATAAATATAATTAAATAATTAAAAAGAAGAAAGAAACTGGATCTCATGTAACATCCATAGTTCAAATCCCTAGCCTAGCCATACTGAAACCCCTAGGCATGTGTGCAAGTGCCCAGGTTCTGACTAGCTGGACACTGGAGGAAGTGGATTGCGGTGTAATTAAGAGCCCCTATGAAGGTGCTAGTCTCTTTTTTTTCCTTCACTTTCTTATGTACATATGCTCTAGTATGAATACAGGGCAAAAAACATTTGAGCCCTGCCTTAAGCTATACATGTTGAAACCCAGAAATGCAAGGAGAGTTCAAAATAGGAATGCAAGTGGCCCTTGGCTTTATGTAAAGCAAGGCAGGAGCCTGGCCCTTTACCTCCCAACAGCACAAAGAACACAGCAGTTATCAGGTGTGGAGGGACTAGATGGAAGCCCTGATAACAGGGATCATGAACCGGGAGCAGCCTCTTCTGTTTGTGGAGTCTCATCACGCAGGGAGAACACTGGATGAAGGTAGGGCTATAAATTGAGGGTGAAGAAAAGGCAGCTCTCCTAGGCCCAGTGTGTCACCAGTTGTGGAATTCTCTTTTGCAAGAGGTCACTAAGTCAAATGCTGTGGATGGATAATTTTATGGCCACTAATAAAATTTATAGCCAAAGCAAGCTAAGATAATAAGGGTAATCAAACGTCCAGCCCTGGGACATAAGAATCCCATCTTGGCCTGCTGGTGCTGGCTGGGGCGCTGGACAGTGCAGGGAGGAGTTTATCTGTCTGACTCAAGGCCAGCTCAGAGGCTCAGGGGTGATTTGTGTCCATGCGAGCTGCGAGGACTGGGCCCGGCCTGGAGCAGGCTTCAAGCTGGAGAGTAACTGCCCATGCTTGGCGGACAGCATGCCAAGAGCCGCTGGAAAATGAACTGTCGGATTGAAATGCTTAAAAGTAAACTGTGCCTAAGAAAGGATCTGAGCCAACTCCGCCTGGAATACTACATTATGAAAAGAATGTTAACTGACTATTCAGGTGTGACTTGGCAGGCAGAGGGAAGATAAGCAAGGATGGTAGTTTGCTTATGCAAGTGTAAAGAAATCAAATGATTAATCAAAGAGCCGAGTTTACGTGAGGGCTTCACTCCTCTCCCCGCCTTCTTGCTTAGCTGCTTCCGCTGTTTCCTTCCCCTTCCCGTTCTTCTCACAGCTGATGGCTCAGACTGGCCCCATTTCTCAGGCATATGCTAGGTTGGGTCTCATCACTGAGATTCCCATGGCACAGTATACCCCATGACATGTGCAGACACCCGTCTGAGTTCCTGCAGGATAGAAACCCGGGATTTTGATCCTCTTCTCTGGTTTGGGCCTCACCATTTGTAATCCTTAGGGCCAACTCCCCTCTTGAAAATGGTAAAGCCAGTGTGTAGCCCTGCCTGGGACAAGGTAAAAGGAATGACTCTCTGGTGTGTTTTGTGTGCGTACTGTAAAATGTACATAACCTGAAGTTTACCCTCCTAACCATCTGGAAGTGCCCAGTTCAGTGGCGTTATGTATATCATGCTATCATGTTAACATCTCCATGTCCGTCTCCAGCTCCCCTTTCATCATCTCAAACTTTAGAAACTCTTCCTGTTAAATAATAACTCCGCATTTTCCTTTGTTCCAGCCCTGGTCCTACCATGCTGCTATATGTTTTGTAATCTTGACTGCTCTAGGCACCTCATGTAAGTGGAATCATAATATTTGTCCTACTGCAATTTGGGGGGATAAAAACTCTTTAGATGAGATAAGGGAAAAAATCCATTTTATTGCCCTAGTTCTCAGTAGATTTTATTCAGGTAAGAAACCTGCAGCAGTAGCCAACTTGCTACAATGTCTGCTGAGACTTCTAAACAAAAACCTCTTTTGCTCATGTCAGCTTTTACCTTCATTACAAATCCTGCTCCAGAAAGGTTCCTAACCCTGCCCCAGAATGCTTGACCCTGCCTTTGGGATGCGGCACTGCAGTTCCTGATAGTTCTGGTTTCTGGTTAGAGAAGGGACAAGCAGGGTGAGATTAAAGTCTTGCCCCATATCTCGGGGCAGGAGTCAGTGGAATAAGTGAGTGAGGACCAAGAGTAGCTGGGTCCAGGATAGATGCTGACACACACAGACATTGCAGATGAGGAACTTGGCCCAGCATAGGTAAGGGAGCATCCCTGTGCTTTTCTCTGAAGTAAGTCCTTTCTTTTGTTTCTCTAAATGTAAGGATTTTATAAATATAACTTGTAAAGTGGAGCATTTTAGGTGACAGAGAGAGGACTGAAGTGAGATACAAGGGTTGTCAGAGCAGGAGTCCTCCTTAGCTGCTCGCCCTTGGCCCACAGGCACTCTGGAGGGCTTACAAAGTGGCAGCTGCTCCTTAGAGGGAGCTTGTTTTGGGGACCCCACTGGCAGGTACACATAGTCAGGAGATTGGGACATATTTCCATGGTGAAAGCAAAGACTTATTTATATATAGAAAGGGACTTAAATTCCCCCCCACACACCCCCCCCAATATAAGGCTTTTAAGAGCCTGTGCATTCTGTTTATTGGAGGAGGATACCTTTCTGTCCACCATCAACAGTTTTGCATTATCTATTGATATATGACTGCACTGGAAAATCTGCATGATCAGCTTTAAATTATCTTTGGTTTGCAGATTCATTTGTGATCTTTTCCTTTGCAGGCTTATTTTCATAATTTATATTTTACATAGGCTTTTTGAAAGTGCATTCTGATGCCCTAATTCTCTAAAATCACAACTGACAGCATAGAAGCCTTCTCTTTTTCTATTTTCTTTTAAAATTGCCACAGGGCATGTATGAGAGAGAGAGAGAGAGAAAGAGAGAGAGAGAGAGAGAGAGAACTTCTTAATGGGGTATGGTCATGTCACAGTGCTTTTTTTCCTCCATCTTTCCATCCTGTTCAAACTTTGGGCATACATACCCTGCATGGGTCAGGATTCAAACTGTGACTGACCCTGTGGGATCTGGCTCCCTTAACCACTAGGATATGGGGCTAGCTCAGCATAGAAGCACCCTCTGACAAAACCAGGGGTTAAACATAAGCTGTAATGGATTTTTCTTTCAGGATAATTGTGAGTCGATTTGTGCTAACACTGATCAAAAATATTTATTGAGCACCCGCCACCTACAAATCCACAAAAACATTAAGTAACAGTATAACTGACAAGTAATAATGAAAGAGATGTCCCAAGACAATGGGATTTTAATTGTGTAAGAGAAAGTGTTATTAAATATAATTTTTCTGAGATTTGGGGTCATAATGTTATGAAATGTAGTTAATTAAAGACTGAGTAGGAAGCCATTATTGTCCATAGATGTCTCTGTTCAAGAAAAGAATAGTGTTGGGAACCAGCAGTTAGCGTAATGGCTATGTTGCTGGACTCCCACATAGTCAACCGCGGTTCGCATCCCGGACCCGGTGGCTTAAAACTCATGCCGGACTCATGTGCGTGCGTGCCTAAGATGCCAAGAGGAGAATGGAGGAGAAGGGATTGCGGCGTGACCATCCCCCCTGGGGGGTGATTTCTCGCTTTCTGTCTCTATGTCTCTCTCTGTCTGTTTGGTGAGCGCACGCGTCCTATAGCGAAAACCTCTCCAAAAAAAAAAAAAAGAAATGAATAGTGTTTGGTATTCCCTATTGTCTCAGCAAAGTCAGAGTGAGGTAGCTTTCTGGCTCAGTAATATCATTTGTGATGAAATCCCACAGGGCACCCTGTGGTAGCTCTCAGAGTCATTCCTTCAGTGGGGAAGTTAAAGGTCAGTGGCTTACACATTCTAGCTCATGATGTAGGAGCGTCTTGGGAAGAGCCAAATGTCTGTTATCTGGGTTCTGTGGTCAAGATGATAACCAAATTTAAGATTCACTATTTCTTTGGGGACAAACACCAAGCTCTTTATACTGAGGTATTAGTGCAAAAATTTTAATGTGGTTGAAAGACATGAGTCGCGCCTAGGGTTAAAACGTATAGAGAAGCTTTCTTTCAATTGATCTGTGAGAAACAGCCCCCACAGCACTGGCGATAGTAGGTGGGATTTTCACATACATCTGGGACTCCATATACACACGAGTAACGTTGTTTGTGTTGACACCTGTGCAGACATTCACACGCACCCTCTTCCTGCAGACTTCTTCCTTTTACTGTACCCACATTTAATTTGCCACCCCTCATTCCACCCCCAGGATGTGAGGTGGTGTTTTGCAAGGAATGTATACCCTAAAAGAGTGAAATGGTCTGGTGTAACCAAGGTGGAGAGCTAAAAGCAGGTTTCAGTCAGAACTAAACCAAACCAAATTCTGTGGTGAAAATCTAATCCTTCTAAAATTTGTGATGAAGATTACCTAGTGAATTTCCAGCTGCTGCTTTGGGGCTGTGACAGTGACACAAACACATCATCAAGATAATGAGTCCTTTCCACCAGAGGCTGGGATTTTCAAATGTGTTAGGTGAATATCTTGAGATTTTTGAACCTATGTTTTCTCAGGAAGAATTATGTATTAAGAGAGAGGAAATACCTTCGTAAGTGTCTGCAAAGCAGAGGTCAGTCATCATCCTGTAAAAATATGTTCTTGATTCAGAGTTACACAGCAAAGCCAGTGTCAGAGGGAACTCCTGCTGTCTTGGGGATTTTTCTGCTAGTGGATTGTAGGGAAGAGGCTGCCAGAGCAGCCTTAAGTTAGGAAATGAGCCTAAATTGAAGAGTCCAAGGGTGGGAAATTGATTTGAGGGGTGGAATGCAGAGTGGAAACCGCCTGCCTCGAGTCAAACAGAGAGGAGTTCTGGTCTTGGCACCTCCACTTGCTAGCTATTTTCCCAAGGGAAGTTTCTCAATCTCTCCTACCCTCAGTTTCTTCATGTGAAAGGTTAAATTGTCTTAGAGTCTAGTCTCTGCAGGCGGCCACTTCAAGGACTGTAGTGAGAGCTTCTTGGGCCTCCATTCATGTCCAGCCCTAAGCTCTAGCTCATGTGTCGCCTGCCTATCCTGACCGCCAGAGGTGGAGGTGCTGTGTTAGGTGCCGCCCGCCTGGCCTGACCGCCAGAGGTGTGGGTGCTGTGTTAGGTGCCGCCCGCCTGGCCTGACCGCCAGAGGTGGAGGTACCAAGACCAGAACTCCTCTCTGTTTGACTCGAGGCAGGCGGTTTCCACTCTGCATTCCACCCCTCAAATCAACTTCCCGCCCTCGGGCTCTTCGATTTCGGCTCATTTCCCAACTTAAGCCCAGAGGTAGAGGTGTTGAAGAGGCTGGAGAAGAGACTGGGTTCGCAGAGATCTCATCTTCATGCCCTTGGGAGTTCAGAGTAGCCAAGGTTTCCAGGCAAGCTTTTACGTATGGAAAGGAGTCTTTATTATAGGTCACAGCTGAAAGCAGTCTCCTCAGATGTGCTTGGTTTGGTGGGGGAGGGGGTGTCCCACTGATTGGTTGGGAAGACCACTGCCCTGAGATAAAGTTCAGAAGCTGAGAGAATGAGTGCTATTTAGTAGGTGGTAGCCAAGCTTCGTGGAACATAACTCCTCAGGTCCCTCGAGGAGTACCGTGGAATGCCACTCCCTAGAGCTGGCTCTGCACTTGGAGGTTGAGAAATCAAGAAAATTCACACTTTGGAATACACCTTGGAAGCCTCGCCATTACCAAGTCACAGATCAACATTTCTGCATACACACACTTGCACACACACATGCTCACGCACTGATTTGGAGAGGGGAGAGGACATATAAACATAAGGAACTTAAAAAAGCTTGTGGACTGCGTCTGGTGAGTAGTGTGGTAGTTAGGGTGCTGGACTCACACATGGTCATCTGTGGTTCAAGTCCCAGAGCCAGTGGCTTTCTCTCTCTCTCTCTTTCTCTCTCCAGTCAAGTTAAAAAATAATAATAACAAATAAAATTAAATAATTCTTTTTAAAAAGTTTGTGGAGGGACCAGCAGTTAGTGTAATGGCTATGTCGCTGGACTCCCACGTAGTTGACCGCAGTTCGAGTCGCCGACCCGGTGGCTTAAACTCATGCCGGGCGCGTGTGCATGCGTACCCAAGATCCCAAGAGAAGAATGGAGGAGAAGGGAGTGTGCCATGGCCATCCCTCCTGGGGGGTGATTTCTCACTTTCTATCTCTCTGTCTCTTGTCTGTCTGGCGAGCGCAGGCACCCTATAGCAACAACCTCTCAAAAAAAGCATGCGTACCCAAGATCCCAAGAGGAGAATGGAGGAGAAGGGAGTGTGCCATGGCCATCCCTCCTGGGGAGTGATTTCTCACTTTCTATCTCTCTGTCTCTTGTCTGTCTGGCGAGCGCATGCACCCTATAGCAAAAACCTCCCCCCCCCCCAATAAAAAGTTTGTGGACAAGTGGAATTAAAGTATGAATTTATTTTTGTGCAAAAAGATTTTGAAATTCCTGCAGAGTTTTTTCATAATACACATTTTCTGTGAACTTTCTGATGACCCTGGTATATCTTTGACTACAAGTTTTTCTTGCTTCCTTTCAAATCTCATGCGGTCAGAGACTAAGCAAAGTTTACTTTCTGTAATTCCCTCAAGTCTGCCTGGTGTTCAGGTTATTCAGTAAACCTCAGTGACTGAGGTCAGATGTATAAGGAACTGCAAAAAAAAAAATAAATAAATAAAAAACAAAAATAATGGAATCTGAGACCTGTATTTCCATCTAGACTTCCCTAATTATGGCTCTGAAAAATCTTATGACTCTTAGCCTCTGTTTCCTTGTCTATGAAATGGGAATAAAAGTCAACCTGTAGGCATAACCTAATATTAATAGTTTCCAGTGAGATTTGTATGAGGAAGAAGTAGTTACCACCAGGAGAGGGATAGGAAATAAGACATCCTCCATCCTGATAACAATGATGTAATTGTTAAAGATCCACATCTTTAGCCTTCTGTTTGACATATAAACAATTCAAGGACAAGTTACCACAGTTTCAGAGAGCAACAGGAAGATTTAGACTGGAGTAGTTCTTTCCTAGTCAAATTTCATCTAGTAAGCAATTACATGGTTTCTTTGATTTGTGGGACGAAAGATACTTTGCAGACTTGAGAGAGAATAGCTTTGAAGTAACAAGTATCTTGGTAACAAGCATGATAGTACCTTGGTGAAAAAGTATTCATTAAAACCCAGCATTCAGGGCCAGGCAGTGGTGCAGAGGTAATACAACTGGACCCATATGGGAAGGTCCTGGGTTTGTGTCCTGGGACTTCCCTGTCCAAGCTGGGCACAAATGCTTGTGGCCATTTTCTGTGTTGCCTGAGATGAGGTGGAGGCGTGTCTTTCCGTCTTTCTTTTTCTCATGGAAGAAATAAGTAAATAAACACAAACAGCACTCTGAAGCCCATGTTCCAGGTGTGTATGAACAATGATAGCCTATCTGACAAGGAGGCTCTAAAACAGCACTCTGAAGCCCGTGTTCCAGGTGTGTATGTAAACAATGATAGCCTATCTGACAAGGAGGCTCTTTTTCTCTCAGAATTGTCTAGAACTGATAAGACTTTTTTTTGTTGTTTTTAATGAGAGAGAGAGAACATGGGG
>NW_006160045.1:5213865-5245891 GCF_000334495.1 Tupaia belangeri chinensis
CTTGCTGTTGTAACCCTCTGATCCCGCCTCCCAGCTAGCTAAGATTACAGGAGCATGCTGCTGTGCCCAGCCTGTCTGTGTTGATCCAGGAACCGAATTTGGACCTCCTATGCTGCCCCAGCCTCACACAGCAGCGCCCTATCACTTGTGCCACTGTGTTGGAGTCAAGAATTGATATTTCACTTGTTTAAAAAGCAGTTCTAGTTGTTTCTACTGAGAGCAAGCCTAGCACCTCTGTTTTGCAGAATTAAAAAGAGGTACCTAAATAGAGATAATAACAGAAGTTGCTTTGGGCTGGCTATCTTGTGATCTGTCTTTGTACAAGATACTGACTGCTAGGGAGTTGGACACAACTTGCAAGAAAAAGTAAATGTTGAAGAGAAAGAAGACTCTAAGAAGTGTTTGCATGTGGGTCTCCCACAGGCCCTGGCACGTACTGAGAACTCAGTACTTGACTGTTCAGATGGATGAAGGAGCGAGTGAGCTAGTGGACTAAACAGGGCAGCTCTTGATCCCTGAACTGTCATTTAGTGGAGCCAGTACACTGCAGGTTGGCAGTGATAGGGCTGGGGGGGAGATACTATTACATCCTAATAATAGTGAAACAAAATAGAAAAGACAAAAGTTTAAAAAGAAATGTCTTCTTATGTAAACGACTTCAAATTTAATTAGGTAATGTGAACAGAGTAGCTCAGATTTATTCCACCAACATGTTTTGAACATCTTTGGGCACCAGGCAATTTATTGACCTTGGGATACAGTGGTGGGCAAATAGCCCTAGACCTATCTTCCTGGGGCTTTGTGTAGTGGGAAAAACCTATCTTCTATAGGGCCAGCCCGTGGCATGGTGGTTGGAGTGTCTGGACCCCACATGAACAACTAGGTAGTTCAAGTCCTGGACCAGGTGGCTTGGTGAACATGTTGGGGTCTGTGCATGTGTGTCCAGAGTCCCGAGAGGATAATGGAAGAGGGAGTTGTGGCATGCTCCCCACCTTCAGGGGTGCTTTTACATTTTCCATCTATTTTTTCTCCTATGAGCACGTGGCACCCATGGCAAAAATTTTAAAAAGAAAAGGGAAATGACCTTCTATTAAATGTATAAAATCAACCAAAGCAAAGATACTAAAGAAAATACCATTCTGTAAAAGAAAGCTCTTTCCAACAGAAAGGCCTAGGTGAGAAAAAAGGCTTCTCTGAGAAAGGACTCTTGATCTGATCTTGGATCTGAAGGAATAGACACATTCCAGACAGAGGGCAAAGGCAGGTGCTAAGACCCCACGGCAGGGGCAGCACAGGTGTGTTTGAGGTCTGTGAAGGAGGCGAGAGCCCTTGATTGCAGGGTGAGGGAAAGGTAAATAAGCAGTTGTTGTGACCAAACCATTGTATATTATTTCTGAAAGCTTATAATCTCTGAAAAGGATACTGGCTATAACTACAAATGAGAAAATGAAATTTTAGGTGGTAAGAGTCTACAGGAGTAGGCAATTCAGGTGGGCCCTCTTCCCATTGAAGAATAAAGAGAACAAAGTCTGGAGAATGCTTTAAGAAGCCAACAGGTTGCTAAGTCAGATCCTTACGAGGTAGGAGTGTGCGGGAAATACACTGTGAAGAGCAAAACGTGGCCTGCTCCCTACCTCCCAGTACCCCTGTCAATTGTGGCACTAGCTGAGCAAGGAGAGGGGCAGAGAGGGCAACATGGCTAGGGACATGGGCAATTACAGTTTTATATTATATTTGGTTTCATTTAGAAACTATCTTCTAAGATAATAAAAGCTTAAACGTTTAATAATGATGATAGTGGATATAGCTGTATGTGTTTTATTATTTGATTTTTTTCTATATGCTAAATTTATTTTTAATTACAAAGAGAAAAACATTAAAAAAATTTTTTTTTAATTAGAAAGGGTGAGGGCAGTTAAAGGAAGGGAATAGGAGCTAATACTGGCCTAAGAGTCAGGGTGCTGATCCCAGCTGCAGACTGGCTAAAACAGTCACTTCTCTTGTCTTCTTCAGGTATCTAGATTCCCTCTAGTTCTAAAATATTTCATGATTCTGTCTCCTAGAAACAATTGGTTATTGAATAATTCTACTCATAGACTTTGGAATTCAGTGTCCCATGCCCATTGAATCCCTAGTTCTTCAGAAGTAAGAGACCCAAAGTTGCTTGGCATAAAATATCCAATTGCTCTCTTTTAAGGACGTTTGTTTGCTAAGTCAGGGTCAGACTGTCATGCAGTGGTAAAATGTGACACTCTGCGAGGCCTAAGTCAGGGCCAGACTGTGATGCAGTGGTAAAATGTGACACTCTGCGAGGCTGACTCACACAGGAAGGTTCCAGGTTCACAGCCAGAGACCTCTCGGAGTGCACTGGGCACATGCATGCTCACGACCTGGGACTGGCTGAGACTGGGGGTGGATCATCAATCAAGACCTTGTCAAGAGTGCTGTCTATGTCTTTCAGTCATGGAAAGCAATAACTAATAAAAAGAAAAAGAGAGGAAATTTATTTGCTAAGTGATATTTTTTAGAAGCCATGATCACACAAGATGTTCATCTCCATTCTAGGGCAGACTCAGGATTCTAGACCCAAGCAGAAATCTGTGCTTGTGTGTTAGGCATATTCCTGTTCAACACATGTCCTCGTGGTGTGGTTGCAGGGCCACCCTGCTAGGACAGTTTACACATACTGAAGTAGAAGGGCCCCATTTCCTTCCCTCCAAATCTAGAATTTGAAGTATTGTAGTGAGAAGGAGATAATGTGAACAGACAGTGGGATGGGAGCCACCCTAGTGAATCTATTGAAGTATGTAAGGTGTAAGAAGTGCCACAACATGTTCACTTATTAACATACTGACTTTTTTTTTTTTTTTTTTTTTTTACAAATGTCATTGTCCATTAAAATCAGATATGTGTCTTAGATTGTCACTTCTTGATGAAAAAAAAAATGGTGCCATGGATTTGGGGGTTTTGCTTTGTTTTTGGACGTTGTCTAGGATGACATCAGGTACCACCTAGGGCGTCATAAATACTGCGTAGAGGGTACAACAGTATGCATCGCCATAGCCTCTGCTTCCCAGTTGCTTCAGCTGCCCCCCTCCAGCCTACTTCATTTCTCTGGGAGAGTGACAGCTGATGGAGGGGAGTTCCCACCCCAAGGCAGCAGAGGAGAGGTAACAGGGATTTTCTGCAAAGTCAGCAGTCCTTGCTGAGTGCAGGGAATATCCTCCAGGCCTTCAGCTGTCTGTGTTGACTTCTCTCTGGTTTCTCTTACTTGGATCAAGTTTCTTTACAATGCACTGAGTGAATGAGAATAAAAAAGTGTGTGCTGGCAGAATTTCAGCCAAATGATGCCAAGGCTTTCCGAGTTAAGAGCATGAATTTAAGTAGAGCATGGTTTCGAGTCAGTGGGACTCAGAGTAATGGCTATTCTGCTAATAAGGAAATGTACAAATGTTTTTATGTCCAAAGGTTAACAAATGGGATTCTTTCACTGGCCTACTGGCCTGCTCAGTTACAAAGTGGAAACTGTTCCTGATCTTTGATTTATTGTACTTGTATTTTCTAGGTAATTAGAGACATTTTCCACTTAGCATTCAAGGATTTGAGCCGGCCAGAAACTTTTTTCTAGTTTCTTTTTAACTAACATTTTCCCCTTCTGCAAGTAGACGGAAATTTTAAAGTAACAGATTTTCCAAATAGCACTGTTAGACTTTGCCTACATAATTATTACATTTGCCATGGGATTAGCACTTTCCAAAATTATATTTCTACATACGATTCTCATTTTGTGCAGAAGTATGGTTCTTCGTATGTGGACACTTAAGAGAATTTAGGCAAAATGGATTCAGCCCCATCCACTAGAACTTTCAGTATGAAGGCAATCATTTCAAATAAAACGGAAGTCATTTCTCTCAATGTAACAGTGAGAAAATGAAGTCTATGGAAATTATTTAAATCCTCCAAAAATTTGTGGTGACTGTATCCATTTTTATTTGCTTTTCTAATTCTGTTTTACCAACTTCCCATAGCAAACTACTACCACCGCCACCAAATAGGATTTTAATTCTGAATGTTCTTCATTAGTGGGCTTACTTCTCCCTTAATAAAACAATATCTCTGCCCCATTAGTCCACTGAAGAGTGTTTGGGGCCATTCCTGGTGAGAAACTAGCATTAGCTGCTGTCCTCTTGGGCTGTGACGAGTGTGTGGATAATGGTTCAGGCTTTCCTCTCCAAATGGAGGGGAGACACAGACATAATCAAAACTTACAATGTCAGGGGGTAATTTTATTCCATTATTTTTAATGAAAACGAGAAGGTATCCCAGCTAGAATGCTGGAAAATAGCCTTATAGAAGCCCTAGGTGCCCACATGTAACTGGATGCAGGTGGCTTGTAGATCTGTTCCTTCTTGCCTCCCTCCCCTTCTCCTCACTCAAATACAAAGATGCTGTCAGTGGTCAGGAAATGCAGTGAGCCACAGGTAATGAGCTCAGTGTCTATTTTCTTGTCAGATCTCCCAGCTGATGACAGAGAGTGGCCGGGAAGGACTGACAGAAGCTGCACTGACCCGCTACAATGCAGACAAGCCCTCAGCCTGCAGCATCCCAGCCTCTCAAGGCTCCTGTGTGGCCACTGAGACTTCCTCAGGCACCTCGGTGGCTGCTTCTTTCTTCGCACGGTAAGAGAGATGTTCAGATTCTTGGTTCTTGCAGATGGGCCTATCCGGTTAACCTCTCACATGGACCTGGCCAGCTGAATCACTGGGAAGAACATGGGGTCATTCTTTGACGGAGTTTCTCAACCTTAGTGCAGTTGATATCTCGAACCATATAAGCCTTTGTTGTGGGGTCGTCTCGTGCATTGTAGGCTGTCTCGCAGCATTCTTGGTCTCTACTTGGTGGATGCCGGTAGTATCCCTCTGCTGTTGTGTTGACCAAAATGTCTCTAGACATTGTGAAATGTCCCATGAAGTTAAGAATCACTGCTTTAAGAATACATGCCTCTAAAAATGGCCGTCGTCAAGGGTACAGACTTTGGTAGGTGCAGCCTTCTGACTGGTGTTTCTAGATTTATCTTCTCATTATTGAAAATGAACTGCTTATAAAATTTGACCATTAAAGAGATGGCAGGTTTTTCTTTTTTTTCCTTGGTAGACTTACTGAATAGTTATCAAATACTAACCAACTAATCTTGGCAACTTTGAACACACAAGGAAAAAAGGAAAGGTATTTCAACAATGTTTTCTGCCTAATTTTAGCTACATGGTAGAGACAGTATGGGAGACAAAGGACAGCTGAGCAGGAAGGCACCTCAGGGGTTGTCTAATTCGATCTCCTGATTTTAGGAATGAGGAAACTGAGGACCAGGAAAGTTCAGCTATGAGATAGTTTATAGCAAAACCAGAAATAGAAACCAGATTCCTCTACTTTTTTCTCTATGACTCATTCTTTATTTGATACTTAGAATTTAGCCTTAGAAAACTTACTCCACTTCAGGTTCACAGACTCCTGAATAAGTAAGAAATAAAATGAAGAGCACTAGGTATGAAGTCAGAAGACCCCTTGAGTTCAAGTTCCAGCTCTGGCTCAGTTTCTTCATCTGTACAATGAGGAGAACGCCTACTCTGTGGGGTTTTTCTGAGGAGTAAAAATAAGATGACTGGAGATAGCCCATGGCCTGGTGTTTAAGGTAGCTGGATCCCAACCAAGTGGTTCGAGTTCCAGAACCAACGGCCTGAGAAACATGCCAGGCATGTGTGTGTGTCTTCCAAAATCCTGAAGGGAGGGAAAAATGGAGAAAAGATTTCTGTGTGATCGTGTCCCCATGGAGTTGGCGGGGGTGTGCTCACTCACTTTCCCTCTCTCTGGTGAGTGCATGTGCCCTCTAGTAAATTAAAAAAAAAAAAAAGATTGCAAATTATAAAGTTGTATACAAATATTAATTCAATATGGACTTAGCTAGTATGTTAGCAAGAAGGAATATTGTGTGGTGTTTCTTGTTATCTGGATAAATGACAACATCCAGAACACAATATGAGAAGGAAAGGGCTCTGATTAGGTAACAAGCAAATCCGAGGAGGAACAAAGGGCTTAAAACACCTTGAAGGCAGCACATGGACTGGTTGGAAGATTGGCTTCAAGGATCTCATTGTACTGTGGTGCCACATTTATTGTCCTCTGAACACTGGGGTCCATTTGATTGTGTGGGAAATAAACACTGTGTTCAAATGGGAATTGATACTGGGGTCCATTTGATTGTGTGGGAAATAACAGGAAATAAACACTGTGTTCAAATGGGAATTGATCTCTCTTATGCCTTTCTGTCCTGTGATTCTTTTATAAAGTCTTCAGAGTCCTTCCAGAGAATTTCACAGATCAATTAACTTATAAAAATAAAAAAGGTAAATAAACCAGAATAAGGGTTTAAAATAAGAGGAAATAAGAGGTTAGGGGTGCTGATGGTCAGTGTTTAGGGAGAACAGGTTGGTGCAAGGAAGGAAGCCAGCAGCATCTTTTGAGCTGGGGAAGAGATGTTGAAATGAGGTTGGCCTGGGAATGCCTCAGTGCTCGGCAAATGGTGTATCTGAGGCCAGATTTTATGTTAATCAGAAGAGGATTTACAATCAGACAAATAAACATCAGGAAAAAGAATAGCTAATCACTAGCAAAGACAATTCTCTGAGACTCTTGGTTATATGGCCAAGGAGTGGAATAGAAACACTGAAGCAAACCCAGATTGGATGGGCCAGTGATATTGGCTGCAGGTGTCACTAGCAATAAACAAAGACTGAAACTTAGGACTTCAGAGTTGGGAAGGCTTGTAGTATGAGCTTTCGAAGTGCTGGAAAGGACCCAGGGGGCTGCCTAGGTCCTTATTACTTTCTTAGTGGTGAATGCTGGCACTTGGAGTTAAGCATGGAAAGTATATGGGTTGTGTCAAAGAGTTTACAATATACAGTGGGGAAAAGAATGTACCATGCAAAAAAGAATAAAAATATATCTGCGAGGTCTTCAAAAGGTTTATGGAAAATATGGCTGGAAAAATTATGCATAGGCTTCAGTATTTTTGTGTCAAAGTAAATTTGTACTTTAATTCTATTTTTTTTAAAATGAACTTTCTGAGTCTCCTGTGTGTTTGTGTGTGTGTTCACCTACCTCTTACCATGACCTTGATTTGCCCTGCTGTTCTCATCAGTAATAGTTGGGCATTCCCACCTCCTGATAAAAAGAGGCAGTATGTAACAAGATCTCTGCCACCAACAGGTCTAAAGCAGACTTGTTGACTTGTTGAAAGTCCACAATGCTAAGAGACAGAACGAGGGCTGTAACTTGCCTCTTTGGATCCCTGGATATCCACATGATAAGTCAAACCAGCCCAGCGTATACTTCAGACAGTAAACTAGGTTCAGTGTCAAAGAACATTTGGTTTCAGCTAAAGGAAAGCTGTGTAAGGTGATGGTCCAAGTATCTTTGGATAGGGGTGAAATCTTGATATATGGCTAGTGCCAAAACTGGAAACACTTTAGCAGTGGTGACTTCTGTATGGGAGAATAGGCATCTTTGTCCTCATAGGGATTTGGGATAGGATCAGCTTCTATACCTCAAACTCATCACCTTTAACTCTTCCTGTTTGACTGTGCGAGGGAGTCAGCTCTCTGAGTCTGCAGGGTGCAGGAACTCTCCTGCTGTTCTCAGGAAGCAATGCTGAGGGTCATTTCATTTCCTAGAGGGGCCACACTAGTTGCTGAATTTGTGACTAATGTGCTGACAGTTTCTGAGCACTCAGTATGCATCATTCACTGCTAACTAAGCAGTTGTATGCAAAATCTGCATCCTCAGAGCAACTCCAAGAGGTAGATGTTTCTCCTGTTTTATGGATAAAGGAAAAGGAGTCCTGAAGTTAAGTTACTGACCCAAAGCCATGCAGTCGAGAAGTGACAGAGGGGAGAGTCCATCGAATTTTTTCTCACTGAAAGCCCGTATTCCTAGTCTGTGTTAAACAGGAACAGTAAGATACTTCAGCCTGCATTTTTATCACTATAGTCACGAACTGATGATCATTGCTTATACAATACTTTTGGAATTAATGGCCCCTGCAATTTGTTTAAGAAAAGAAGTGGGACAACAACAATACTCTTCCCCCAAAATAGCAATTTGTGGAAGGTTTTTCTTTATGATATTAGCTTTCTGTTTACTTTTCAGGGCTATGGGCATAAGTCTGGGTGAATCTTGTTTCATCTCAAATTCAGTGTCTATAAAATGAGAATTCTAATTATGAATAAGTAATGATGTTTTTGGTACTGTTGCTCCACTGTGGTGTGTGGATTGGTGCTGGTCTATGAAGACTGTATGTCACTAGTTTATGAGACGTATAAATATCAAGAGGAAGAATTTATAAACTTCTACAAAAAGTTGACTTTTTTTTTTCCCTAAGGTTTTTTGTTTGTTTTGGTTTTTTGCCATAGGTCTTGTGCATTCACTGGAGAGACAGAGAAACAATCAGAGGGAAAGTGAGAAATCACGCTGGGGGGCGGGGAGATGGCCACACTACAGTCCCTTCTTCTCCATTCTCCTCTTGAGATTTTGGACACACATGCATACGTACCTGGTGTGAATCTCAGGCCAGTGGGTTCAGGACTAGAACTGCTGTGGGCCATGTGGGAGTCCAGCGCCTTAACTATTACACCGCCTGCTGGCCCTGACAGAGTAATTTTATGTCTATCTAACTGCTGTCTTACTCCACTAATGTTGTTGTAACAGAATGCCTGAAACTGAATAATTTATAAAGAACAGAAATTAGACCAGCCACAGTGGTACAGTGGTAATGCAACACTCAGATGTTGAAGCCATATGGGAAGGTTCCAGGTTCACATCCTGAGGTCTCCTTGTGTGTTCCAAGCATGTCTGCATGTGCCAATGATGCTGGCCGACTGTGCTGGGGTTGAATGATGGCATGAAGACCTGGTTGGGGTGGGGGAGGGGGGAGGCTGTCTGTCTCTGACTCTCTCATGTAAGAAATAAGTAAACTAAAAAAAAGAACAGAAATTTATTTCCTTTAGTTCTGGAGACTGGGAAGTCTAAGATCAAATCATGAGAATTAAGGTCTGCTGAGTACTGTTCTCTACTTCCAAGGTGGTGCCTTGTTGGTGTGTTCTCCATGATGGAAGGCAGAAGGACAAGAGATAACTTTCTAAAAGCCCAACCTCTTAATACCAGCACAACGAGGATTATGTTTCAACATGAATTTGGGAGACAACTCATTCAAACCATTTTATCTGTTGAATTGAAGAACAATAATAACAAAAAATCAGGGCTTATATTTTGCATGTAATTAGAAATAAAAGAAAAAGTGGCCCTTTACCAAGTATAGTTTGAAAATCACTACTTTTAAAGTCCAAATGCCTGTTCTGTCCTTTCGTGACTCTTGCCAGAATGTTCTTTAAGTAATCAGCATCTTGGTAGCTGCCTTTGCTTCAGAACTCAGTATCCTGTTTTGGGAAAAATACTTTTTTCTGGAAAAAATATGAACAGTGGACCCCAAAAAGAAATTGGCACAATTTATTATCAAGTTGGTTAACTATTATATACTGGCTTTGAGCATGAAAAACATTTCAAATGAAGGAATCTTCTTTGCATGAATCTCAAATTAATATAAAATGGTGAAGTGGGACATGATTAGATTTTGCTACTTGTTGACTGTTCACTAATTTACTAGAGGGTGCATTCACTTGCCAGAGAGTGACAGAGACAAAGAGGGAAAGTGAGAAAGCATCCTCCATGGGGGATGGTCTTGCTGCAGTCCCTTCTATTCCATTTCTCTATCATTTTGGGATTTGGATCACATATGCACACATGCTGATGTGTTTTTAAAGCTGCCAAGTCTGAGACTTGAACCACTTAGTTGGTCGTGTGGGATCCAGTGACCTTAACCACCACGCCACTGGCTGGCCCAGATAGATTTTATTTAATTATGTACTTTGTCTTATCATGTGTGAAGTGCATAAAACCCAAAAATAACTCTTGGGTGAAACTGTAGCACTGTGGGTTGAAGCAGTGGAATTTTCATTTTTAAAAACTACCAGATCATGTGTCCCCTTGCAAGAGAAAGTGCCCCCCAACGAGGCATGGTCACACCACAACCCCCTTTCCTTCATTTCTTCATCCTGTTGAGATTTTGGGCATGCATGCACATATACCTGGTATGTTTTTTAAGCCTCCAGGGATGGGATTTGAACTGCATATTTGGCCACTAGGCTCAGGGACTGGCCATTCACCTTCATATTTATTTGAAGAGCAGTGAGCAGGTTTCTGGATTATAAATAGAATTCCCTTGAACCCTGGAAAAGAAGATGAATCTTTTCCCTGATCTCCTGCCATTACACTGATTTTTCTTTCCCAAATAACCTGAGTAACCATTTAGAATGGTGGTTTTCTTAGTCAAAGAGTAAAAAATGAGTCTCCGGAGGATTTTCATCTACATTCAGAGCCAGTGTCTAAAAAATGGTGACAATTGCCAATGTTCATGTGAGTTTCTTGAAGACAATTTCAGGTGTGGGCAGAACTCTGTGGAGCTGCTGAGCACCTGGGACTTTCAGTTCCGCCTTCAGACATCATTTCTAATTGGAATATTTTTTGCTTACAGCTTTTATATTTAGTTTATAATCTTTCTACCAAATTCAAATAAAATTTTCTTAAAAATATGATATAAAAGGCATGTTTGAAGATTAAATTATCCCCATTTTCTTCATGTAAATACTTGCCTTTCCATTCTGTTTTTACAGGTTCTGGTAACTTCAGATTATTTACTATCTTAAAATCCTTTGTTTATATGTCTGTCCTTTGTTTATTATCGAGGCCATCACATTAGTTAGAGCTTCTCTTTTCTCCCTTTTTCTCTGATTTTCCAGTAGCAGGGTTATTTTTTAGTTACTAGCTCTCCTCTCGAAGATTCTGATCTGCACACAGTTTTTTTACTGTTGATTGAAAAGATGTTTGTCCTGAGTTTGGGATTTTTTGGGGTGAATTTTGGTGTTTAGACCCATCTGTAGTGGCACGCACTGCTAAGACCCTGTGCTCCTCAGTCTGGGACCAGATGGGAAGCCCAGGTTCAAGTCTTGGTCCAACCTAAAGCAGGTCATGGTTGTGTGTACCTGTAATTCCAACAAAACAGAAGGCGAGGCAGGGGATCATGGCACAGTGAGACTCTGCCCAAAGGACCAAAAAAAAGAAATTCCTAAGTGGCCAGCTCCATAGTACGGCTGTATAGGGAGCCAAATTCCACATGGCCAGGTTTGAGTCCTGGCCCTATAGGCTTGAAAAACATACTGGATATACATGCAAGCTTCCTGATGGGATTGGATAAAAGGATTTTAACATGACCAGGCCCTGTTAAGGGGTTCTTTTTCTCTCTTTGCCCTTTATGCACGTGCCCTATTTCGTTAAAAAAAGGAAAAAAGGTGGCATCCCCTCAATGAAGCCTTCAACTTCATTTTGCATGGGATCCATGTGCTCTCCTTTCTCTTTCTTACATGCCAAACTGTCCTTTATTTCTTCTTACCAACTTCTTGCGTTTTACCCAAACTCATTCTTTTATTAGGAATGTTGTTATGCTTCTGCCCATCTCAATCCCATCTGCAGTGTTTTCACTCTTTGGTTTTAAACAGCTCCTTGTATTACCTAACAACTTTCCCGAAGACTCTCGAACATGTCACTGTCTTGTGACTGAACTGACCAGTCTCCCCTTGAATCTAAAGGTTGCTATGACATTAAAATCAAGGCTAGTTCAGATCCTAGGATCAAAGGCTAAGCTGGGCATGGAGGGCTGACTCTTATATCCAAGGCCTTGCCTTTAGAACCATATTTTCCCTCTTGTCCACCCCCCTCGTGAGGCCTGTTCTTATTGCTATGTATACATATGTGACTGTTACACTACTCTTAACCATTATTATAGGTTAAGTATGCTTCATCCGAAATGCTTGGGACCAGAACTAGACATCTTAGGCCTAGAACCCAAGTCTGAACATGGAATTTATTTATTACGGGCACACACTGCCATGAGTTACCTTTATATATGTTTCATATACACCTTATGTACATAGCCTGAAGGAAATTTTACACAATATTCTTGTTTTGCAGCATTAGGATTGTGACCTGTCACTTCAGTGAGATTGGGTGTTGTGTTTCCTACTTGAGGCATGCTACATCGAAGGTCCTCTCCAAGTTTATGTGCTGGAACTTGGTTGCGTTGTAAAGGTGTTAAGTGAAAACAGTCCCTTCATGGTATCCTAGGGTCAGGCTCATGGGTGTGATGAAGTCCTTAGGGTGAGGCCCCTAATATTAAACTCTCATGGGTTAATGAGCAGGGAAAGATAACCAGAAACTCATAGACAGTTTGCTGTGATCCTGCCCTCCACCATTTTATAGCCTCATTAGAAGCTGACCTCTAGACCATGGCCCTCCAAACTGTGAGCTGAATAAACCTCTACTTTATAAATTACTCAGTCTCAGGTATTTCTGTTGGCAGTGCCGTAACAATCTAAGACATGACATCATATCGGCATTCAAAAAGTTTCAGGTTTTTTTTTTTTTTGGCTATAGGGCGTGTGCGCGCACCAGACAGACAGAGAGAGACATAGAGACAGAAAGCAAGAAATCCCCCCCCAGGGGGGATGGTCACGCCGCAATCCCTTCTCCTCCATGCTCCTCTCGGGATCTTGGGCACGCACGCACACGCGCCCGGCGTGAGATTTAAGCCACCGGGTCCGGGACGCAAACTGCAGTCGACTATGTGGGGGTCCCGCAACATAGCCATTACGCTAACTGCTGGTTCCCCAGGTTTTTTTTTTGGGGAGGTTTTTTTTTTTTTGGCTATAGGGCGTGTGCGCGCACCAGACAGACAGAGAGAGACATAGAGACAGAAAGCAAGAAATCCCCCCCCAGGGGGGATGGTCACGCCGCAATCCCTTCTCCTCCATGCTCCTCTCGGGATCTTGGGCACGCACGCACACGCGCCCGGCGTGAGATTTAAGCCACCGGGTCCGGGACGCAAACTGCAGTCGACTATGTGGGGGTCCCGCAACATAGCCATTACGCTAACTGCTGGTCCCAAAAAATTTCAGATTTTGGAGTAGTTCTGATTTTGGGCTTTTGGATTAGGGATTGTTGTTACATACACCTTCTTGCCGACAACTGATCAAATAGTGCCTGTTGAACTGGTGTACAGCAAATGCTTGTCAACTATAATCCTGTATAATCTCTCTTTTCTGGAGAGAGGTTTTTTGCTCTGAGGGCTCATGTGCTCGCTGGAGAGGCAGAGAGACAGGAAATGAGAAATCACCCACTCAAGGGGGATGGCCATGCTGCAGTCCTTTTTCCTCCATTCTCCTCTCAGGATTTTGGAAAGGCACGCACACGTGCCTGGCATGAGTTTTAAGCCACCAGGACTCAAACCACAGTTGACTACGTAGAAGTCTAGCAACATAACTGTTACACTATCTGCTGATCCCTGTGAAGGCTTTCTTTAGTCCCTGGGCACTTAACATGTAATGGTAATACTTGGTTATATGCTAGGAGTTTACTAAGTCAATGAAGGATGAGAAGGAGTCATAACGGTCCATGGTTCTTTCGTTCTTCTGTCAGGTACAGTTCCCTTTAGGGATGCTTACTTCTTCTCATTATAAACATATCAACAACCATTACTAGACAAAATCTAACCTTATACCACAATTGGCCTCAGGTGATCTAGGAGAAGAATGGAACTGAATGCACAAGAGCCAACTCTGATCCTTTGGAGAGTTGGGATAGTTTCTGCCTCTAGCTTTACAGATTGGGACAGTTAATTTCCAGCTCTTTATTCATTATGATAGAATAATCTCTCTACAAACAAACAGAAAGAGCTTTCAGGAGTGCATTTTTTTTTGTGGAACTTTTCTGCTTTATACTCCCCCCCCCCATTTCTTATTTTGTTTCCACTGAAGCATATCATACTTGCCTCCTCACACTTGCCAGGGTGTTCTGACTTGGTGTCTGGCCTTTCCTTCTCTTTATCTCTCCCCCAACTCCTACTCTCTCTCTGCCTGTTCCATGACTATTGTGGAAGTGGAGCTGCTGTTAAGTTTCTACAGGACGCTTGTGGTCAAGGGTGACATGCCTAATTGTGCCATTTGGGCACCCAATAGTGGAGGTACAAGGGACTCAAGTTTGATCAACACTCTGCCGACCCAGCTGAGATGCCTCCTGCAGGGCTCTGTCTGTCCAGGGGAGCATCTTTTTCTCAGCTGCACACAGGGAAAGTTGAGGCTTGTGCCACTCCAGTTATTCTTGCATCCTTTCCATGGTGGTTAAGCAGCATCAGGCCTGAAATAGAAGGCAAACATCTACCCTCTGAGTTTCTTGTTTGTTTATTCCTGGCAGGTCATAGCTTTACTTTTATAAGGAAATATTCAATGGACTTCTTAGAAAAGAAGAGACTCTTATTCATGTATATAGATGAAGTGAATTTTAAGGAATCGTAGTCATATGAATATGGTTTCACTTTAACTCATTCAAGTTGCAATATGGAAAGAAAACATTCAGAAGGAGCCAGGGTATATTTAGTGCCATCAGACTTCATGGACCCCAGGAAACAGTTCAGGTGTTCATTACATGAAGAGGTACATAGTTAGGTGCTTATGAAAAGGCACTAAAGTGACCATAACTCATTGTCTACACTATTAACCCTTGTGTTAATTAAAATAATAATAATAATAATAAAAACCCTCGAAAAGGTAAACCTAACATCTAGTACACAACCCACTAACTTCTATAACTGTTCTATTTTGGGGTGTACAGACTGTAGCAGACATGGCCCTCGTGGCTTGGCACACACCACTCTGAGTTGGTGGTCTAAACTAAAGAAAATAGCCAGTGTTGCAGCCCCCTTTCCATCGTCCCCTGCAGGGCGTGTGTAAAACGGGGCATTTTCTGAATAAACAAGTCCTTTGTCTGACGGATGGCTGGTTAGGGTGTTGGCAATCAGCTCACAACATCTGGGAATCATTTGCACAGCTTTGCCTAGATTGAAAACCCAATTCTTGTCTTGGTATGGATATTTGAAGGCAAAGCAATTTCAGTGAGCCTAAAGGAGCCCAGTGATTCTTATCAAATACTCCCAGGGTTAGGCATCCTAGTTTTTATTACTCATTTTGAATGTCATTTTTTTTTTTAACTGACACTGGGGAGGAGAAGGATATTGGATAAAGCTAATAGAAAGATGGAGTAGCCTAAAGTTGAATCCACAGCCTGACACTGTCATTCTGACTTTAGGTAAATAACAGCCTCTCTAAGGTTAAGTTTTTTCTATTAAATAAAGATCATCATTTCTACTTCACAGGATCATGGTGAGGATTAAATGAAAATGTGGTAGTACTTTGTAAACGTCATCTGTATCTTAGAGACGATGCTAAGGTGGAACTTGCTAGGAAAAAGATGGAGTTCTGCCCTCAATAGGAAAGCCAGTGATGTCTCAGCATTCTCTTTGGAGCAGACACTTTTGTCATGCCCACCTTTACAGTGTGTTTACATGGCACTTTGTAATCCTTCCTGATGACTACCTAGGCCTTCTGTGGCAATGTAAAGACCTGGCTTCACGCTTCAAAAACTGCACACATGGGAGTTAAAGACCAGTTAGCCCTTGAAACCTCACCCAGTATAAGCCAGGTACTATCAGAGATTTAAAACATCAGTAACCCACACAGGGTGACTCCTGCCCCCAGGGAGCTGCATTGTAGTAGGGCTCTAGTGAGGTGGCTAGACACTTTTAATCTTTTGAAGAGGGTTCATTTTTTTTTCTTTGATTTTTGAGCTCTAGAAAAACAAGTCTCAAACAATGAGAAAGAGGGGTCAGATAGTGGCATAGTGATCAAATGCAATGTTCCACGAGGCCAACCCATGTGGGAAGAAGGTTCCAGGTTCATGTCCAGAGACCTCCCTGATGATGCTAGGCATATGCCTATGATCTAGAGCTGGCTGAGGTTAGAAGTGGAATGCAGTGTCAAGACCTTGTAGAGGGTGCTGTCTCACTCACTGTCTCTCTTGCTCATGGAATAAATAAATAAATCAGTTTAAAAAATAATAATAAGAGAATGAAGAGAAAAAGGATAAAATGGAGGAGTAATTAAGAATTCTGCAACCCTATAACTTGGTGGTGACTCATGTGCAACAAGTTGGAATTGTCATGACGTTGACAGTAAAAATGAATCAAAACAGTAAATAAAATAAATGTATAAAGGGAAAATGGGAGAAGAGCAGATGGCATAATGGTACGTCACTCAGTTCCCACATAATTGACCGTGGTTTGAGTCCCAGACCCAGCAGTTTAAAACTCACACCAAATGCTTGTGCATGCTTGCCCAAGATCCTGAAAGGAGAATGGAGAAGGGATTGCAGCGTGGCTATCCCCCCAGGGGGGCAATTTCTTGCTTTCTATCTGTCTGTCTCTCCACTGAGCACAGGCGCCCTATAGCCAAAATCTCTCTTTAAAAAAAGGGAAAATATTCTGTTAACACCCTCAGATTTGAACTGGGAGCAGCTGGAGATGGAGGATTGGGTAATATGGAATAGATTCAGAAAGAGTAGAGAGATGTGTGTACTGAAGCAGAGGATATAGATTCATGGGAAGAGGACACAGTTTTACCTAGTACCTGGTTCTTCAGTTTGTCTACTAGTTTACAATTTTACTACCTCCCTATTACAATATGTCTATAACGTTTTTTCTTTCTTCAATACTTACTCATTTAAAAATCATAGCAGCCAACATTTATTGAGAATTTCATTTTTTATTTTACAATTTTTTATTT
This sequence comes from Tupaia belangeri chinensis, assembly GCF_000334495.1. Taxonomy (NCBI): domain Eukaryota; kingdom Metazoa; phylum Chordata; class Mammalia; order Scandentia; family Tupaiidae; genus Tupaia; species Tupaia belangeri. The sequence continues at coordinate 5,230,701 of NW_006160045.1, forward strand.
CTTTTTTCCCTTTTTAAAATTTCATTCTCATTTATACATTTAATCACATTATTTAGTTTACAAAGTGGACATTTCTCCCTAGTTCAGTTGATTAAACTGTAAAATAGCTTCAACAGATTGTCCCATTAATGCTTTGCCTCTGTATTTTTCTTCTAAATGTCCTTCCTCAGGCCCTACTCTTCCACACACACTATATCTGGTATTTACACCCATTTACTGTGTTTGTATATCCTTTAGTCAATCAGTTTCAGTCACAGAGTGCAGACACTCGGTATATATTAAGTGGGGATATACAATGTCTCTCCTTCATAGCCTGGCTTGCTTCACTCAGCAGTAGATCTTCCATATTCTTCCACTTTCTGTCAAAAGCCAGGGTTTTGTTGTTGTTGTTGTTGTTGTTTTTTATGCTGAATAGTATTCCCTAGAGTATATGTGCCACAGTTTTTCAATCCATTCATCTGTTTGGGGTCATTTCGGTTGGTAGCAATTGTGAATAGTGCCGCAATAAACATTGATGTGCAAGCACTTTTCCGATGAAGAATTCTTCTGTCCTTTGGGTAGATACCAAGGAGTGGGATTGCTGGATCATATGGTAGTTCTATTTGTAGATTTTTGAGGACTCTCCAAATTGTTCTCCACAGTGGCTAGACTAATTTACATTTCCACCGGCAGTGTAAGAGAGTTCCCCTTTCACCATAGCCCCTGCCAACACTTATCATTTTTTGTTTTTTAAATCTTAGACATCCTGACTGGGGTTAGGTGGGATCTCATTGTTGTTTTGATCTGAATTTCCCTTACAATGAGGGATGCTGAGCATTTTTTTATGTGCCGTTGGCTATTCGTATGTCATTTTTAGAGAGTTTTTTTTTTTTTTTTTAACTCATTCTCCATCTTTTAATAGGGTTGATCATCTTTTTTTCCAAACAGCTGCTTGAGTTCCTGTGATAGATCTTTGATTCACCTTTACTTGATTTTTGTCAAAGGTGACAGGTAGGGGTTCAGATTCATCTTTCTGCAGGTGGAAATCCAGTTTTTCCAGCACCATTTGCTGAAGAGATTTTCCTTTTCCCACTGGATTGACTGGTACCCCTTGTCAAAAATCAGTTGACTTATGTTTGGGAATTTATTTCTGGGGACTCTCTTCTCTTCCATTGGTCCACATGTGTGTTTCTGTGTCAGTACCATGCTGTTTTAATTACCACAGCTTTGTAGTATAGTTTTGGGTCAAGGAGTGAGATGCCGCCCACTTCACTCTTCTTGTGCAGAATTGCTTTGGCAATATGGGGTCTTTTATGATTCCAGACGAATTTGATGATTATCTTTTCTAGATCTGTGAAGAATGTGTCTGGTACTTTGATTGGCATTGCATTAAATATGTAGATTAATTTGGGTAGAATTGCCATTTTGATTATATTAATTCTTCCAATCCAGGAACATGAAATTCCTTCCACTTTTTTGTGTCATTTTCAATTTCTTTTTTTTAGCTTCTCATAGTTTTCCTTGTGGAGGTCTTTAACTTCTTTGGTTAGATTCATTCCTAAATATCTTATACTTTTTATGGCTATGGTAAATGGAATAACTTTTTTCAGTTCTATCTCAGTCTGCCTGTTGTCCGTATATAGAAGTGCTATAGATTTCTGTATATTGATTTTGTATCCTGCAACTTTACTGTATTCATGTATTACTTACAGAAATTTTTTCATGGAAACCATTGGGTCTTCTATTTATACAATCATGTCATCTGTGAATGGAGAATTTCACCTCTTCTTTTCCTATTTGAATGCCTTTTATTTTTTCCTCTTTTCTGATTGTGTTGGAGAGGACTTCCAGTACTATATTGAAAAGGAGCGGAGAAAGTGGGCATCCTTGTTCTGTACCCGGTTTTAGTGGGAAAGCCTTCAGTTTTTCTCTATTCAGGATGATGTTCACTATGAGTTTTTCATAGATAGATTTTATTGTGTTGAGAAATGACCCTTTTATGCTGCTTTTTCTGAGAGTCTTGATCATGAAGGGATGTTGTATCTTATCAAATGCTTTTTCTGTGTCAGTTGATATGATCATATGGTTTTTATCTTTCTTCCTATTAATATGGTGTATTACATTTATGGTTTTGCATATGTTGAACCAACCTTGAATTCCTGGAATAAAGCCTACCTGATCATGATGTATAATCTTTTTTATAAGTTGTTGGATATGTAATTAGGCGTCTTATGGAGTCTAGTATTTTTCGTATATTATCCTCGTTTTTTTTGTTATTTTCTCTTTTTGTTGTTTTTTCCTAGGTCGGAGGTTTTATTTTCTACATCGGAGATTCGATCTTCAGCATGGTCTAATTGACTTTTAATACTTTCAAGAGAGTTTTTGATTTCCTCTATTACAGACTTCATCTCTAATAGTTCCATCTGATTCTTTCTCAGAGTGTCCATTTCTTCTTTCATATCCTGGAAGGACTTCCTAATCTCCCTTAGTTCGTTTCTCTTTTCTGTTCCAACTCATAGAATTTGGTCACCATGAATGTTCGAAATTCTTTCTCTGACATTTTGGTAACGTCCTCCATTTTCACAAAAGATGGAAAGGAGTTACTCTGTTCCTTTAATGGAGACATATTTCCTTGTTTATTCAGACCTGAGGCTCTTCTACTTCTAGCCATTGGAAGATGTACTCACTTTTGAATACCTCTTAGGAGAATGTTTCTCTGACTAGGAGTGTGTTTCCCTTTTGCTGCGAATTGACATGTGCCGAAGTCTTTCTTCTGTTGTTTTTAGTAATGTGGTCTCAAGAAAGATACTCTGTTCAGGTGTCTGAAGAGTGGTATCTCCTTTTTCACAGCCTAAGGGTCTGGGTGGATCTTGGGCTGGGGAGCCTAGAAGTGAGGTGGTGGGGGCAGTGGTGCCCCTGCCTCAATGTCCCTTACTGCCCAGAGGCCTGCAGATGGACCTAGAGGCTGCTGTAGAGAGGACAAGTCTGTGGGGAAAGTCATATTTATTCATTTTTGAAGTGTTCTTTTGGCTAAGCCGTTCGCCATTATTACTTATTACTTTTAGGTTGTTCATATTATAATATCTTTTTCCTCCTAGTAATTAATTCCTTCTGTCTATATTGTAGCTTCATTTTCTTTACCCTGGAGTGTTTCTAATTTTTGTAAGTCTAGTATTTTTTACTACATGAATCAAGTCTGTCTTCCATGAACATCATTTATAATTTATACAAAGTAAGTAAAGGTAAAGTAATACAACATGATAGAGTTAATGTACTTCCTTTTATATAGTCCATGAACTTTTGTCACCTTAAGTATAACGTGCTTTTTTTGAGAGGTTTTTGCTATAGGGTGTGTCCGCTTACCAGAAAGACAGAGAGAGGGAAAGAAAGAGATAGAAAGTGAGAGATCACCCCCCAGGGGGGATGGTCACACTGCAATCCATTCTCCTCTTGGGATCATGGGCATGCATGCATACATGCCCAGCATGAGTTTAAGCCACTGGGCTCAGGACTCAAACCATGGTCAACTACATGGTAGTTCAGCAACATAGCCATTATGCCAACTGCTGGTCCCAAGGGTAACATTTTTGAAATGGTTGTTTATGGTTCACAATATTCACATTTGACTTTTAATGTACCTTTAAACATTTACATTATACCATTTTCTATATAAGAACTCTATAATAGTGTATTTGCACTTTTCTATTAGTTTCTCTACCATGTCATCATGCATTTTACTTGTCAATACTTTAAACCCAATATGTAACTTCTTTCACTTTCCTATACATCCACACACTCAGCTTTAACCTCATGACTTGAGATCTACAGTCATAAATTACGTTGTAAGCGCATATTATCCATCTAATTCATAGCCATATTTTTCTTTAAATGGCCAATACCTTTTTAAAAAAAGAATTATTTACTTAACTTTATTATTATTTTAATTTGCTAAAGAGGACTCACACTCTTGTGCAGTGTGGGGGATGCAGGATGGAGTGAGAAAACAAGCCACAGGGTCTGAAACTCAAACAATGCTCAGACAAGTGAGAGTACAACACCTTTACCACCTCATCACCTGCTGGCCCCAGCCAATGTATTTTTTTAAAGTTTGATAAGAGTAATTTATATGAGTCCTCACTTATTTTTTATTTCCAGTATTTTTGTTTGTATCTTACCTGATCTTTATCTGTTATAACATTTTCTAGTTTGTGACAGTTTGCTTATTATATGCCTCCCTGTAGTTGTCTTTGTATTATCTGTGGTCTTGGGCAGTCTGGCTAAGATGTGCCTTGGTGAAGATGTTCTGGGGTTGATTCTATTTGGGGTCCTTTGTATTTCTTGGGTCTGGATGCTCGAGTGCCTCTCTAGACTTGGGAAATTTTCTTCCAGGATTTCATGGAATAGATTTTCCATGCTGTTATTAGTTTCTTCACTTTCTGGGATGCTAATTAGGCGTCTTATGGAGTCTAGTATTTTTCGTATATTATCCTTGTTTTTTTTGTTATTTTCTCTTTTTGTTGTTTTTTCCTAGGTCGGAGGTTTTATTTTCTACATCGGAGATTCGATCTTCAGCATGGTCTAATTGACTTTTAATACTTTCAAGAGAGTTTTTGATTTCCTCTATTACAGACTTCATCTCTAATAGTTCCATCTGATTCTTTCTCAGAGTGTCCATTTCTTCTTTCATATCCTGGAAGGACTTCCTAATCTCCCTTAGTTCGTTTCTCTTTTCTGTTCCAACTCATAGAATTTGGTCACCATGAATGTTCGAAATTCTTTCTCTGACATTTTGGTAACGTCCTCCATTTTCACAAAAGATGGAAAGGAGTTACTCTGTTCCTTTAATGGAGACATATTTCCTTGTTTATTCAGACCTGAGGCTCTTCTACTTCTAGCCATTGGAAGATGTACTCACTTTTGAATACCTCTTAGGAGAATGTTTCTCTGACTAGGAGTGTGTTTCCCTTTTGCTGCGAATTGACATGTGCCGAAGTCTTTCTTCTGTTGTTTTTAGTAATGTGGTCTCAAGAAAGATACTCTGTTCAGGTGTCTGAAGAGTGGTATCTCCTTTTTCACAGCCTAAGGGTCTGGGTGGATCTTGGGCTGGGGAGCCTAGAAGTGAGGTGGTGGGGGCAGTGGTGCCCCTGCCTCAATGTCCCTTAATGCCCAGAGGCCTGGAGATGGAACTGGAGGCTGTTGCAAAGAAAAGGACAGTCTGGAGGATTTCTTATATGTCACACACTAATCTGAGTTCTTTACACATGTTAATCTTCAAAAGCTCCCTTGAATTGGCTGTTGTTATCCCATTGTTAAAATGTGGAAACAAATGCACAGAGAAATGAAATAACCTCACCTAGGTCAAGGTGATCGTTAGGAGGCAATGAGCCATCTCATTTCAGAGCCCATGAACTAGAATGTAATTGTATAGACATTTGTCTCTGTTCTTGGCTGAAGCCCCAGTACCTAAACACTCGATAAATGTTTGTTGAATGAATAAACAAATGCTTTTAGCCACCATGTTCTCCTGCCTCCAAACTCAAGATGGATTATGATGGATGAATGATCATGAAATAAACACTGTAGACTCCATGCAAGGATGGTAAATGAGATCAAAATAGAGAATGGATGTAGAGCACACCACAGAAACTGTCAGGAGGCGCTTTGATCAGCTACTCAAATTTATTCTTCTGATTTCTTCTAATACTGCTTCTTGTCTTGCCAATAAAGGCTAACAGTTTTTCAGCAACTTGCAGGGTTCTCTTTATACTCTCTGTTCTTTTCTTCTACCACCCTCTGTTTCACTTACTCTGGTCTTGGCTCATGGACCTTCTTGTTTTCCTCAAGAAAGTGCCAAGAACTTCCCTCCTCATAAGTTTGCTCTTTTCATTCCGTTGCCCTTTCTCCAGATATCTGCCTGGCTTAGCTGATTTTTCCTTCAGATCTTTGCTCAAATATTATTTTCTTGGTAGGAGCTTCTCTGACCTGTTTATTCTTTTTATTTATTTATTTATTTATTTTTTGGAGAGGTTTTTGCTACAGGGTGCATGAACTAGCCAGAAAGACAGATAGAGACAGAGAGACAGAAGGCGAGAAATCACCCTTCAGGGGGGATGGTCACGCCGCATTCCCTTCTCCATTCTCCTCTCGGGATCCTGGGCATGCATGCACACGCGCCCGGCGTGAGTTTTAAGCCACCGGGTAGGACTTGAACCATGTCCACCTACATGGGAGTCCAGTGACATAGCCATTATGCCAACTGTTGGTCCTGTGTTTATTCTTTTTAAAAAATGTGTTTATTCTATGAATGAGAGGGATAGAGGCAGATAAAGAGACAGCACCCATGGGACCAGCAGATGGAGTAATGGTTACATCATTGGACTCTTACGTAGTTGACTGTGATTCTAGTCCCTCACCCAGAGGCTTAAAGCTCATGCTGGGCACATTGTGTGTGTATGCCTCAAGTCCCTAGAGGCAAATGGAGAAGAACTGATTGTGGCATGGCCATTGCCCTGCAAGGTGATTTATTGTTTCTGTCTTTCTGTCTCTCTGGTGAGTGCATGCAAAAATATCTCTGTCTTAAAAAAAAAAAAAGAGAGAGACAGCACTCTTGACAGAGCCTCCCAGTGCCATGATCCACCCCAGCCAGCCTGGACCACAGACACACATGTGCCTAGCATATTCAAGGAGGTCTCCAGATGCAAGCTAGTAACTTTCCCATGTGTTTCCGCCTCACAGAGAGACATGTTTTACTGCTGCAGAACCATCTGGCCCATGACCTTCCTATTTAAAATTATGGCTGTCTTATCTGTGAATCCTCCTGCTGCCTGCACACCACCTCTGTATTATGAATATTTGTCGAATGATCACATCTCAGACAAAATGGAGATCAGTGGCTAGGTTTCCAGATTGTCCTCCTTTGAAGTTCTTTGAGAAGTTTGCATGCTTTCCCACTTAGTTCAGATGACATGCTCAGGAATTAAATGATTCTTTTAGCTTTAGGGCATTTTTGCGAAATAGTATCTCATTGAAGCATGAGAAAACATACTGGTGGGAAATCGAGGTTCTTATTAAAATGCGTGTACCTACTTTTCTTTTCAAAAGGTGGATTTGTAAGTGATGTGACAGCAATGCTGCCTGGGACAATACACCAAAGAAAGAGTTAAAACAGAGAAAAGAGTTATTAGTTACAGGACCAGCACAAACAAAGTAGGGCTCTCCATCTTCTTCCTGTCTTGTTGAAAAGCTGTCTTTTCTTCCCTGAATAAGTCTCATTGCTTTCTCTGCCCCTGCTTTGATTTATTATTTTAATTCTATAGCTGTCTTAGTGAAGTATGTAAAGCATTTGTGGATAAAACCATGTGGAAGACATTATAGAAACTAAAGATGTATTATATTACATAGTATTAGGTAGAGATTCATATGCTGATGAATCATATCATTGATGGAAACAGATCTTTCCATGGCATTGTCTATCGACTAAATAAGTTGGCTCTTCATTGAGGGCAGAGGAGGAAGGAATTGAAAGGATACTGGTGTCATAATTTGGTTAGAAATAGGTAGGACTGAAGCAGAGGGGAGGTCTAGTTGACATCTCTGCTTTTTATACTGAGGGATGTCCTTGGAGATGGGATTTTTATTTTCTTGCCTCTAAATGGAAATAATGAATGTTTCTATTTGTTTTATCTGATCACTGCCTGATGAATGTTTCTATTCTTTCTGTCTGATTTCATGAGAACAGGAACTGAATCTAATCCCCTTCACTGCACTTAGCATCGTGCCTGGTACACTAGGTAGGAGTTCAATAACTGAATGTTAAAAGAATGAATCAACTATGCTTGAAAACTTAGGTCTGTCTTGCTTCTTAGAAGAGGAAGATACTTAAAAGAAGCTAGAGGATTGTGCTTGAAAGTCACCCATTTTGTAGTGTAGCCTCAGAATTCTCATCATTTCGAGTGCTAGTATTGGTCATATAAATAAGAATGGTTGACAAATAAATGGGACATTTTTCGTTATTGATTTCAGCATGGTTGGACTTAGCAGCAGATTATTTCTAATACTCATCTATCATTTTATCTAGTGTATGCAAAAATGATTTTACATCACATTGTAATTAGATGCTTTCTTCCTGGCCCCTGGTGTGCTTGTTTGTGAAGTACACTGAAATTTGGGAAATATAATTTCATGAGCTTAGAAGTAATGGTCAGTGTCATTTTCTTGGCATCCTCCAAAATCAAAGCCTTAAAAGTCTATAGTTTGTCCTTTAAACCATAGCAAAGGAAAGAAGGGGCCCTGGCAGTGACAAAGAAAGAGAAATTCTCTAGGGAGCCTGTAGCGAAGCAGGATGTAATCAGCACCAAGTCAGCCACTTTGAATACAAAAATGCAGAAATATAAACTATCACTCAAGATTTATTTCTAGTTTTTAGGCACTTCAAGAAATAAATGTGGTTCATTTTTCTCAAATAAATTTCCATTTATTTTCATAGTTGTCATGCTGGTGCTCAGTCTAAAGTGTTTTCTCCGTTTGTGGAGAAAACATTATTTTTAACCTGGCTATATACGAAATTTTAGAGGCACTTTCTAGAGATGAAAAAATACTCAGCAGTCTTAGTTCCCTATACATAGTCTCAATACTTGAAAGTATTTTACAATAAAAATAAGACCTTGTTTCTGCCCTTGAGGAACTCTGAATATCAGGCTAAAAAATTGGAAGAGATAGCCAAGGAAAGCCAAGGTTGAGCAGTGACTGGTATCCAGCCTGGCTACAAGAGCCTCCTTTTTCTCTCTGCTACTGCAGCCACATCACACACCATTCTCTCCTAGTCCCTCAGGACGTCATGAGAGGAATCTAGTGGTGGATACAGTTGGTCTCCCTCTCTCTTTACTGTTCATTATTCTTCTTTACAAAATTATAGCTCCCAAGTTCCAGTACCTGTTCTCTGCCTGAGAGTTTTCTCTGACTACTGGAGACCCTGCATTCACACACATGGAACAGGCTGGGAGTCAGTGCCTCTTTGGAGCAGCTTATAAATAAGACTGGTGGGAGTTGGTGGGTAAATACCCTAGCTCCCTAGTGCCCAGGTTGAGTTACCTGTAAGGAATAGTCTACTCTATTTCTCAGGTTTCCTAAGTAGGACTGAGCTCTAGTTGCCCGCATCTGTATTCTGCTGGATAACACACCCTCCAGTGGCTTCCCTTTCTCCATGTCTCACTTGCCAACTTTCCTACTGCTGCAACTTGGAGTCACTTCCCCATTAAGCCTACCAGTACCCTCATCCTTGTTTGGGGATGCTTCTGAGAGAAACCAGCATAGATACCTTCTTTCATTCATTCATCCAACAAGCATTTGTTAAGCCCCTTCTATAAGCCAGGTATCATATAAGGCATTAGAGATGGCAAAAGGCCAGCCCTGCCACCAGGGAGCTGTCAGTCTAGCAGGATAGCTAATCCCCTCATGGGACAGTTAGATGCAATGTGGAGGGGCCAGACTGTGGTGCAGCAGTAAAACGTGATGCTCTGCAAGGCCGACCCACCTGGGAAAGTTCTGAATTTGCATATGGAGCCCTCTCTGAGTATACTAGGCATGTGTGTGCCCACAACTGGTTCTGGGTAACGCTGCGGGTAGATCATGGCATCAAGACCCCATTCTGGGTTCTTTATCTATACCTATCTCTCTGTCACTTGTGGAAGAAGCAAGTAAGCTATAATTTTTAAAAAAGGGAAGAAACAACATGGCAGTTAAAGACAGATTCACATGAGAACTTCTGGTGTTACTCTTCCTGAGTCTCCAGGTTATTTAGAAATTAAGAGTGATGGGGCCAGCAGATGGTGTAATGGTTATGTCGTTGGACTCCCACATGGCCTACTGTAGTTCAGGTCTCAGACCTGGTGGCTTAAAACTCATGCCAGGCATTTGTGCAGGAGTCCCCAAGATCCTGGGAGGAGAGTGAAGGAGAAAGGATTGCAGCATGGCCACCCCCCCCCCTTGGGGAGTGATTTCTCATTTATCCTCTCACTGTCTCTGTCTCTCTCCAGTGAGCACACATGCCCTAAGGCAGAAACCTCTACAAAAAAAGGAAAGAAATTAATAGTGACTTCTCAGAATCTATTAATACAAAACTTATTCATTCATTTTCTTACTGCCTCATTGCATGTCCTCTTCTAGAATATAAGATCCATTTTAAAAGGCACATGTCTAACTTGTTTCTTTATTGCATCCTCAACTCTTAGAGCTAGTGCAGGTGTATGACTGGTGCACAATAAATATTCTGAGTGTGTGTCTCAGGATCATTACAGAGTCTGCCATGGGGAGTTTGCCAGCCTCCTCTGCTCCCTGCTGGGGTAGGTGTGTCTGTGTTGAAGTGTAACTAAGTTCTACCCTAGAAGTAGTATCTCTAGTGTGCTAGGGAAGCTCTTGCACAGGGCAGGAAGAAAGCACATGTGCTGCCTGCTCTGCCTTTGGCCACTGCACCCTGAGGCCAGAGAGCTTCCTTCTAGTCACTGCTCATTGGAACCTAAGTACTTTCACCCAACTGTGTCTCCAAGTGAGCACTTTTCATTAAAGAAGTATTCAACTGTAAGGAATCTTTAATAGCCTGCTGAGTTCCTTTTTATTTTCGTTGTACACTGAATACTGACCTCTCATTTGGGAGATTCTGCTGATGAAACACACTTTTTTTTTTTTTTTGAGAGGTTTTTGCTATAGGGTGCGTGTGCTTGTCATAAAGACAGAGAGGCAGAGAGACAGAAAGTGAGAAATCACCCCCCTGCCCCCGGGGAGGGGATGGCCATGCTGCAATCCCTTCTCCTCCATTCTCCTCTTGGGATCTTGGGCATGCACACACATGTGCCCGGCATGAGTTTAAGCCACCGGGTCCAGGACTTGAACTGTGGTCAACTATATGGGAGTCCAGTGACATAGCCATTGAGCTAACTGATGGTCCCATGAAACACACTTTTGAGGCCACCGTCCTTAACTTACAGGATGTGAAGTGATGAGTCACTGAAATAGCTACACGAGCTCCTTTATTGTCAGTGGTAGCAGTGGGACAGTTCCGTTTGAATTGGAATGCAGGCATTTTGTCAACAGGCTCAGGTAGTCACTGTCCACAGTCATCCTCTCTGTGGCATGCACAGTTTTACTCACATGATTGTAGTGGTGGCAAGTCCAAAGTCTATAGGACTGGAAAATCTGGCTAGAATTGTTGTGGAGCCATGAGTCTGAAGGCAGTCTGGAATCAGGATTCCTTCCTCCATGGACACCTAAGTCTTTTCTCTTAAGTCCTCCAACTGCTTGAATGAGACCCACGCACCCGAGGGAGGACAATCTGCTTTTCTCAGCCTACTGATTTAAATATTAAGCACATCTAGGAAATGCTTTCACATCAGCATGTAGGCAGGTGTGTGACCAAACCATTGACCATAGCCCAGCCAAGCTGACACATCAAATTAACCATCGGTACTAAGTTTCACTTGAAAGTATTTTCGGTTTAATGCAACTCATTGAGCACATGTTGAAATTGACCAAGGTTGGTCCTAGCCTTGTTTCGTAGCATTCTGGCTATTGAGGTGCTGTGCAGGCTAGCTCTCAGGTGGAGCTCATCCACTCCCTCTGCTGAGCCCCAGTTTTCTGTCCACTGCTTCTCAGTGTCCCCATGTGTTGACACATTTAATGTAATCCTGTGTCCTTTGAGTAAGTCAGAGAATTCTACATCATTTATTCCTTAAGATGCTGAGCATTTAATTTTAGCCTTCATACTAAAGATGGAGAAAGTAGATACCATTAATCTTTAAGCTTCTCCTGTGGTCCTGATTGCTGACCACAACCTCAAAGATCTGTGGTGGATTTACTACTTTGTATGTTCTTTATTTCCTTTAAACATGGGCATGTGAAGAACAATGATTTATGGATCCTAGATCCTGCTTAGTTGTGGAGGCAGGGGAGGAGGGAAGCAAAGCGTTATTTAAGCTGCAGTAAATTTAAACATCACTAATATTTCTTTACACTTTCGGGGGGAAAATCCTAACTTCAGTGTATGGCTACAGGAGCTCATAAATTAAAACTAACAAGACTATTTCCTATACACCTGGAGCTTCCAAATTCCAACCGTTAATTCTGTGATTTCCCTCTTCACAAGAGAAGCATTGAGGGTGATAAACACGATCTCCCCCATAGCTCAGAAATCCAAGCAATGATTCACCTCATGTCTTTTTACCTTTGCTTACAAATTATTTTCACAATAAGGAAAGTTAGTTATCTGAAGTCTAGAATCTATAAATCTAGTCCTATCAGTATATTTCTCTAACATTCTTGTCTTATTCCCTATTCATTGCCCTCCCCTCTTCTCTTTGTTTTTGTCTTTGTTTTGTTTTGGTTTTTATTTTACATAAATTTTAAAACAAGTCTAACAGCATCAGAAACAAAACACAGAAAGTCTTCCTTAATTTTCACTCTGTTCTGAACCATAAATTTCTCCATTTACTCGAATAATACACACTAAGTGGGCTGGTGGGATGAATTTGATTAGCCTCTTAAATGTTTTAGCACCTGTGTACCACAGAGCTTCCAAGAGTGGGGAAATTATGTTTCCTCCTCTCCTGAAGAAATTGCTTCACCTGGGCCATATAGCTACTGCTTGCCACTAGACAGGGTTTACAACTGGGCAGTCCTGGTGGACAATAAAATTTATAGGGAAGTATAGACACAACTTTAAGGCCTGATATATTTTTACTTCTTCATCTTGTTCTTAGAGAAAATGCACACATAAAGGAGAAAGAGAGGGTTTACCTAATTTCAGAATACCTTTGAAAATATGTCCTACTAAAAGCAGAAGGAGGAAGGGACCAATACAAATGAGCACGAGGAAACTTTTGGAGATAATTATGTTGCTAGTGATGATTTCACAAGTTGATACATATGGCAAAACTTATCAAGTTGCACAGTTCATTATATGTCAGATTTTACCTCACTGAAGCTAAATAAATGAGTTTTCTTTGGATTATAGAAAATGTTTTGAGAGGTGGTGGAATTGCTTTGAGAGTACAGAGTGGGGATAAGTGGTTATTTTCTCTGGAAGGGAAAACACTAATAATAGGAACTCCTGGGAAAACATATTGAACTAGCCTTACTTACATTTCTTTTCCCCCCAAGAGATCAAGATAAATAATCATAGGAATCTCCAAGTGTGTACACAAAATAAAATCCTTCTAGGTAGTAAAATACAAGGGGACTCAAAAGTTCATGGAAAAATGGAATTGAAATATGAGTTTATTTTGGTGCATTTTTAAAAAATCCATGCATAATTCTTTTCATAATACACATTTTTCATAAACTTTTTGAAGATATCTTGTATTGTCAAGGTAAAATAAGTAAGGGAAGAAATGAAAAGAGACACTTTAACGAGAACAGGGAGAAGCATGTAGTGTAAAATAATTCAAGCTATTAGGAAATGATAGGCTCTGAGAAACTGTTTATAACTGAGGAATGGACTTACACGTTTAGTTCACTAAAATTCAGTCTGAAATTATGACTAGGGGAACAAACAGCACCATGTGTTGAACCTTACCAAACAGAATATTGTAAACAAAATGAATATCATCATTGGACAAAATAAACATTTGTTTGTACCTAGAAGTTCTTAAGAAGTTTTGTAAGTACACCTTAAAATATACAAGGAATGCAAAAACCGTTAAGCAGTATTGGACTTCCAGTAGAAAATAGGCAGTTGGAAGAATACCTCAGCCTGGAAGACAGGATCTAGGAGGGAATCTCAGTGACTCATTTGACATGTGGGTAGATTATTTATTAAATCTTGGGATTATCTCTCAAATAATTCATTAAATCTTGGGATTATCTCTCAAGATTTCCTAAGGAAAAAGCACCTTAAGGGGACCAGCAATTGGTGTAATGGCTGTGTCGCTGGACTCCCATGTAGTTGACCACGGTTCAAGTCTGGACCCAGTAGCTGAAACTCACGCTGGGCATGTTGTGCATGTGTGCCCAAGATCCTGGGAGGAGAAGAGATTGTGGTGTGGCCATCCCCCTTAGGGGGTGATTTTTCGCTTTTTGCCTCTCTGTCTCTCTCTTTCTGGCACATGCGCCCTATAGCAAAAAACTCTCCAAAAAAAAAAAAAAAAAAAAGAAAATCCCAAAAAAAAAAAAAAAAAAAAAAGCACCTTATGGAAAAGTAAAGCAAGCTGTATTGCACATCCTAAAACACAGTTCTTGCCTGGGAATATGAACCTGAAGTTGCAGATTAATTGCAGATGGTAGACTGATTGGAAGCTATTCGATAAAGCAAAGGGTGTTGGGAGCAGATCCCCAACTTCTGACTCCAGAGAGGGTCTTAGCCTGTCTCTCTTACACAGGAAGAGATGGAATCCTCAACTAAAGGCATCTGACTGCAGTCTGATATAATGATTACTCCAGTCTGTTTTGGAAATAGTCTTTTTTATATTGAGCATATTAAAAAGTGTCTACATGATCCTGCACATTTTAATTAAATCAGCTGAGTAGATTTAGAGGCTTGAAGTTGCCTGAAAGCAGACGAGGACTTAGAAGGCCCTTTGGCAAGAGCAGGTTGCACATGTGTAATGTGCCCCCTCCTTTAGGAAAGGACAGACTCCTGAGCAGGCTGGGGAAGCGTGACCTCTGGTCTCGCGGGTTTTGGATGTAAATGTCCTCATAGCAGATGCTAGGCTGTTCCCTGAAGCACCTGGATTGTTTCATGCCCCAAAGGCCGCAAGACAGGAAGATATAAAAATCCAAATTGGTGCAGTCACTCAGAAAGAGGACAGGTGATGGCCTGGTGTTCTTTTTGTTGACTTCCTGTGGAATTCCAAAGTACTGCTTTGGGACTGTGAACTCCAGCCATCTGCTTGCATGAAACCTGGAGAACAATACAGCTGGTACCTACCACTATAATTAAGATGGGTGTGTAGGCGTTACTGTCCAGTGTTAATCACCAGGCAGGAGCTGAGTGTGGGACTTCTATTTGAAAGTGAAGATACAGGAAATCTGATGGGTCTCAAAGGACATGGCCACCCGGTTTCTTTTGGAAAAAGGAATAGAAGCGTACAGTTTAGAAAAAGTATTGACAACTAAATAAGTCTCTCTGTTGCTGACATCTTGTTTGTTGTAAGCAGATGATTTTCTTCCTCTTTTTTTTTTTTTTTTTTTGAAAGGTTTTTACTATAGGGCACATGTGCTTGCCA